>NW_028297109.1:5409071-5755738 GCF_055798465.1 Pogonomyrmex barbatus
CGTTAACGCCATACGCACGCGTCTCCGGTGGAAAAATCGTTTTACTTCATCCGAAGCCGAAGGCAAATTTGTTCTACTTCATGCACATGGCTTTGCGAGGCTTTTAGTTTTCGCGTTTGTTTCCTGCGCCGGTAAGCCGCTGTTCTTCTTTTCGCTCTAACCTGACGGCTGTTGGCCCAGACAAAGGCTTAAGCTTGTAGTCACGTCGGCTCCACGCTAACTTTTAGAGTGTCTTCAACAGCATACATGCGATTTTCCATTTAGTTGTCAGGTGCAAACAGAGTAACTCCGAAAATCTGCATATTCTTATACGCTTATACCTCGCGAATCTCTGCGCGAGGTAAAATTGTTGAATTCATATTATATTATTTACCAAGTTATTAATTAAATATATTTGCGCATTTATAATTAAATCAAATTGAAAAAAGACACATCATGAACGATGAAAACTGTACGCATTAGAATCTATAGTTTTATTAACATTTGAAAAGTATTATTATTATTATTATTAAAAATATATAAATTAAAATATAATACAATATAAATTTCGTATCAATCATCCCTTAACTTGTATCTACAATTTTGCAATTATAATAAAACATAGGCTTTAATTTAATTCTTTTTCTTTTTTTTTTTATTTTGAGATATATCACACGCGAGAAATTTATTATTTAAATTTCAAATTACAAACTTTCAACCGTATTAAATCGTAAACTGCAATCCCAACGTAGCTACATGAGAGCGGTATGTGAGATAAAAGGATTACTCGAGCAAGGATTTATCATAGTAAAAACAAAGATCTTTCCATTCGGTGGATGGCACCTGAAGGATTGTTCCTCTCTGCCAGTTCCAACTTTCACACGTCCGCGATTACGCCCGTGTGTGCGAGTAATGATAACGTCGACTTGAACTTTCTTATGAAGGGCATGATATCACCCTCGAGAATTTGTACAGTGCTTACCGTGGAATTTCGCAAGTTCCCCCGAAGCTGTGCAGCCTCATCGAGGCGTCAGGGAGGAGGCACGACTAAGGGGAGAAGTACTAACTAAGAGAGTTATCGTAAAGTGTTGCAGCGTTAAGTTGACCGAATTTATGTTAGTTGCCGCCGTTTTGGCCATAGCCTCGACCAGTTATGTCGCACAATATCCCGAGGTATCGTGGCATTTTGAAAAGCGTGGAGCAATAAGAGGTAATGCTCACGAATTTCCATACGGATTTCGCAAGATATTGTGTTTGTATAATCTAATGGAAAACATCACCATTTCTTTTGCCTCTATTTTAAAAAATAATTAACGTAACGCAACAAATATGATAAAATATATAAAAAGCTCACATGCGATTTTAAATGACTAGTTTAATAAAATGGTTATACTGGTTTTATCGCATGCTTATGCAGAATAATACAGTATCGCCGAAATCATGTAATATGTGAAAATTCTACGTGACTGAACCTGTAAATAATTTCGTCTTTCATTCACATCATTATCTGTCATAACGCAGTTCTCGAATTTCTTCCACGTCGATAAACGTTTAAAGCCAAAAATGTCAAATTCTACTTTGTAACGCAGATACGCTCATATCTGCGCAATCAGTCTCTTTTATTTATTATAATTTTTTATAAGCTCTATTTAAGCTAAACGTACCGCGTATCTAATTACGGCATCGTTATTTATGTCATGATTAAATTGTTCAATTTTTAACTCGACACACTTTTATGTTTATTTGTGAATATTCAAAGCGAGAAACTCTCCGTCGAGTAATTTTAATGAGCTTAAACGCGCGCACTTTTTTTCCGCATATGTAATAAATCATTACGAGCATTTGCAACTGATAGAAACTTCAATATTTAAGGATGATTCGAAAGCATTCACGTGGAAATGAGTATCCATCCGCAAAATTCTCAGCAACGTGAGCTTCAAGATGCCGACAGACAAGTCTTCAAGTTTCATCACCTCGTACATATTTTAGTCGCTTCCTCTTTGCTTTATTTTTATCTTTTATCGGATTTTTATCGGAACGCATTTGCTAGCATATCTGTTTTGCCTCTTCACCATCTATAAACGTGATATTTCCATCAACTTTTTGACATCAAATATCCGTAAATCCCTTTATCCTATTATCTGTTTGACTTTTAAAAGTTCAGATGTATTTTCTATTTTTTAATATACTCTCTATTTTGACATATCTAGAGTAATTGATTTAAAGAACAAAACATTGAAAACATTTATATATTTTTCAATTTAGATTTTTTTCATCCAATTCATGGATCTAAATTAAAAACTGCATTATATAGATTTTATTACGCGTTATGTATATATCTTTATTTCACAGTTAAATGCATTGAATATAAATAATTTATCACGTCTTGCTCGAGAAGCTTCTAATTAATATGAATTTCCTTAATTCTCATGTTTTTTCTGGAATGTCGCATTAGATACAAAAATTATGTCCCTTTTCTAACTAGTAATTAATTATTGCATCGACAACGAGTGACATCAAGAGTTATGTTATATCAATTAAGATTGAATTATCAGTCATTTCATGTAAAGTAAATTAATAAAATAATAAAAAAAAAAACATTAAGTTCTTTCCTTTTCGCTTTATCTTTTCGCTTGCACAAATAATGTATGCGAACGCATCGCGCATTATTAAGTAGTGCGTTATTTAGTTTCGCTCAAAATTCACTTGAACATTGTACATTAAACGTTAAAAATGTTGGTAAAAATTAAAAATGCCTTATCATGCTCGCAATAGATGTAAACGTAATAACATAATTGACTTTAATTCAAGGACTCTCTTATCTCGGAGTAACAGGCTTACCATTCTTGATTTACGTGAATTAATGATAAGCATAAACTCGCGCGTAAATTTTGCCCGTTATTTTCTCTAAACTTTATCAAATTCCTACCCTAGGTGATTAATTATGTAAATAATCGCTCTAATGGTTCTACCGTAAATCAATTAACGGCTCCTATTCAACACATCGTACATTATAATTAATTTAAAAGAGCGACTCCGCGATGTCGACCGTCCTTGTAGAATTACGCCGCTATTAATCCGATATTTATGCCAATCACTTTCCACCTCGGATCGGCTATTCAAAAAGAGAGAGAAAGAGAGAGTACTGTACGCTCGCGATACGAAGATTCCCGCTGATTCGAGCTCCTCGCGCAAATTTACATTCGCTCGAGTCGCTCGCTCGCTCGCTCGCTCGCACGGCCGCCGCCATATTGAAAATATTCAGTTCAATCGTACGATCTGCAGGTCGATAAATCCGCAGTCGAGGGGGACAACCGAGATTGAGTCATTAGTTACGGGGATAAGACTAATGACCCAATCCCTCGAAACGCGATAAATCAGTTTCCCAAGCGGGCGAACTTATTCGGCTTACATCGGCCAGGCCGCTGTAACCGAGTGTAATGGCGAACATTCCGGGTCCAAGGTACGAGAGTGTAACGTGCTCGGTGGGCAGCGTGTAGTAAATTCGCAGTTATGAGCTGCGAGCACTCCCGCACCGCCTCGTGATTTACGCGGTACCATACGACTGACACGGTAACGCGTTTAATGGCGTCGCGTCTCGAGCGTTGCCTCGAAATGGAAAATTAATATCCCGATCCTCCGTGGATTATCCTTTCAAAATACTAGGAAACCCCGTTCGCCATTCGTCCGTTTGCTTCTTCTAATTTGTACTCGGAAACTTACCCGAGAGCGGCCGGTATTTCGATACAAATAATTTTATTAAGATGGCGAGATAGGCTCGCGCATAGGGCGCTAGCGACATTTTGTCGTAAAATTATTCCATCTATAATCGTATGTCATTTGACACGTTCATTCGATTTCGCACGTTTCTTCGCGATTAATTATTATCTTGGCGTATGGGGGATCACGTTTGTGACGTTAATACTCGTCTCAGTCGGTGATGTAATGATAATGTATCGCGGATATTACGATATTCGGTATAGATAATTCACGATGTATCCAAAGTGTGCGTATTTCTTGACAGAAACATTAGTATCATTTTCTTAATTATGTAATTCACGTTCAATTGAACGTACAAACTTTAATTTAAGCCGTTGCGAAAAATAAATTATTTACTTTTTGAGATCATACGTGATTAAGACAACAAGTTGATTGTGTTAAATTGTTTATATTTGTGTAATCGATAAACATAATTTTTTTCCTCTATTTAAGTAAAGATAAATACATTTATTACAAAGCTATTAAAATAATTTTTGAAATGTAAATTCACAAAAAGTTTCAAAATATACAATTTAAAAAATACAAATAATTTAAATAAATAAATGTAATAAAAAATTGATTAGCGTAAAAAATATATGAATATAAAATTTATAGAAATTTTTTTAAAAATAGTACTACTTTAACAATGTAGAATGTTACCGTACCGAGTAATAATTTTTAATTTAGGACAATTTAAGATCACATTAACAGTTCTTAGTAGTCATTTAATGATATATTATTCTCAAGCATAATTCATTTGAATACGACTTGCAGAAAGATAATTCTATATAGTCAATGTATATGAGTTCTGCTTAAAGATAACATCAACTATGTTGTCAGCCTTGAAAACTATCTCTTGTAATTACCATCATTACTGCAATTGTAATCAATGATGTAAACGTATTGTATGTACGAACTTCTTGCACCTACGTGTAAGTACTTAAATTTATCTAGTTATAGCAATTTATCAATTTATTTATTTTTCATCGAAATATCGCCTTTTGCGCAAGATTTATAAATGACTGAATAAAAATAATGTACCGATAAACTGTTGTAAAATACCGACTTGTTATTGCAAATTCGCAGAAATGTTTTATAAATATAGAAAACGAGTTTCACAGCAATATTTCACGACGCTCAGATAAAATTTTAAAATAGACTCTAACAAAATTATAATATAATAATTATTTTTTTAAATAAGGATTAAATATTTAAAAAAAATATATAGAGAGGTAATAGCATAATGTATATATAGAATTCGCTCTTTTATTTAAAGCATTTGTGTATCTTTATTTGGAAAAAAAATAATCTTTTTAAACATATCACTCGTGGGTGAGTAACTTTGAATAGGATTTGATGTAGCTACAAAATTGTTGGTGTAATTAAGGCACTGAAGTTAATTAGTTCTTCGCACATAAACGAGACATTATGTGCACGAAATATTATACTGTACCGACGCAACAATATTTAACACGTAATTACGTTAAATGCAAGATTTTTAATTTCAGATTTTATTCTAAATCATATCTGAAATATTGAGATATCTTTCAATTGTTTTGACATTAATCTGACACACACACACACACACACACACACACACACACACACACACACACACAAATATTGTCAAATAAAATATTTATATGGATTATATAATATTTTTTATATTGTTTCCTGAAAATACACAAGTTTCTCTCTTATCTATTTTTACATTGTATATCTCTGGCTTTTTGACTTTCATATCCCTTCTTAAATCGATAATTATGTAAGGAATATAAAACGGTCACTAAAGTTGATAACGCATTTGCAAATGTTTGATCATGAGAGAGGTACGTCATATTTCTTGTGTTCAAGTATGTATATACATAATGTTCGCCATCGTCGCCGTCGTGGCTGACCAAGGTAAATCATAGAGAGAAAAATCAATATCTTATTTTTCTGTCGTCATAAATATAATCTTTCATCTATGATGTTTTAATTATTCTTAGAACATATAATAATCTTATTTAAAATTAAGCAGGCAATTACGAACTTAAAACAATTGCGATTCATCATGTGACTGGTGAGAGCAATTTTGTTTAGAAAGATAATTATTATTTTCCGTTTTATTATTTTCCTTATTGGAAATGGCACGCTGATATATAAATAGGAATATTCTATCAATAATCTATCAATAATCTATCAATAATCTCCATCCCTTTATATTTGATTTCGTTTTTATTTTGAGCAGTCAACGGAACGTCTTATCTTTTACAAGAGTTGAACGAATATTGCCTTTTTATAATTTTGGCACAAAGCATCTGTCTCTGTTATACTATTGATTATACAAACATCATACACTTTTATTAAATTTTTTCGACGTTTTTTTTTCGTAAAGAGGATTGCGATAAAACAAAATGTCCGGGTCCATTGATGTATCACGCGACGCTCCGATGCACGCCAGTATATAAAAACGAAGGTGATTGCTGTGCGATAAGGTACAATTGTGATCATCTAAAGGAAAGATCTGCGAACAAATGTTACATCAACAACAACGAATACGAGATCGGTGAAATTCTTAAAGAGGAAGACATGAATCCTTGTGACACTGCATGTACTTGTATAAAGGGACAGAATGATAATGAAGTGTAAGTATAATTTCAATACGAATAAATTATTTTAGCGTAAATTATATATATTAATTTTTGTAAGTAACTACACACACACACACACACACACACACACACACACACACACACACACACACACACACACACACACACACACACACACACACACACACACACACACACACACACACACACACACACACACACACACACACACACACACACACACACACACACACATATATATATCAATATATAAAATTATATCAGTTATTCCTAGTGCGTTTGATTCTAATTATTAATAAAAACAGTTTAAAAAAATAACAACTCGATTGCAAAAGAGAAAAATGAAATCGAAAAAACGAATGAATGACTGAGAAGGGGGGAAGGGGAGATAATTTTACTACACAACATTAATTTCAAGTAATCGTAATGTGAAAATTCGCTATTAATTTTGCTGTTATATATCAGGTATTATCAGGAAGATCTTTCATTTTTCTGCGAATAGCACGGATATCATGAATATTTAATATAATCGTTCAGTATGTATGTGCGTATGGGCGCATTTTCTTTCGATATTATGAAAGATTCATGTACGGCGTCACATTATTCAAATTACATCACGTTCTCTCGTACGCGTCGACAGTTCGGGATTATTCTGTCATTGTAACATGTGTGATAGATATGTGGGATATAATTCACATATTATGAGGAATTTGTTCACATTAGTATGAAATATCTTTAGTGCAATTTATCTTTATTTTTGATATAGAGTTATAACTTATGGATTTCTTATCGGATAAATTCATATTGTTTTTACAGAAATTTACTCTCTAGATTATTTTAATTTTTCACGTCCACGAATAATTGTTTCATAGTGCAAAATTGATAGAAAATACATTTTGATATCAACTATTTAAGATCCAATAAAAATATCTATTCTTGATTATATGATTATAGATAATATGAAAACAAAGTACATATCAGATCTTTTAGATTAAATTTATACAATCTTTTTATATAGTGCTGCGTTTGAATGCGGCCCTTATGCCTTATGTAGTTTTTCAATAACAGAACAACCTGGTTGTTATTTAGTACGAAACTGGTCGTTATGTTGTGGATTCGAAGAAATTTGTCGTAAGTACATTCTTAATAAAAAATTATATATTGATAATATTCAACAGTTAATATTATTATGTAGAAATTATTCATATCAAAAGAAATGTACTTTTTTAAAAACATTATAACTCGAAACAGATATATTTTATATTATTAAATTCAGTTTTAATAATTATTCAAGTCACACGCGCGCGCGCGCAATTTTTTGATGGAAATAAAGTTGTAGCAAATATATTCTTCATAGCAATGTGAGTACGCGAATAAGGAGTATTGTTTACATATTTTAGCTGAAAATCCGGAAGACAGAGATAACACTTGTATTGTAAACGGAGAGACATATAAGAATGGTGAGATTTTTATTATAGAAGGCGAACCCAAAATGATCTGTATTTGCCAACCGGGATATCAAGGTAATGATAACGCAATAAATGTACATTATTTCTAATTCATGTAAATTTTCAATATTGAAATATTTATATTGATTACAATGGGAAATTTTCTATTTTTAGGTGAAAATGTTCCGCCCTTCTGTCACTATTCTAAACATGTTTACTGGGATCCTGCATTCGATCATGCGGACAGTATTCGTCAAAATTGTGTTCCAATATTTCTTTCTGATTCTGAAGACTCTATGTCATATAGATGCCGTAAGTTTGCGAAAGCGGTTTTGAACGCTGTACACATTTCGTCGTCGTGCTATTTGTCTTATAAAATTGCTACTGAATTTTTTAGAGGACATTAACGACGTTGTCGTTCGCAAGCATAACAATTTAAATGCCAGTGAAAATTTGGATGGTATGTTTCATATTTATTTTTATTTTTATTTTGTAATATCGTAAGTGTATTTGCGAAGTACTAAGTCGATATGATAAAAAATTATTTATATATTTGTTACGAAATATATAAAATGGTAAAATCATATAATTTGCTATTGCTACATATCGATTTTAGCAACAGTTTTTGTAGAATACGTGCTTTTTCATCATTTATATTGCTTCTAGTAATTATTTATTATAGTTAAAATAGTTATAGTTAAAATAGATTTCTAATTCAAGTTAGTAACTTTGGAAATTGGAATATTTCACATTATATTGTATTGTGTAAAAATTAATATTTACAAATTACTGTAACATGGTTAAAAAAGTTAATTTCTTGCTTTATTAAAATATCAAATCTTATTCATTTATTTATATTTTGTTTTTACAAATCGTAATAAAAGTTTATTATTCCACAAACAGTACAGTTGATAATTATATAAATATAGCGATATATATAGTGATATATAAAATGATATATAAAATGAGACATTGAGATGCGTAAAAGGTTCAAGCGATGCTAATTACGGCCGTACTGTGAATCGCGTCAAATAGGAGGTAATTGCAACAAACATATATTGCATATGGATAACGAGCACCGCAAAATCAATTTCTGCAGCATGTTAATATTATGATCCTATAAAATGATAATTAATTATAAAATATAACTCACTTTATATCGCACACCGATTTAATAAACATAGAAAAGTGTATTAGCATAGCTTAACTCGCGTGCCAATATTTATAATATTGGAGATTCGAATAAAATTTTATTTGATGTTCTTTTCTTTCAGAAGAAAATGTATGCGTATTCGGTAACCTGACGATGCGAATTGGCGACAAGCTGAGTACAGGTACAAATTTGTTCAAATTATGTGTGAAGTGTATTTGCGAAGTGCCACCTCTACTTACTTGTCAACGTGTATCATCATGCTGGAGGATGTTAACAAAAGATTAATTTATAATTTTAATATAATTCTTAATGTTTATATGTACTGTATGTTTATATGGTATCTTCGAGTATTGATCATGATCTTTCGGAAAAGATATTGTTTAGAATCCGACTTATTATTTTCGAGATCAGATCAATTTTATCCTAATCAATTCATTAAATTTACTGTCAGATAAATCATACACCCAAAGATCACACAAATATTCAATAATAAGCTTGTAATTAGTCGGCTTGTTTAAATACTTGTAAAAATAATTATAATAAAAATTAATTTCTCTAAGAATAAAAATTGATCAATTATTAATATCCCATTACCCGATTAATGTCATGTAGGATAAAATGATTTTTTTTTTGTTAAGATAAATTATACATTTTGAATTATACTGTCTATATCTTTGAACCCTTTGAAGATGTAGCGATAGTAAATAAATCGTTTTAACAATTTAACAAAATGCAGAATATTGTGACAGAAATTTAAGAATTCAAGGTAATGATTCAAGGTGAGAGGGGTAATTTGTCTCAACACAAGAATAGTTACGTAATTTGAATGAGCACGCAACGATGACTGATAAAACAAATTATTCTTTCCAGTTCGTATTTCCCCTTCGTTTATCCTCTGATATTCCTGGTATTTCCTTCCTTCTTGTATTACTCATCAGATTTTTTTTCTCCCTCTTTACGAGGGCTTATAACTCTTTTTCTTTCATATTCATTTTCATTCCTCTCTAGCGTGCATATTCGTCTCTCTTTCACCTACTACTTATTTTCCAACTCTCTCTTTCTCGTGTGCTTCAGTTCACTCTCGCGTACTATTTCCCCTGTTCGTACACTGTGTCTCTGCATCTGCGTTGTTCGTACATTCATCGTCTTTCTCCAATCCACTTTCAATCCCTTCCAGACCATAAACTGGCCGCTGCTCCGAGTATAAATGACGCAGCGTCGACGCAACCCGTCCAAGTTTTCACGTTGCTCGATCATGACACGTAGTGGCTCTCTCATTCAGACATGCGGCTATCTGACGTTTGTCGCTGTCACGGTCGTGATTGCTCAAGGTGAGTTACAAACGACGGAGAACTGACGCTTGCGGGAAACTTGTGATCGGTTATCGGTTACAAAAAAAAAAAAAAATTATGCGAATGTTAATTTCACCTGCGTAATTCTACCGTAAATGCGATAATTAAATTGTTTTGTCGATCCGATATTCCGACGTGACCTTGAGATGTAGCGCGAGTTAATAACAATTTATGAATTGACTTCGCAGCAAATTCGCGAAAGGAATATGCAAGTGTCGAAATTGTCGGATGTGACGTTTCAACTCGCATCAAGTTACTGTCTGTGTTGATTCTTATTTATCATCTGTAAGACACATTTACAGAAAATTTGAACACAAAATTTGAACACAATATGAACTTTTTAAATGAAAACGTGATTAATATGTAATTATTTTATTAATTTATTTCTTAATTAAAAATTTCTCTTTATCAATTCTGTAAAATTTAAAAGATATCGCATTTGCAAAATATTTTCTTTTTCGAGGACTTTCTCTTATTGATTCATTAATTATGTAAATTTTGACACTTTAAAAATAACTTGATCTATTTTATATATGTATGTCTTATTTAAAGTTAATTTTCTATTATGTATAAACGACAACGTAATTCAGAACAATTATCGATTTCTATCTGGGCCAAACATTTTCCATGTTAAATTCTTTTGGTTGCTTCTTTCTTTGAAGAATGCGATAAAACTAAATGCCCGGGTCCATTGGCGTATTACAATGCTCTTGGCTGTATTCCGATATATGAAAAAGAAGGTGATTGTTGCGCGACAAAATACAATTGTGATCATCTAAAAGAAAGATCCAAAGATAAATGCTACATCAATGACGTGGAGTACAATATTGGAGAACATCTCAAAGAAGAGCACGCGAATCCATGTGACAAGGGTTGTTTTTGTGCCAAAACCGATGGAGGGTAAGTAAAGATCTTAACATTAATATTTTTTAATTGTTACTCGTTTTAGTTATTAGGTTCCGTGTACTAAAATTACGCAACTTTTTATAGTGCTTCGTTTATTTGCGCAGTAGTTGATTGTTTTCATCCACCGCCGAGACCTGGTTGCTACAGAAAAAATTCTCCATTAAATTGTTGTCCTGGAGAAGAAGTTTGCCGTAAGCATACGTAATCTAATTGAGAGTTATGAAGTTTTTATACGTATTTACGTAAATTGTTAACTCCGATATTTATACGAAACGTATCTAAATGTATGCATCTAAATATATAAAATTTATGCTACTATTAGTTGTTTTTTGATCGAAATAATTACGATTATAAACATTAATATAATTTTAAATAATTTTCAACATTCACGATATACAGTTTTCACCTATAAAAGATATTTCCATCTTGAACTATTTGCTTAATATCTAAGTAAAATTATTTACGTTTCTCAGCTGAAAAGCCCGAAGATAGAGCTATCTGCAATGTAGATGGAAAGGAATATAAAGATGGAGAATATTTCACAGTTGAAAGTGACCCGGATTTAAGCTGTATATGCCAACCGGGTTATGAAGGTAAAGATAGTTTCAAATACTTACATTATTTTGAATTTTTCAATGCTATATATTTTCACACATTATATGTATATCAAAATACGTTTGTAGTAATATAAATAATATAAATATATAACGACACAATGTACTAACAAGTAATCCAATATTATTATCAATATATAATGTTGAGTTTACATTTTTGTATACAATGCATAAAATCTTTATGCTTAATATAAACGAATTGTCAATTTTCAATAAAATAGATATACTATAAAAACTTATATCAACTTATATCAATGTAATGTGCTAATGAATAATTATTTATTTATTTATCAACGAGTAATTAAATAATTCAACACTTATTGAAACAAAACGTATATATTTGTAACGATAATTAAAATTAAAATTGTATTTATTTATATTTTATTAGTGCGTTTGTGTTTGCAACAACAATTTTATACCATAAATAATTTTTATGATAAGATATAATTTTTAATTTAAATCTGTATAATTTAGGTTTTCTCTGTTTAACTCTTAATAAAAAATTTTACGATTTTAGGACAAAACGTCGAGCCTTTCTGTGCGAAGTCTAAACATTCATATTGCAATCCTTATTTCCGCCATAGAAGCGACGTTGATAATAATTGTGTTCCAGTTTATTATTCCTCTCAATCGCCACAAACTGGTTGCAGCGTATTTTCAAGATGTCGTAAGTTCGCAAATTGCGATTTTGCCTGTGTGTATACACACATACGCCAGTATTATACGAATAATAATAATTTTATTGAATTGTTTCAGAAAACGACAAGGATACCGTCATTCACAAAGAGGATAATTCTAAATCTGTTAAAGATGGTATTTTATCTATTTTAATATTATAGAAAGAACGACTATTGAACAATACAGAACAGTTAATATTCTTAAGAATTCAATAATTTTATCTTTTATTTTATAATAACTTTATTAATTATCGTTTTTTCAAAAAATATGAAGATCCATATTGCATACAAGTTAATTCGCTTATTGAATTGAAACATAAATGATGCATCGATACGCATTTGAACATTCAAGCGATGCTAATTACGGCTGTGCTTTGAATAGCGTGAAATGAGAGTTAATTGCGAGAAATGTTGCACACGAGAAGCAACGCGCAAATCAATTTCTGTCGCAAATCTATAAAATGATAATTAATTTGGTCATCGTTATGAATTCAGCGTAGAAAATTGTGTTATAGGGGTGTTAGTTAACACGTCGCTAATATTTGTAACGTATTTGACGTTTGTTCGTTAAAAACGATTTCGTTTTGTTTATTTCATTTTCTTTATTTATCTATTTAATGTTTTTATTAAGCGTTTTGTGATTTGGTTTTGTGAATTATCATTGTAACAATAGCCGTAATTTCACGTGATGATAATATCGCTCGAATAATTTAGAATTGATTTCATCGTTTAAAACTGATATGTTATTGAGATTTATTTTTTTCAGATGAGGATGTTTGTCACTTCGGAAACATGGTCATGCACCGTGGCGATGAGTTGAATCAAGCTACAGATTATAATTCTGTATGTGTTAAATGCGTTTGCGAGATTCCACCTGTTCCGACTTGCCAGCGTTTACCGGATGAAGAATGCGATGTCACGGATCATCCGGACTTCAGCATTCAATAAACCTTTCGGAATTATCTGTGATAATATCATTATTTTCCGTATTCGATTTAGGATTTTGTAGTAAATTAGTATGTACATATAAGAATTTCTCTATCTTTGTATGTATTTTAATTTTTGCATTTCTTCTAACGATTATAATAAAAGTGTGTTTTTATGTATCACATATTAATAAAATATGAATAAAAAACAATAAAAATATAAATATAAATCTTCTGGTTATTTTATACAAATTATAGATAATATTTAAAAACGGCCATTTAAAATAAAAATTTATGAAACGAGAAAAATCTCAAGAAAGGAAAAAAATTCTATCAAAATAAATGTGTTATTCATTTTACTGATAAATGGTGATTTTAATTATTCAATTTGACTTGATAAACTTGCACGTGTGACAAGTGTTTTGCATGTTTATACGAAAAACATGTCTTATCTCCGACCTCCTTTGTATTAATCTTCCAAGGGTTATCTGTCTCGTTACGCAACGTTTATCGACGAAAACATTACTAAATGATTTATTATGAAAGGTTATATATTTCTTATCATACGTTAGTATTATCTATTTAATTCTATATTTTTTTCAGCAAAGTTTTATAATTATTTGGTGGCTGGACTCTTTTCTGCAAAGATCACTCGTATGAAACATTAAAAATCTTCTGACAATATGATATTGTGCTATATTTTTTAGTACTAATGCGATATTATATTTGTCAGAATCATTCGCAATCAATTTTTGCGTAATATCGCTGATGTGAATATGAATGATTTTGCTTACACGGTACACACTGACGTTGGAATAATCTACACGCTGGGCAAATCAATCCGTGTTTTGGACATCCTCTGCTTGGTAACGTGCCTGCGTTAACTAGCAACAGAGTTGTTTACACACTCCACCAAACGTTACCTATTTCTCATTTAAACTCCTAAGTGATTTTACTGTTGACACTTCGCAAATTATTGCCGGCATTACAGGCTTGCTTGCGCGTCTCGCGTTAGCTTGCGATTTATTGCAATTCGCGGACGAGAAGTCCATGCCTCGCAACTTAACGAGTATGAAGGAATAAATTAGGTTTAACGTTCGCTAAAACGAACATGGTCTTTGGCACCCTGCGCGAGTCAAACCGAATGGCGGGCATACACAAATCTTAATTTCTAATTTGACTTGCCAATTTGTAAATTATAAATTGTAATTATATAAAACAAAAGTCAATATCGAGAAGTTGGATAATTAAAGTGACGAGAGTATTTCTATTTAATGAAAGTTATGTATCATGTAATTATGGATATAAATCATGTAATTATGGATGTATGTAGAAAAATTCATCGAGAGTGATTAATAATGGTCAATTAACTATAATTTTTCAATATTTTTCAAGGACAGTGAATGAATCATTACCTTGAATTTATGATGGTTATTAAATGGAAGAGCTATTCTGTTTTTCTTAATAGATTCATAATGACTATTGATTTGTGCATTGGAAATATTCTTGTAATTGCATTTCTGTTCCATTTTAATAATTATTACAAGAGAAATTTATTTTATATAACAAGATGTATATTATAGAATGATAATTATCAAAAAATTAAAAACGAAAAAGAATAAATCAATTGTTTCTTCAAAAACAAATTCTTCTTAATTTTTTATGAAATACTAGAAAATTAATTATTGATTATGTTTTTCAAATAATATATATTTATTATTTTTAGGTATTCATATAACAATGTTTTTCTTGATGTATTAATAATTAATTAATTTAGTAAATAAATATCCTAATGTTATGTTATATCCTATATTTATTATATTCTATATTTATTAACATCTTTTTCATCATCATATAAAACTTTCTCGTTCTCTTTTTTTTCCTTTTTCTTCTATCTTTCATATGTAAAATTATTCCTCTCTAATTTTATTTTTCTCTTTTTATGTTATCTCGGTCAAAGTATATATGATGGTCAACGAGTGCAAAATATTAAAATTTTCCTCTGCGATCATATCGCATAGTATTTATTCTCTATTCAGAAATGCATCTATTTGACATTCGTCATCGTAATCGTTTTGGCTGACCATGTTGAATTTTAAAAAGAAGAATTTATTTGCTCTCTAAGAATTATGTAATTGTGCAACTAGACAGTTCAAATGTTTAATTATTAAAATAATTAATTAATTCATTAATTAATAATTAATTAAATTAATTAATTCTAAATATATTTAGATTAAAATAAAACTGTTACAAAACCATTACCGTTGAAAATGCAAGATGTAATAATATATCTTAATAGTTTAAAAAATGTGTCATAAAATCTTAAAAAAAAAATGAATGTCTATTTTTAAATATCCGCGAATGTTTTATGTTATATATTATTGCGACATGGTTTATGAGTTCGATAAAAATTTAAATGCTCATGTATAAAATATTAGTTAATTGTTACAGTACAGTTATAAATTTACTCAATTTATACTGCAAATTCATTTAATCATTTAGCGAAGTAAATAACCGAGATAGTTTTGTATTTTTTTATATTATCGAACATTTTTTTAATTTTTTTATGTAGTTATAATATATTTTCATTTGATCGATTATTTGCTTGTCTTAAATTGTTTCATCTTCTCTTCCAAAATTCTAAGTTTTAATTTTATTTATTATTTTTATTTATTAATTTTATTATACTATTTTTTTAAATAATTTCAATTGTGCGGCAGTTGGCTTCTATGGACCTATAAAATTTGATTGTTATATGCAACGTTGCATATAACAATCTGAACCATTAGTATGTCGCAAGTAAACACATAATTCTTTTTCATCTCAGTCTTATTTCTTTCAAATTTAGGACTACACAAAAACGACTAAGTATCTGCAGTAAAGGTTCACACGAAAAAAAAAAAAAAAAAAAAAAAAAAAAAAAAAAAAAAAAAAACAACGAAACTTTTTAAAGTAAATGTCAGAAAACCGGTTTTATCAGTTATAAAACTGTACTGCATTTGTTAGCCGAAAAAGAAGAAGATAGAACAACTTGCTTGATAGACGGGAAAATGTATAAAGATGGCGAACGTTTCAAAGTTGAGTATGACCCAGAACTATTTTTGCCATTCCAGAATACAAGAATACTAAAAATAGTTTTCTAGGATATATTATATATAGTTTTATGTGACACTAAATAATTATTATCTTAAGATCACCGCTATTTCTTATCGAGAGTTTCGCTTTTCTAGGTGAAAACATCGCACTTTTTCGTTCGACATCAAATCTTGCATATTGTGATAGCTTCTTTGATAATACACGATGATGTTTAAAATCAATGTCAATACTGATTTCATAAGAGCCAGAAGTAAATTAGTTGTAGCTTTCGAATGTCGTAAGTATGACTACTTTGCATGCTATATAAAAAAATTTCCACAATTTTCCTTTTAATTTTTGCATAACAAAGTTTTGCATGCACCTCGTGAAAAATTATATACAGTCCAGAGTTAAATATTAAAACTATCTTGTAGCCTTGTATCCATCAGAAAACGCAGTAGATCTAACGATGTAATATTTATTGGTACGTTTTTAATTCTTTTTTATATATACAGCTCTATATTTTATCTATACATCCGATACATTTCTCATAAATCCACTGGTTTTAATTAAAATAAAAAGTTACACAAATACAATGCGCAGCAACGGAGTTGTAATCACGTTGATCTGTAATATATAAAAGTATCCAAATTATAGCGCTAAACATGTAAACATATATCACTGAACGTTTAATTAAACCCTGAATCGTAACTTAAATAATGACTTAAACACATTTTTGTCCTGCTATTTAATACAGATTTAATTAATCTGAAGAATGGTACGCAAATGGTACGCCAAGCACGCACTGCAAACTCGCCATTAACGTTCTTTCGAGATGACAATAAATCGGCTATATTAAGTTTCGCTTAAAGTACGACCTCTATGGTCGATGAAGTTACCGGAAATAGGCGGCGATGGCTTGGAGAGCTCCTATGAAATATGAGAGTACGAAAGAAGCGTCGTTTCCGGAAGTTGTATCATCAGATTGTTTGATAGCGAAAGTCACGGCGACAGACAACTTTGTCGTTGCGAACTTCGACATACTAACTTCGAGCAATTCTGGAACAATTCCGTGAAATAATTAACGAAGAATCTGCAGAACGAACAGTTAGAAGATATAAAATTTAAACTCGGTTAAAAGCTCCCTTGAGAAAAGTAAAATCATGAAACACGAACTTTCCAAACGGCGTAAGTGTCTTATTTATTTTTTAGTTGCAATATTACAGCATTGTTGGATTTGCATTTTAATTTCTTTTTATTATATCGCATATTAATATATATGTTTTTGTTCTTGCTAAATGGTATAGTATAGATGAATTTTTATCAGAAATAATTTAACTAAATTTCGTGCTGCAGTTCTTATATCTACGTATAGGAGATAAACTTTTCTTTAAAGAATTGTTATTTTACGAAAGAAAAATTAGATCCATGGCAATCATAGTCAAGTTGTATAAATCCTCGAGAAATATGTACTTCGTCCTATGTATATAAATCTCCATATTTTCGTGACACTTTTCCCGTTATGCAGAGATATGGAAGTAGTCCGCTGACTTTTGTGGCACGGCCGTCTGCGTAAATTTTAATTCTCGACTTTTAAGGCACAAAAATTATAAATTTTAATAAAATAATTTACTGCATCAAGAAAACACGCGCTTAGAAATTAATCTTTATAAATTCGTCTAATTAATGAAATCAAATTTTTCATCTCTCGCTGGTACATATGCGATCTCTAAAAAGTCGTACGAAAAATATCTATTTTCTATGTAATATAAATTTAATTCTTTCCTAATGAAAATTTAATAGATGTCAATGACAAACTGTTTAAAACCAGTATCGGTGTTAATGAAGTCTAGAACTGAATACTGAAGAGAATCAAAATCACTCGAAAAGTATAAATAAATAACAAAACTCGTTAATTAATTCGCAATAAACTTTATCTCGAGAAGAACTTGATTTGAAACTTAATTATGAAAAAATTTTAAATTAATGAAAATCAGAAAAGAGTTCTTTGCATCGAAATGTTTTACTGTTACAGGAACAATTATTAATTCGTTTATAGGAAATGCAATTTTGTTCTTCTATCGGACTAACCTGATATGTCGCATACTTCGTATTCTTGAAAACAGTTGGCGACAAATCTAATTATTCCAGTGGCTTCGTCAATAGACAACTTTCTAAGAAGTTAACATAATGACGGACCAGCATTTGCGAATGAAGGCAATTTTAGTACCCGTATAGACACCGGCCCGCATGTAAAACCGGCCACACTCCAAGAAACACGTCGAGCGAACTGATTAGCTGATGGATCGCCTGACTGTCAGGACAATCCGGAATGTACCGACGGAGATGGGTTCGACCGAATCTGAACAATGGAAGTCTCACGATCTGCTGGAACTAATCCCGCCATTGTCGTGCTAAATTTCTGTACCGAGATGCAGTTCCACGTAGTTCGCTATAGTTCGCTATAGTTAATTGATTGCTGTATACGCGTAGAGCGTATACCTCCCCACGTATCATAATATTGCCGTTTAATTTAATTTCGGAATATTCCGCGAAGCGCAGAATTTAATAATTGGCCATGATCAGGGAATATTGCTTCTATTTTTAGATGCGACTCCTGCGCTGCATCTGTATTCGAGTTACGTATCTGTGATATTAAAGCATAACTAAGCTTGCTCGTTTCAATTTCTCAGTCTCTTTGTGTGGTTAAGGTATCTTGGGATAATTCAATGAAAAAAAAAAAAAAAAAAAACAACACGCACAGAGAAAAAGACGTAAGAAAATTGTATTCCTATGATTATCTTGCGTTTATTCATTTTATTTCTTCCTAGGAACTCCCCCAAGTACGATAAAGCGTAAGAGTCATCGAAGAAAGGAAGTGGTTTCGAAGTATATGTAGTATACGATTTGAAATTATCCTGATGGCTGCACCGAAATTTAATTAATCTTCGCATAAGGAAAGAGTTTCCGATGAGTTCTATACCGCGGCTGCAAGTTTTTAGCACCGGTGAAGGAAAACAGACGTCTGCTCGGTTCAGCGCAACGTAATGGCGAAACATCGGCTAGGAGAGCAAGCTCGTATATGTCAGACAAGGAAATGTAACTTGTACCAATTCATGTATAGACTTAACGAAAGAGATTAACATCAAAGTTAAAATTACGAAAAATACCTTGCAACATCTTGTAATTATCTAAGATATTATGTAAATCAATTATGTTGCATTTATTACAAATATTTGTTAATTAAGAGCAATATTAATTAAGAATAAAACTTGAGATTTTTCAAAGAAAGACATAATAACGATGAGAGCATTTATTATAAATATTTGTTAATTACGAGCAATACAGTTAAGGATAAAATTTTCTCTCGATAAAGATACATCTTTTTCATGTAGTTTCCAGTTTTTAACGTTTTCCCATAGTCATAGACGTTACGTTAATGTCTTTCGTACTTGGAACAACTCGTTGGTTCTGTGTCCACGAGTAGAGACAACATGTAAAAAAAAAAAAAAAAAAAAAAAAAGTCTGAAAATATGAAAAGCGGCGACGCGGTTTCGCATGGAAGCGCGCAAAAACAGGCGCACGCGGAGGGTACGCGGGTAGCCGATGTATCCATAATTTATGACGTTGACGGTATAGCGTAAACTAAGCCGGATACTAATTTCCCAAGCTGCTACGTTACTTGCGTCGCGCTGCGTGCTCGTTAGGGGAGAGCGAGCTTGGATGCCGCGAGATGCAATTATGATAAACCGGGGAGCCTCTTCCGAAAGCTTTTCACGGCACGGTCTGCGAGTTCGGCGAGGTAGAGGCTTCTAGAGAGCGCGTTCGGACTCGCGCTCATCTATCCCGCTTCCGGTCTCCTGCGTTGTGTATGTTGTATGTGCCCCCCACGACTCCGGCATCCCGCTGCCCTCCGATAAGCCATGGGGGCTCGGGGTGCGGATTCGTGCAAGGGCTTGCGATCGATCCCGCGAGACGAATGGCGGGCTGTTAAGCTTGTTGGGCCAATCGGGCACGGCGAGAGACGATGTTAGCGTTGCCGCGTTATTAATTTACTCCGCCGTAATACCCGATTCGTTTGATTAAGATCTCGCAGATCTGCCTGTGTCGCAACAGGCATATTTATGGCCGATGGTTAATGGCGATAGATGAAGAGCGATGTCTCACTGGTTAATGAATGGGCACGAAATAATCGCAGCTGAGTAAACGGTGGATTCACGATTATACGTAATTACAATTCGACGTCTATCTATCATTAAAATGCGAGTGAATTATACGTGTGATTCATCTTTAATTATTTATAAAGTATGCTATATTTTTTGTAGCGCAATTAGCGCGATGCAGAATTTTTATTCTCCCCTGCATGAATATCTTTTAATAAATGAGAACGGAATAAAAATTGTAAAAGTCCATCCTGGACGATATATAAAATAATATTATACATATATATATTAACCCGCGTTATGTCAAAAGCTGCCTTATTGCCTCGGATTAAATATGAAAATTCGAGGTTTATAAACTGCGAGACTTTTTACTTCAAAATTTACGACAGATATGGACAGGAGGAGGCGTTCATAAAATCTGCAAAGTTAATAGACGAAGAGCTTAGGCAAAGTGATTATAACGCAACTTTAATAACTGTTTTGCTTGCCGCTGCACCAAAACTTTTTTGAGCAGCCCGATATGTACAGTCAAGAACTTGAAGAACTTTACAGCAATATTGTGACTGTAAACATTTTTCTTGCCTCCAACGCGTTTCCGCGTCGGTCTGATAAATTCGCAAATGACGATTTGCATCGCGGTAATAACAGCGCGACTCTCTCGCGCGTTTATTTTTATCGAGCGCCTGTTTTGTCGTAATTTATGACAAAACTTCTCCCGGTTAATTATCACCCTGAAAAACGTCTCTCCTTACTGTCGCGCCAGAAAATTGCACTCACGACGATCGGGGATGCGCCGTAGTCGCATTACGACACCGCTTCCCGTCCCGTCACAACGCTACATTGTAATGGAAACTTTGCGAAACGTCATTCCGGGAATAATAAACGCATTACCCGTACGTTTCCATCTCCACGTATTTATTTTCGCCCGGCGGCCTTTTAAGTGGCAGTATTTCATTCCGTTATTAAGTTGCACTATCTCCCTCTCGCGCGCTG
Organism: Pogonomyrmex barbatus; assembly: GCF_055798465.1. Classification (NCBI taxonomy): domain Eukaryota; kingdom Metazoa; phylum Arthropoda; class Insecta; order Hymenoptera; family Formicidae; genus Pogonomyrmex; species Pogonomyrmex barbatus. The sequence continues at coordinate 5,430,732 of NW_028297109.1, forward strand.
TGTCCACTCGCGAGCTATTTTATCAGATTAATTTTTTCCCCGTGCAAATTTTCCCTGATGAACGCTTTGACGGATTAAAAGTTGAAATAAAAGTCCCGCTTCCTGCCTGGTACTTCGGCGTTTTCATCCGACAAATTACTTTTACGTTTTGCGTAAAAGCATGACCTCGTCCTCCGTTTCTTTCCCGCGTAAGCGAAAGCGATGTAAAAATAAGTTACGAGGCACATTTTAAACTGCTTTCTTATATGTGCAAAGTTTATTGAGATTCTTAACGTTTACCATAAACGTTCAAATTTTGCGATGGTAAAATATAAAAATTCTTGTGATGACATCTTTGTCTCAAATAACATCCCAAAGAAGAATCACTTCTTGTCTAGTTGACTAAAACAACGTCAAAAACTCTTGTAAAATCTCTATTTGCATTATGGAAATATGTTTGAAACTTTATTTTGTCGAAATTGATTGATAATAGAAGACGGAAATTAATATTCGATTAGCGAATAATGCAATGCGACATTTGCATATAGAAGATTTTTCAGCATATGTGTTATTCATGAGCCGAGCTTATTCGTGAAAATACCTCGGGCAATATTTATAGCAATACAAAATTGAAACAAAATTCTCATTGAGATAAATAATATATCTGGTTGTTGAAATCCTAAATGAATTCTCCGGTCTATGAATATATTATGCGAAAGAATTATATTTGACGTTATGTGGGGGGAAAAAAAAAAACGACCAAAGACGACAGCGCGACGTAAATATGATCGATACATCGCGGATGGGAAATATTAAATAATGATCGAGCTCGCAATTGTCCGTAATCGCGGATTTTATCTGCAAAACATGCTCGACCAGTTGTAAATCGTAATGTATTTACATCATTCGCGCTGTAATAATTTATCGTCGGCAGAGCAATTCTCCGCGCGGATGGACTATAATATTTGATTACTATCTATTAATTATGACTCGGCGAGGAGAAGTGTTTCACGATTCTCTAGACTTCGGCAAGATCGATATCAGCCCGGTGCGTCGTTGCGATAATGCCGGTTTATAGGATCATTAATTATAGGAGCGTCACCACCATAGTATCGCGTAATGTCCCGAATCTGCTCTGCCGCGTCGTTTCTCGGTCGCGAGAAATTGGTCAGCGAAGTTTGCGAAACTAGCAGCTATCTGGATCTCATCGCTTTCGAAGTTCGCCGAACAGTTCGCGGCAAGGGACGGAATTTGTGATCGCACCAAGAAAAGCTTCCGCCGCGTCGGTAATGGCTTTCGCAAGCTTTTACCGGCGAGACGTTCGGAGACGTGTCTGCTTTTTTGCGTTCTCAATTTAGTAACTCGATGCGCGAGCTGTTCTCTTTGTTTGCGTTATATTTTAAATCATCTTGAATACGTTTAAGTTCGACAAATTAAAAAAAAAAATCGATATCAGACCGTAAAACGAAATTCTTTCGACAGATTTCATGTATATCAATCACATAAAAAAAAAAAAAATACAAATGATCGTCTTGTTTACTGCAGTTCCACGTTTTTAAAAACTATGATAAAACAACGAAATATGAGGCTATTTTTATTACGTTTTACATATCACGATAAAATGCATTCTTGTTAGTTTCCGTTGAGCTTTCAGGACAGCGATTCAAAAAATCGAAATAATATTTTTGTAATAGAATCATATTACCTAATCATATTACCTAAAAATAAAATCGTGTAAAACATAAAAAAATCTCTATGAAACATCTGTAATAAAATAAAATTAATATGAAAAATTATAATTTCTCTGCAAATAAAAAGGCGCACAAATGGTTATATCAAATTATAACATGATATCTAAGAAATGATACCTAATTAAAGATAAATAGAGATAAATAATTAAAGTTATGTCTTCGAATGTGTGGTTGGTATTACAAATTACAATTTAGTTGTCATTAATAAACGTTCACCATGTGTTTACTAGAATGTCTTTTTTCTTAAATAACATCCCTTTCATAGTGAACAAGATAAATAACGTGACGGTATTTCTGTCGGAAACGACTTTACATGAGTTTCATATATGTCGTAAAATGCGCGCATTCGGCAACCGCATCCGTGATATAAAGGCCTTACGCGCGCTGTATGTAATTTATAACGGGGAGAGTGCAATTCTACGTTGGGAACGTATACATGACCGAGATAAATTTTATGGAAAATATAATACGGAAATATAAGCTCCTTTTCCAACCATCGACGTAATGTTCATTGTCTACTCGTATCTCATCTCAAACGTACGATTTCACAAACATTATGTAACATTACATGCAAATATTTCTAATTCTATATCTACCTGTTATTCACACTTGTCTTTGTTAATATAGCCTGGCTTTTATCTTTTCTTTATGTAAAAAAAAAAAAAAAAAAAAAAAAAAAGATGAAAGTTCTAGTAAGTTTAAATTCGTCCATAGAGATGTACCTTTCAAACTACCCCACGCGCGATGAACTTTTCCCAAATATTTTTTTGTCGTTTAATACAGAACTTCGTCACGTCGTTTAATACAGAACTTCTGATACGGGCGGCGGTGTTGAATGGTCTCACAAGCCCAAGGCTGTTTTCCCGGTCGAGATTTCAGGCCGAGGTGCATATCCTCGAAGGAAGATCTCGTTGTTTGTACGCACGACAATGGCTTCTCGGCCGCCCCTTTCGAATCTCTTCGGAATCGACTTAGAGCAGCATTGTCATAAGCTCCGCTCGAGGCCTTCTTTCACCAGCGAAAAAGCCGACGAAAGAGAGATCGTACCTTCGAGGCTTCGTTGGGAGGCCGGCTCCATTCTCGTGTGATACGCCAAAAGTCATGTAAATGTAGATTAGGTGGCCCTCTTACGGGGGCGGTTTCCATTCGTGTTTTGTGTTACAGCATTGCCATTCAGCCGACGTTTTTCCCCGAAGATGTATCTAATCTCGCACGATCTCTAAACCCGTCCTCGGATCTCTCTTCTAATTGTCCAACCTATTTCAAATTTCTGACTTTTACACAAAAAAAAGAAACCGGTTTTTTTTACAAATATTCTATTTCTCGATAATTTCTATTTCTTCGATAATTTCAGCACTGAATTCTATGGTTAAAAATAATTGTTAAAGAGAGAATGTAAAATTTAAAACTATCCACTAAAATTATAAACTATATATAAAAAGATAGTTTCATATTTTATATTTTCTTTAATTTTATATAAATTATTATATATATATATATATAAAATATAATAATATTTGACTCTATATCATTAAAATTAAAAATAACGTAGAATTATAAAACTATTTTTATATATAGTTTATAATTTTATAAATAGTTTTAAAACTTCTAAATCTACATTTTTCCTCCGTTTGAATAAAATATTAAATATTTCATATTGATACACTCTTACGAGTTAAATTATATAAAATATACAATATTTTATTCAGGCGGAAGAAGAGCATAGAGATTTACAACTTGATATTTGGAATTATAGGTACACGCTGTTCAAATCTACATGCAATCCTGCTAGTACATTTGCTGTAAGCGTACGTCAACGGCATACCAAAGGGTAAACCAGCGTACTATGCACTACAAGAGCAACCCTTCCTGCCGCCGGCTTACGTCTACAGCTTGGCTGTCTGCTCGACGATGCAGATTACTTAACCCGTTTCGTGCATGATCGATGACTCTCGTCCTCGGAATTGACAAGTGCTCGTCCGGTTGACATGCGGTCGATTGGCGAGCACGTTATTAAACCGCCGTTCGCGTTCACGGACGCAATCCTAATACCAGACAGAGTACACAATTTGCCGCGCGCAAATAGACCCTATAGATCAGTCCGAGAGTGAATCACCGTGCGCCTACTGTATTGCCGATAATAATGCGATCGTAAATTAGGCTGACCTCCATTCGGAGGCGGGATACCGACAATTAAATTCGACTGTGACGTTTGATTATTCGTAATTGTTTACGATTCGCGTCACGCGCGAAAAGTTTTTTACCGATAAAATTCATTGCCGATCGCCGACGTTGAGCCGCGATAAATATCGAGTTTGCAGCAACGCGGATTATTGCAAAATCTGTGTTTGTAATGTGACGGCATTAATGTGATTTCTCGCGATACACATGATAATGCGGAGTCGGCACATTTGCGAGATAACATTAGGATAATTGTGCAGGTTGTTTTGCAAATTATTTTTGTATCGTTGAAACCCCGGTCATTTACAATCGATGTACTGTGTTGGTATGCATCAACATATCGTCTGAATGCAAAACTGCAGTTATGCTATTTTAATAAAAATAAACGGTTTGATCGATACGATTTAATAGTCCGTTTGAATGATTGCAATGCATGCGGCTAATGATAATAACAATGTGGCAAGTGAAATGGGTTTGGCGTATATCGGTCACGTCGAATGTGCGTATAGCCGCTCAAACAGCATATCTCAATACAAAATAAATGCCCACGTGCAAAATACAAGGGAAATAACATTTATAAATGGCAATATTATGAAACGGATTGACACGATTTTCTTTTGATTTTATTAATTTTCTCTACAATCATTAGCGATCGACTAAGTTTATGTTCTTAAGTGTGGATTTCATTCCGTAACTTTATTTTCAACGATCTAGTTTCTCGAGCAGTTACCTTTTTATTATTCGAGAACGTTACTTTACTTTTGTTCTTTTTTTTTTCTCATTTCGTGTTATCTTCTAATACATTGCGCAAGCACATTGCCCCTCTGTGGCTTAACGACGAATGATATTTAACAGCCGGCTTATCTTAAATTACTTTATATATTGTGCGAAAAATGCATTGTTACAGTTAGTGCGATTTAAATTACGAGTAAAAAATATTATAAGCTTTCAATAGCTGTTGCATTCATATTTTAGAATTACGTGGTATTTTTAACTCTGTTAGTTTGTACAAATGTGTATTGTATTGATATGCTTCGTTGCGTTGTAACAAAGTTATATAAATAATACTAAATAACTATGCCATCATATTGATATACAAAACCAAAATGAAAATCCAATGATTTTAAAATTCTACTATATTTAAAGTTTCAATATAAAAAAAATTGCTGCAAATTGAAAAACAATGTTGTTTGTTTTAAAAGTCTTAAAATTTAAACACTAATAAATTTATTTTTGATGCGAATATATTTTTAAAAATACATAAAGTTTAATAATTTTACAATTTTGATATTGGACCGATGATGTTTTCAATGTTATGCAATAATAACTCACCAGATGGTGATTTATGTCCAGTTTAGTGATTTGTATCTGGTTTGATTGCAGAGATAGCTCGAAAAAAATAATAAAAATTATTCCATGTTTCATTGTTACAAAAATTATTTTCTAAAAAAATATAAAAAAATTTTATTTTTTTTATCTAAATTGTGAAATATAATATAAATAAAATATATTATCATTCTCTTATAAATTTTATACAACAATTACTACACACTCTAATGCTAACACATATTTAAGCATTATATACTCACAAATAAATCAAAACGAAATTAGAAAGTTTGCATTTTCAAAATTCTAAAGATCCCAAAGATTTCCAAAGATTTAATTATTTCCGTGTATTTGACATATTGAGATTGCTACTTTTACTGTAAGATAGAAGAGAACGGAAAAACGAAAAGAAGAGAGCGAGATGACGCGTAGAGAACAAAAGAAAAAAGCGGAAAGATAGAAGCTAATGATCGAAGCGAGAAGGGATAATTAAATGTGGATTATCATCGGCAAAACTCAATTACTCGTTCATTAATTGGAACAGGAAGAAGAACCGTTATTGAACAGTCCGCGGATAGATTCGATAATATTTTGCAATAACGAAGCCGCTGATCAAAGTAAAAGAGAAGCAGCATTTACGGTCTGTTCAAGCTAGAAACGCAAGAGTATGACTAACGCTCAACCCGTCGCACAACAAAGTTAAAATCTCAATAAAAGTTGTTTATGCGGAAGCGCATGTGCGGAATGTAATTTAAACTGTTATCATCCTAGAACTCCTTCTTTCCCTCCCGCCCTGAATTTTCCACGGCACGAAATTACGATTTTCGCGATAGCAGATAAGGACGGCGCGATAAATTGCATGTTTTACACGATCGTGATGCTTGTTAACGAATAAAACTTACTCGCCATGCGGATATTTAATTTTTAAATAAAACACAAATGGAAAATACAGCAAGGTTTATAAATTGCTTCTTCGATAAAGCAACAACGTTTGCATTTAGTTATCGTTGCCGTTCTGTTATTTTTCTGCGCGCATTTGACTTTCGGCGATATATCCCGCGAATATGAATAATAAAAGAGGGTTTCAATTATTTCAGCAATTAAAGTGCTAAAAAAATTGATTTATCGAAATCGTTCGCGTCACGATAGATGAATATATGATAAAATCAATATCATTCAAAGATATTTCGGCGAAATTTTCATATTGTGCACAAATGATAGCTACGATATGATAACGAATAATGATAACGATGCATTTAAACAAATCCCTAAAAAAAAAAAATAAAGAAAAGTAATGTAGCATAAAATAATCGATACGTTCTTTTTATTTCGGTAGAGCGGTTTGTTTCCGGTTTCTTTCACGTCCGTCGGGTGCAACAAGTGTTACGTTGCTTGTGTCTCGAGACAAACGAGCGAGATACCGCGTTGCAAATCTACGAATAAATTTCTTGCTCGCCGACCACAGTCTCGTTGCTGTTGCTTGAATTGATATCTACGGTTCGTATTTCAGGATTATCTACTCGCAGATATGTTATTTTTGTTTTGCGTCAAGCTGCGCTTTAAGCTGGCTTACAAATGCTCGGTATAAACTTCCAGAAAAAAAAAAGAAATGGATTCGCGCACCGTATGCGGATGGCCGCTTTATTAAAAATGCCCGCCATCTCGGGAAACGACGTTATTTGACGTTTACCCGGTCTTTCATAAGCTGCCATTCTGACTTCCGCCACGTGAAATTACGGTCTCTTTATCATTGCCGCCTGATTCATAAAGTGCGAGGGAACAGTTAATGACATATAAAAGAGAACGTTTTTTATTATTCTTAGTAACACTGGTAATATTACGCAGGTAATATGGGATATTCCACGTTTTTCATTTTTCCTGCACTTTCTTGCATTTTAAAAAATTTAAGAAGGGTCTCCTTTCTCAAGTAATATTCGTAGCAAATAAAATGCAACACTAAAAGAATTCATTAGGAAGAAAACGGGCAAGACGTGCATAAATGTAAAAAAAAAAAAAGAAAAAAAAAAGAAACAAAAAATATTTCCGTACGAATCAAAGATTAAAATATCAATAATATCCAAGATTTCAAGTATCGCAAATTTTTCACGTCAAATTTACTTTTCTCTCGCAGATGTGCCGCAACATAAATCACATTCCCCATGACGTTTCACGAACAGGATCGATTGGGACTTTTAGTCCATTGCAATATAAAACTATCCGCGCGTAAATCAAGCACACGTCGTCCGTCACACGTTCGTTCGATATCGCTTGCGACATTTGCATCGTTAGCACGTGAAGCGCCCGCTGAAAAAAGGCGCTCCACCCTCTCAAGTGGCACGTACTCGACGAATGCAATTTTCTTTTGTTTCCAGGCAGACCTATCCTGCAGAAACACGAAGCAGACTGTGGGCGCGATTTACACGCGCACAAACTTCGTGACGTTGAAATACGTCACCGATGCCTGGGGCACCAACTCGAATGGCTTCCGCCTCGTCATCACAGCCGTCAAGGATCCGAGTGAGTATTTGTCGATGCGAACCGTTTCCCAACTTATTCGCGGGCCAATCGGCTCGCTGACGTGCAGAAATGCAGATCCACATGCAAACGCAGAGCTCGAAACAAATTGCAATTTTTTTTTTCTTTTATGCGGGAAATACAAGGGAGCATGTATTATTTGTATCATTTTACACCGAGGTTAAGCGAATTTTACGCTCGAAGTTAAGCAAAGTGCGAGAACCCCCCCCCGAATGAAAATATCAACCCTCTAATATATCAATAAATTTACGGACAAATTTCTGTCAGAAAGATGTTTTATAACGTTGTATTTTATGAAAATCCCGCTCTCTATTATTTAACTTGATTATTATTATTTAACTTGACAAATTCTTGTCACTGTATGCAATTATTATTTAACTTGACAAATTCTTGTCACTGTATGCAATTTAGTATACTTAGATTAACCAGATTTGAGATTTATTCACTGAAGCATGTAACTCCTGAAATACTTGAAAAACATATTTCCGAGGAAATCACTCCGGGAATGAAAACATCGAATTCTTTTCACAATCCCTATTCTTTTCTCCCGCGGTCGTTTTTATGCTTCGTCGATTCTTTAATCCGTCTTTCAAATTGTATCGCGGTCGTCGCGACCATCTCGAGATCTAAGTTTATCATTCAATCGCTTTTATTCATTAGCTCTCGAGCTATTAAATTTGCCTTTCAAATCCGGCTTCTTTAAAACGCCATGTCAATTCCCGTTCGTCTCCGACATCTCGTATTTTCTCCAGCGACTGCAACCACGTTTAATGTATGATTTCAAAGCACAATTCACTTAACCACACGATTGAACCTCAATTACCATTGGAATATTCTGTTCCTGCAATACTGCTTGTGCCAATAACTGACGTCACAATTGAAGTTATACGTAAAGTTAATTACACGTATCTAAAAGCGAACTCCGGAGTGTAAAATAAAAAAACATGAATTTTTAACATTAAGATTAATTGTTCTATTTTTTTAATTAATTTGACTTAATTTAAAAAAATAATTAAATTACATATTGTTAAATATTAAAATAGTCTATTTAAGTATTTCTTAGATTGTGCGAGCAGAAATGGTAAAAAGATCATTTTATATCAAAGTTGTATTTATCTATTGTTTTCTTGGAAATAATATAATTCTCTCGAAAAAAAAGTGCTATAAATATTTGTCAACGTATTATTGTTCCTTTTTATTTTTTCTCAGATTTGATCATCTTATCGTTAATGTGGTTTTGCAAATCGATTCAATTGAAAGTTTATTACAATCTCTAAAAAAAAGGGGATAAGAGATATCTATGGCTTTGTTGTAAAAGTTACCTTTGTAAAACTCGCGCAAGATAAACAACGCGCATAATTGACTAGTTTAACGAGCCATTTTCCAAGTTTTACACGAGTTTGGCGAAACACACGGTCCAGAGGACCGTTTTCTATTTAACAACGGTCCGCAACGTGGTGAAAAGTTTGCGGATAAATATTGAATAAAATTTGTAATTGAAATAGGTGGTGACACGGTAAGTGACGTCGTTATTGACGCGCCGTGCCGTCGACGTTGGTTCGAAAATTTTAATTCGGCGATTCAATTCACGATTGGTCGATCGTCTCTCGTTGCAGGATTTTTCGGTGCGTTAACACGTGAATTTCAATTCGCTCTATCTATGGCAGGGCTTGTGTTTCACACCTAAATCGGCGCGACACGTAAGTATCACATAAGTCACGCTGGTCACGAGTCACGTCACGCCCGTGACGTGTTAATGAAGAGTGATCTTTGGCCGCTCGTTCGCGCGACAATTTTTTTACGGAGACGCGAGAGGTGCGAATCATGTCGGCTCGCGACGACGATAAATGCCGCTCTCGTCGCCTCGCCGGGCGATTTCGTCGAGCGAACCCCCGAAGCCGACAAAAGACCGTTAATAATACGGGGAACATTGAAATGAAGTGCTCCCACCTCGGCTGTCTAATACCGAGGAAAAAGCGTACCACATCGCTCCTCGCGAATCGTTATCTCGGCCCCCGCTCGTGAGACCCGGCGTAACATTTCCATGTAATAAGGTCCCTGAAAAACGAGCGCCGGGGACAAATGCAGCCGCTATATTTTTATATCTTCACGCCGGAATCCTGATAAAATGCATACGCGCCCGACGCCGTTCTACGCTCTTTTCATTACGAAACGCGCGCTGCGTCGCTAAAATACAAGTGTAATACACTTGTAACGTTTTTAATAGAATGTTGTACACCCTGATAATTACTATTGTTACACGCTCGATGATGCGCGCTGCTTGTATGCTACGTTAATTCCATTCGCCACACGTGCTCGTTTTAAATGTAAAATTTTACAATTCGATACAAAAATATTTTAATAAATTAATGAAATTTACGCATCAGAACGGACAAGATTCTACGAATGCTGGACATTTCTATTTCTTATATATTAAAAAAAAAAAAGCAATTGTAAAAGTATTTTTAGTTTTTCACGTATTTTATCGTGAATTTTTATATCGATAATTAATATAAATGTAAATAAATATAATATTTATAGATAAAATTTCATCATCACTTCAGATAAATGATTACTTGATGCGAGCCGCGTATCATTCAATTAATAAGGAAACGGGAATAATGGTTTCCCTAGAATATTCCAATATCATGAAACAATACACGTGCGATGATGATGGCAATAACAGAGCGAATATAGAAGAGGCGTTAATCTTAAGCACTATGAGACTTCGCCATTTCACACTTGAGATCCACATCCAAGATGATTTGAGAGTCTCGGCAAAGTAGCTATCCAGTCTCGAGACTCGACAGGTGTCGAACTTTAGCTCTCGTCTGCCGAACAATTTCCTCAAGTTGTAATCTTCCGGCGGTTATAAGAGGCACTTCAAGGATAATCCGAAAGAGGAAAGGAGAGAGAGAGAGAGAGAGAGAGAGAGAGAGAGAGAAAGAGTGTTAATATAAGTTAGTTCAGAACTAAACATAGGATGCGAAATCTTGGTTGCGTACCATCCTTGTTGTTCTTCAGCTTCTATTCTATCAGTATCTCTGATTAAGAAGCGTAGATCTATCCCGAAAAGATTGCTAACTTTACCGTTCACAGATTCAACTTCCGCAATATCCACAACGCGAACGAATCTCGCAATTTTCCAGCGTGAGTTACTTGTCGCTTACATGTTGCTTGGTTAATGCTTTTACAAGAGCAGCAAAACGCAAAAGTGCAAAACAAGCGTTTCCTCGAAGAAATACTTGTCTATCATAATTTTCATTTAAATGTAAATAGAATAGTTCGGTGAGAGAATCTAATTCGTTCTCTCTGTCGTAATTTCTAGTGAGTGATTGTTGCGTCGCGGACAAACAAAGTCCATTGACCGATCACGTTCGTTAAACAATGGCCGAGTTGAAACGGTGCGCGCCAGTATCTTCGCTGGTATCTATCTACGCTTCACGATCAAAATCCGAATCGAAATCGCCGGACACGTTGAAATCAACGATTTTAACGCCGTTGTCGCAGGAATCTCGCATAGCTAAACACGGGCTCGTTATCGAGCACGAGTTACGGTTCAGCGACATTACAGTAACGTCGCCTCAATTTGCCGTAATTATGCAGAATGTGAACCGCGAGAGCGGCCGCGTTTACATCCTCTTTCCCTCCCGCGTTTCTCTCGTTCCTCCCCGTTCCTCTCCGCGGTTGCCTCTTCGCGTTGGTTTATCCCTTTTAATGCGCCGCTACATCCCTCTCCTATTCCGTATCCGATTCGCAATTCGGCAAACGTTTCCAAGTACGCCGCGGTAATTATTGCATCGCGGCCGCGATGTGCTCTTTCCTTTTTGCGCGACGCTAATTACTACTCACGTGATTAATTGATGGACGACGAGGACTGACGTTGGCGGCATTAACATGTGTCGTAGACGCGATGAGGATACATCGCTGCGAAATCTCTCTCGCTGCGAGAGAAAAGACTCAACGTACGACGCGGACTGACAGGTAATAACGTTTTATGCGCGATCTGCTTTCTCGCCTTCGCAAAAAAAAAACGCGACATTTCGATATGACGTTCGATATGGCCCTTTTACTCTCGCAGATTTATATCTCGCTCAGTCGCCTGACACGTCCCTTTTGTCTCAGTTTTTTCACGAAATTATCCCTAGCATCAGCATATTCTATCGTGATAGCGGTGCAGTGAGGATATGTATATTTTCGACGCTCTTCCACTATTTCTAACTATACAGATTGTCTCATTTTAATCTATCAGCCAGAAAACTTTATTTATTTTTATTTAGGAGAAAATATTTTTTTATAAATGTTGTAGGATTTTTTTGAGAGGACCACGCGATTACGAGATTGATTCATTCGCAAATGGTGTCATTGTCAAGATTTTTTATAACAATTCTTTTTAATGGAATCATATTTTTATGTAATATGATTCCTTCAGTTATTCTGGATAAAAAAATACAAATATCAACATGTCAATAGTTTACGAGATATTTTATATTTTATTGACATATATTCTGACATAAAATATAAAACATTTCGTAAACTATTCATTTTTTAATTTCTGTATTCTAATACTTTTATGTATAAAATAATGGTTGATGTAGAAAAAGATGCGCAAAAAAATTTCATCACATCAAAATGACGAATGTATCGATATTGTAATCGTGTGGTCTCTCGAAGTTCTGTAATTTTTGTATAAAGCATTGTTCTCTAAAATTAAAAATGTATAAAATTTTAGGGAATAATAGATAAAACATACACCATGTAAGATATCAAAAATTTATAATAAAAGATATTTAATTTTTTTAAGCGTAAAATATTTTTTTCGCTATTTAAAATAAATTAATGTAGAATATTAGCTATGTACGTACACATATTTAACAATTACGATATTTTACTATTCGAGAGAGATAGAGCTATCAAGAGGCAATGGAAACGTGCATTTCTGGCAATAACTCCTATTAAATCAATAATCACTTCATCTGGCGAAAGGAAATACAATCCAGAAAATTTGATAAGCGAATAAAGCAACGTAACCAAATACCTGACAAGTCAATTAGTCGGCTGCCGATGACTCGGTTCTCACAACACTCGGAATTTCATGATCGCCGAGTAATTAATTGGCTCACGCGCTCGCCCGAGAATTTCTTCCGATCGAGCTGTGGAATCCCTGCGAGGGCTATCACGCGCGCTGATAAATTGGAACGCGGACGATCGGGCGCGGGGGGGAGGGGAGGGGGGGAGCACCCACCACGGATTCCGTTCGCTGCGGTCGAAAAGTGCCAACCGCAATCGAGGAAAGCCCCACGAGCATTGTCTGGGCGACAGATTTTCATGCCCGTCGTGTTCCCTCATATTTTGCCCTTTTGAGTGCCCCGTCCGCCTTCTGTTTAGCGCGATGAATTACGGTCATTTGAAAAAAGAACTATCGATTCGTGTTTATTCACCGGAGCGGAGTTTAGATTAATTGAGATCTCGCGCATATTTTCACGATTTTCCAATTTCCGAAACAGAGCGGAGCCGCAAGAAATGGTCGATATTTCTAGAGATTAATTGTGTTCAAAAATCGATCGATCGCGAATACATAAATCGTGATGGGCGTATTATTAAAATATTGATATTCGCGCGAGTACTCGTTTCTGGAAGAGAAAAAAAAAACTTGCGTAAATCCCGATATTATCGTTACGTGTTTCACCAAGCAGAATTCTCATAACGAAGATTTTTCGCAAAGTAAATATCGAAAATCGCGGCAGCGGCAGGAAAGGCGTAGCCTCGCTCGAAGCGAGGAGACAAGAAAACGATTTTGCGTTTTAGAGGGACACGCGTTCCTCTCTATACGAGGATCCAAATATCCGTCGGCATCCCATCGCGGTTGTAAATACCCGAACGCGACGGCATCCCATCGCGGGATGAAATAACACGTGCAACGCGAGAAACTCCAAACCGTCTGAAAACCGGGCGCGAGAATACCTCGCTCTCGAATACTCCGGAACGCGTCCTCACGCATGTAAGGCATTGCTGTCAGCGCCGAGCGTGTAATCCGGCGAGACACTTAAGTACCTTGTCGTAGTAGTACCAAGTCTCTCAATCTCGGCTCGAATAGTTTGGCCGCGGCGTCCTCAGCGATTCCTCCCTTAACTTTCATCGCGGGGGACGACGACTCGGGACGGCAGCTACATGTGTCTCTTGGCACGAACAGAATGTCGCTTTCTCGATAATATATACGGTGAAAATGACATGCGCGATGTTAACTACGCGCAAGTTACACGCCGCCGAAGGGCGGCGGGGAAGACAAGTCTCGCACCTGAGGGTAAAGGGCACATGAGGTGTTTCGACTTCGTATTTCTCGATTTCGCGGAAAACCGAATAATGCAGGAAAGACTTCTTCTCTCAAGAGAAGAACTTCTTTGGCGGGCAAGCTTTTTGTTTTCTCAATCGTGCATTCCGCGGGGATGAAGAAGAACGCCGGGCAGAAGAGTGGGAATTAATAACTTCATCTCTGGCGCGCGGCATTACAACAGTCGGAGGAGGATGGAGGGGAGGGGGGAGATCTCTTTTTCTTCGTGATCTCGATCGGAAGGATGATTCATGCGCCATCGCGCACGACTTCCTCCGCGAGTGCCTCCATTTCCTTTCATCTCGTCCGCGTGCCTTTCCCACCTCTCACCTTCGTCTCTCATTCCTATCAGAGGTCTTACGCCGCTCTCGCTTTTCGCCCCGCTCTTCTCTTTTTGCCCAACGAATTCAATTCTTGCCGTCGTAGCGCGCGGACGTACTTTCAATCTTCCCCGACTTTTGCCGACACCGGGTAGCATTCGCATATCGATTTCGATGCGCCGCGCCGGCATCCCCCGCGAAAGCATTCGTTCTTCTCCTTTCAATATCACGCGCCCTCCGCGTCGTTTTTTGTTCGCCGGATGCGTCCCTACGTGTGATTCGTACCACACGGGTGGAGAACGTCACCATCATCAATCTCTTCCGTTCGACTGTATATGCTGTGGCCGTAAGTTGAGAATTATCGTCGGAACATGAAGACAACGAGGACGGATTTTAAGTCAGACGGACTCTTTTTCTTTTAATTCTGGACTTATAATAATGAAATGGTATTTATTTTATTCATAATATTATGGATATTATATAAACACAATGAATAATTTTATTAATTATCATTTATATCAAAATTATATACAATCATTTATTGTCGATTAATATCTATAATATTCTGAATAAAGTATCATTTCGTTATCTTTTTCGTATTTTGTAAAATTTTTCAAATTTTTTTGAGAATTTTTAGTCATTGATTATAAAACAAAATTTATACAATTAAAAAACGTATTTGTCTATCTAATGTAATAAATATTTTGATATAAGAGAGAACGTATTTTTTGAACGTATTCCGAAGTATATTGTCTTCTCAGTAGACGGGCTACTGGGAATAAAGACATTACTATCTATCTGATCCTTTTGCGCCAAGAGTACCTTATTTCCTACAGTTTTATTCACGCACGCACTGTACGATAATTCCATAGAATCACCGGCAGTTTTACTTACCCAGCAATCTTCTCGTTTCACGGAATGGACGTGTCGATATTCTCGGCTTTCACGTTTTGCTTTCAGCACAGAATTATAGCAAAATTCAAGGGCTATTCAAAGACACGGACAGTTATATTTAAACGGAAACTTCATTCATTTACTATTGAATTTCTACATTTTATTTACGTATTAATTGTCAATCTTTTTCATATAAAGTTATCGTTCATAATTGCAATGTTGCTACGCGAATAGATATTGCAAAATAAACATATTTTGTTAAATTTACGATTTTCTATATTAATGTGTCAGTTAATCAGATAATAGTTTGAATCATTCATTTGTAGCATTAATATTTCTACAAATTCAATTTTGTATTTCTGTTTTAATTCATATGATTTTTATTAGTTGCTAGCAAGCGTAATCAATTGGAGAAATACCAATTTCGAAGAGCTTTTGCAAGCACGCACAGTTTCGACATAACGTCCGAGCGATTTTCCTCCCCTTACGAGAGAGTCGTAAAAGTAATGTACGCGAAACCTCGTTTCTGAAATAAAAGGAAAATCATTTTTGAAACTTACTCATTACGAAATGAAAGTCTTTAACAAGAATTCCTATCGCTTCGTTCATTCTAAATTCTATTTCATATCCTTTTTTAAACTTACAAACTTTAAAATATGGATATTACAATTTGTGTCACGTACAAATTGCACATATTGTGAAAACTATGGGAGAAATATAAATATATATTAATTTTTTATTTTTTTTTTTTTTGAAGAAAAAAATTATATATTTCAATAACGTAATATAATTAGATCAAAATGTTCAACTCGTTATTTTCGTTCGAAATTAAATCCGAAATTGTTGCTGAAATCTGAAAGATGCGGTTTCAATTCTATCTTCACGATCTTGCAATTGGAAAGCGCATCATTTACGATATGTATTCGTTTGCGAATGAGACGATGATTTCGCAGACTTGATTCCAGCAAATTGCGCAGTAACCAGCTCCGTGTAATAACGAACGGGGACCCAGTATTGGTTTCCAACGTGACACGGGGGATGAATGCGCAGTAATATGTCGCGTCTAGTGCATGTGCACGAAAAGTTTTGTCATTCGGCGAAACTTCGCCGAAATGGACGATGTAGGGCGAACCGCCGATGAAATTTAATCAACAATACACTCCACCATTCCGCGTTCACGGTTTACAAGTGCACTGATATTCGAACAGATAGATCGTCGTTTATGTTAATAAAATGGAGCATTGATGTGACCGATTATTAAATTTATGCATATTTTAGGATCACGCATGCATATTCTATGGCATATTTTACATCTTATAATGTATGTAATTTAATTACATACAGTATAATTACTTAATTATTTAATAATTTCATTACAATATATAATTTAATTATTTACATTTTTGCAATTTTAATTTAAGTAACATTATCCTGGCATTTTTTTCAGGTGATTTTAATATAATTTATTTTGAAGTAGCTTTCGTTTATTCTCTTTCTTTATAAATATATATGTAAGTTAAAATAACCAAAGATGTAATTATAAAGAAGAAAAGAGAGCAGGACATACAGAAATAGAAACTATTGCTTGAAGCAAAAATATCGGTGAGTTTTAAATTTTACGATATAACATTTTAGCTTTTCTGATGTTTATAATAACCTTACTGAACTATTGATGTTAATTGAGACATGGAAGTTGTCATTTCAGTACAAAATTAAAATGTACAAAATTAACACTGTCCGTTTGTTAATTTGATAGAAAAGCTATTTGACATATTTTTGATTGAAAGAATTTGAACGGGATGGTTATTTTAATAGCAACGTGTATCACTGTTTCAGTTCGAAATGACGTGTAAAAAAATATATACTTTTTCTTCAGTATTTTATTTTGGGAAAATGTATCTAAATTGAACATGCGGTCTGTATAAATTGCGCCTGAAATCGTTAATACCTTTAAAATCGATGTAATCTTTAAACCGTTCGCTTTTGTTTTAGCAGGTAAAGCAAAAGCTCTCGATTCAACGGCTTTGAAAAGGTCTGTGTGCTCAGGATTCGTATAAAGCGAATCAATCCGATGGAAAAAGGAGATTTCTTTTTGTTTTAACAATAAATATTGTCGGAATGCGGACACGGGAGGGAGAAACCGTGAAACGAAACAAAATCGCGCGCTGGTCCTGTGGTAACGTCGAACCCTGAAGAGCGATTCTAAGGATTCCGATGGAGATCCTTAGCTTTGCCGGTTCCTCACTTCGATTTAATTGACTGTGTCCCGGCAGGATTATCCGCTGGATTTCGGTTCGCCCGCTTTAATCCGCGCATTAAAGTCAATCCGGCTCTGTCTCATGCACGACACTGACATAAAATGTACATGGAGTCGCGGCTTGTAGACATTTCCATTACGAATAGAACAGATCGATAGCATGGAGACAATCATTACCACACTGCCTAGCTGTCTCGTAGCTTAACCCTTTTGTTTGAAATTATCCTATGCAATCAAATTAATAAGGGTACTCTAATTAATCTAAATATCTTATTTTGATTATAAATTTTTAAGAAAACGCTCTAAAAATTTTAAAATGCACCGTGTTATCACTTCAGATCTTCTATTTCTTTTCTAGAAAAAAATAGCATCATTTTATGTCGCCTCTGCAAAATTCCGTAATTCCGTAATTGATTCGATTACGGTATTAATTTATATCTGATATTTATATTTATTTAAATCAATTTAATTCCACACATTTATTTAGATCTTAATGTATTTTTAATATATTTTTGTTTAATTAATGTATTTTAAATATTTTTTATGACCATAAGTACATATATAAACTCGCTTATATTGACGGTCATACGACTGATCACTCGCTGCTGCAGATTATTATTTACGCGTAGATGCCTAACGTTGGTTAAATGCAAATGTTCTCAGAACGATAAAGCTTGCGTTTGACGCACCCTTTATTTTAAACGCAAGCGTGGAAGTGCAAGATGTCACGTTCAATCATCCGCGGACATTAACCCCCGGACTGCCGGTTCACGGTTGTTGCACCTCGCAACTCGTTGCACCGGGAGCGCACTATCACATGTAATGTTACAGACACGCGATGCATTTTATGAATGAAGTCAGCTCGTACAGGTTTATGCGGGACCCTGACTAAAGCTATGGCCTTCGTGGAGAAAAGTGTGCGATTCACTTGAAACGGCGGTTCTCCTTCTTTCTACCTTTTACGACTGCGCCCAACTATATTGACTTTTGTTCACCCCTTCTCAGAGCCATTCCGCATTGTTTCTCCAAGCGTTTCCGCAAGAACGATTCTTGTAATATTTACATTTCCTCGCAACGATACCCTTGGTTCGCAAGTGACAGTTTTAAGCGTCATCTTCGAGGCAACGGATGAGAAAATGAGGGAGTCGACTTGAAGAAGCGTTTTACCTTGCGAGTGCTGTCTTTTAAGGTCACGTGTTTTATAGCATGATTTACCGAGTGTAACGTCAGGCACTAAAAAGCGAGAATTTATGCAAGGGAATCGTAAAATCGAAAACTAGGTTGAACCAGATATAAATCATCGTAACGAAAAATAATAAAATCGATTCTGATGTGTTGCATCGCCTTTCGCCATGTAAAAAGATAAAATAAATGATTACAGAAAATACAATATGTTGTAAAATACAATTTTAAATTATCGTTTTGTCACAAAATTTCGATAACAATTATTTTATTATTAATTCTCTTATTATTAAAAAATAAACTAAATAATTAGAAAATATTACATATTGCCTTATAAAACATAATTTTAAACTATCGTTTTGTTACAAAATTGAAATAACGTTTATTTTATTATTAATTCTTGAATTTTATTAAATATCTCCCGTTAAAAGTATCGCTGATTTTAATATAACTTTTTTATTTCCGAATTAAATTTGATTGATTTTCTTTAAATTATGAAATGAAGGGGTACGATTTTTTTCTATTCATTTAATATATAAAAAAAAAAAAAACATGTAAAATTGTCATATAAAATTTTTGAGTGAAATTTTTTTCTTAAATCAAAACTGTCATATTAAAACTTAATTACTATCTCGAGATTGATATAATAGCGGCGGACTCTAACGAAGCGGCTTGTAAGCAATAGGCGACGCAACGAGCAATTTCGAGGCAACCAGCGCGGAAAGGAAATTCATTATCAGGCTCGCGCCTTTAAGGGGAACTCTTCACGCGAGCTTCTTGAACCTTAAGAGGTTCGATCCCGCCCGACCTTTTCGCTCAAGTTCGCGTCTTGTAATGCTATTACGAGGTATGGCTCCGGATTATTCGATCGAGAATTCACGATGCGTTTTAACGCTCGTAAAAGGAAGAACGTTTGACAATGTTAAGTTTACGATAGCGCCGCTTCTTACCGTAGTAATAGGGTGAAGGAAGGAAATTAGGGAAAAAGGAAACAACGGCGAAATAAGACCGCGGGCATGTGTATGTGGTGCAGTCACGCGTGCACCAAGGGTGCTCATCCCTTGTGTTCACGCTTGCGTGCGCTGAGCGTGCGCGCATTGCTTGAGGTGATCGTGCACGAGATTGAACGAGGAATTAGGATGTGAAGGGCGGGAGGAAGCCGATTTCCATACGGATGGTTCCCATACACTCGCACACGTACATACACTCTGTGCGCGTTTACATCCTGTGGTACCCTTTTACCCTTTGCCCCATCCTTTGTCGTGGTTTCTTGGTAAATTTACGTACATAACCATTTAGTTTGAGAAATGTCTAATTACTATTAATTATGAGTAATTTTTCGTTAATTAGTCTACAATAACTTACAAGTAAGTAAAGCAAAGCGTCTTTATTTAATTTAAAACAGATTTTATATTTTAATTTTAATTTCAACAGAGATGGTTTAATATGTAAGTGTGCAAAACTGAACTAAAGGATTTGTAAAAAAAACTTTGTTAAGATAAAATTTTTTAAACTGCATATTAATTTATAAATATTTAAAAAAATTTCTTTTCGATCTAAATATCGAATAAACGAATGCGATTTAAATAATCCTAATTATCTACTCTTTTTCCTGGATAATTATGGCCCCGCTATCCTTTCTGCTCTCCCTTATTGTTCCTCGTCCTTTGCCACTCCCACGTACCTCCGCAAGCCAGAATTTCGCCCTGGCGGTATAAGCAAATAATGTGTTTATGCATTTGCATGATGCTTCCGTAACGCGAACTACCCACCAGCAAAGCTCGTTGCGCAGAACGGCGAGGTACGAGACGAGGTGTATTTGTAATCCGAAACCGCCGACTCCCGGTCGGCACCGCCGGAATGGATTTTACATCCATGGAACGCGCGATTACACGTCGTTGTGAAATTAATAGGCATGCATTCAACGCAAACGCGCTGCACCGTCTATCGTCCGGTATCTCACAATCCTTTTCTATCTTATTTTGAATCAACGGTGTACGTGAAAGAAAAATCCCCAGTTTGAAAAGGAACGAGCGATAAAACACATTTTTCATAGAGGTAGATAAAAAGTTAACAGAGTTCATGAGATATACCAGCAATGTATTAAAAAAAAAACGATATATTTTAAAAGAATTAAATACGCGTTTATTATATAAATTAAAATTTAAAATTATAAATAAAAATTATAAATATTTTCAATATTTAATTGTGAACATGAAAATTTATTATACTGAATGAAACAATTTGTTATATGGTACATACTTGGAATACTTTTCTTTCCATATCAACACTCCGTCTCTGTCCGTATTCGTTTGTCATTTGAATAAATTTCTGGTTAAATTTATTTTCTTAGTTAGCAGAAAGCGATTTATTAAGAGAAATTTTTCGTAGGAAAAAATTGCCGTGCTAGGGCAGTTAATACATTATGTATACAGGTAAGAAGTGGTGTCGCAAAGTCATCGGGCTTACAAAATGTTATAATAGTTTTTAAAGCATCATGCATTAATCATGTGTAAATAGAGCAATGATTGAAAGATAACGTCATCGTATTTACGACGGTGTATAGGTGTACCTTTACTACTGTGCGATTGGAACACGCTATCTTCTGGTCAATTTTTAATCAGCCAGCTACTTACAATTCATTAATTATACGATGTATAAAAGAATTATTAAAAGAATTATTAAAAATTATTACTATTAAAAATTTCAAATAGTTGAACAAATTGCATCTTATCACTTCTTTTCAAACATTTTGCGAATTTGAGTAAAAGACAAATTGGCGTGTGCAACATTGGACTCATCGATCTCAATAAAACGCGCCGCTATTCATACGATAGTAACGGGATCTTGGGATTAGCGTCATTACCGTCGTTAACATCGTCATCGACGTCATTATCATAAGCGTACGTTGCTTGCGGCTTAACAGCAACATGCAACACTTCTCACGCGATCTCCGACTTTGATCTTAGAAGCGGATTGTCACGCGGATAAGACTAAATGTCAAGCACAACGGCAGGTGCAAAAAAGAGCGAAACATCCTGCTTGCACGTCTCATATAATCCAAATTAATTTGGATATAATAATTTTTCAATATAATAATTTTAATATATATATATATATATATATATATTTATATAGAGTGTCTGATTTCTAATAACATATCGCTTATGTAGAGATAAAGCGGGTTAAATTAAATATAAAAGTCCTCTACTATTTAAAAATTTAAAGATCTTTTTTTATAAATATTTAATAAAATTCAAAAATTATTAATAAAATTAATAGTTAATAAAATAATTGTTACTCAAATTTTGTGACAGAACGATAATTTAAAATTCGCATTCTCTATTCTGCTGATATTTTCAATAAATAAATTACAAGAAAACTTGCTTTTATAAAATTGTTTCAAATCGTCATATAAGTCATTAATCGAAAGAACAATTACAAATTTTAATAATTAAAATAAAAAAATTTTAAGGAAAAATAAAAAATTCACATTTAATATTTTTATAAGCATCACTTAATCGTATTATCAAAAGTATCGCAATAATATACAAAATAACTTGTTCTATGAAATTATTTGCTCATTTGAGTTTAACTAAATTATATTTTTTAAATGTTGTAAAACATTATATTTATAATAAAATCCAAGTTTACATCTTTTATAATTGAACAAAATCACAAATGTGTGTCACAAAATGTAGAAAATTGCATATCCCTCAAAAGACTATAGAAATTTTTTTTCGTTGGCGTGCCACCTCCCATGAGCTTTCGCGCGCAAGTGTTATGTTTCATGATAGAATTTAATGAGGTCCTCTCTATAGGCGAGAGGTGAATTTCGCTTTAGTTTTAACTATCCAGTCACAGAAATTACCTTTGATATTTTATCTCTTTGTGTGTATTTAATAATAAAACATAATTAATTCGATATTTTTATTTCTACATTATTTCGAACGTATTCACGTCCTATAAATTTTTAAATGTACTTTTAGATGTAGAAATACATGTGATCATAGTTGCAACATTTTAAAATTTCTAAAATTTTTAGTACAGAATCATCTTCGAATAGAAAAAATTTAAAAATAATAAAAAATAAAGAGAGTTTAAAAGAAAAGATTATTATTTCAGATATTATCTCAGATTGTGAGTTTAAACAGGATCTACGTCAATATTATAATTAAATACACCTATGTAACTATACAAGAGATTGCCAATTACTTGTCAAGTTTTAGGAAGGCACTTGAGATTATTTGCCGTGACCAATAAAAATTCCACAATAAAAATTTCCCCGCTCTAATTTTCCACTGGGACTGAGCGATTCATTTCGCAGTACCATTTCGTCCCTATTCTCAGTATGTACACGTGCGAATCTGCCGAGCCTATAAGCTTGTGCAAATGCGAATACACGCGCGTGTCAATGTGCATAACACTTGGTATTACTGCACATCAGCGGTGCGGCGTGACTGCGCATCCGTTTGCTCAGCCACGACTGTTAATTTCGTCGGCATATTGAGCATATTTGAGCATGTGTACGGTGTGCCTACCGTCCAACGTTAAATGATTGGCCAATCCGAGAGGTTAAACATTGACTCTGTCGCGGGTGTCCACACGTGCAGTACAGTTTCTTGTCAGCCTTCCCGCTGTTCCCTCACGCAAAAGTGTAATCGTCACAATAGTCATTTACAATAATCATAATTAAAAGGTTTTCTCGGAGTCATGAAAAGCGGGATTATTTCACTTATAAATGTGTGTATGGAAATTCTGCATGTAGCTTATCGTGGAGTAGAACGCTTTTCGTTGAACCGCTGCTGAACGTTATTCTCGGACTTCTTTTTGCCAGAATTCCAACAAAAAACTTCGGAAATGGTAGCAAATCATGAAAGTTTGGTAGAAAGGGAGGAATCTCAACTGTTAAATTACATAAAATTACGTATGGCCGTCTATGTGCTTTTTTTGCCGCACGCCCTATCCTTTCAAATCGTCGTCGATCCTTTTATTACCTTCTCTGCGATTGCAGAAGAGCTCGAAGAGTTATAATTGCCAGAGGGAGAAACGCGGAAAATCGCTGTCTTCACTGCCCAACATGAGCTTTTTCACGATCGGTGAAACTTATCGCTCGTTATTACTCGCATTCCACGGGTCGGACCGTAATTAGATCGGATGCTCCAAGAATTGCGACGGTTCGATGTCCAAGAATGCGTCAGAAATGCTCTTTCCACGCGATTGAACATTGTTTCAAAGAGTAAATACCAAATATTTGAGATACCGTTTATTACCGTTATTATAAAACACGACAAAGTTTCACGTTTAATCATTAATCCTGTGTGTTATCATAAAGTTAAAACAAAATGCATATCATGCATTAATTGGATAATATTGTAATTGATATACTAATATGGTAATTATGTTATGATAATATTAATAATAATGAGGCTAAATTTATACAGACATGCAAGAACACGGTTTATAAGAAATAATAGATTATCTTCGTCATACAAATAGTTGACGAAGCAGATATCAAACGGTGACTTTCGCCATTCTTTTGTAGATCAAATTTTGATACCAAACAATTTAATTTGCAGTTTGCAGTGTACGTCCTCGTTGGTACAGAACGTTTATTGAAACGTAAGATTTCATTAGGAAAAGAGTAAACTTATCGAAGCTATTAACTTAATGCTGAACTCAAGTTTCGAGTGATCCTCGTAATTGAATTCGCGCGCGCGAATGCCTTTATATCGAGTGCGTCTTCGCTTGCCGAGCTCGTCGTTATAATTAAATCGGACAGTTGCTTTTATACCCACACCTGGCCGAGGCTAATTTCCCTGCAAAGCGATGAGTGAACTTGGGTCCATCCGCTGGTCGATCGCCAATAATTTCATATTAAATACTGCGATGAACTGTAACCCGGCAGATGGCCGATATTCAAATTGCACGCGAGCTAATTAATCGTATCACTTTGCAATCTCATCAGACATCTCATTAAATTTATTCTTTACGAGCGCCATTGAACATGCCCGGACATTCATTCATTAAGCTATCAATAACATATCTACAAGTCAAAGCAATCTAATTTGTTGTGCTATACAACAGTTTGACCGTGTAACGTTTAAATGTCCTCTCTAAATTTTAATATTTTATATAATATATTTTCTCTCTCCAATAAAATAAAAATTGGATTTAAAAAGAAAAGTAATTTAAAATTAATTAATTTTTCTCTTCTTGAAATTTTTATTTGTGAAAAAACTAATTCAGTTATTAATTAATTAATCGTGTCATGTATATTACTTTATTTCTTTCTAATCATTTCTCTTCTTTGAAATTTTCCGTTGGCGAAAAAAATTCGCCATTTTTTTAAAGTAATTGTGTGTGTAATGCTGCGAATATATCTGCCTCGCGAAAAATTATGTGAAAGACTATACGCGAAAGGGTCTTTTGTGTATTCTTCAAAATAGCCTGTTATTAAAGCTTCGCTGTCCACAGGAGAAAGCTCGCTCAAACTCGAGAGGTGTACTCTCAATCCTTCGATGAGGTCATTCGCGTGTAAAAAATGGATAAAGAAAATATATCATGACTGTAGAGATAAGCTTAATACGGTTGCGGTAATTAAACTCTCATCGTACATCGTATATTTATTAGATAAAAGCATGGATGAAAAGGTGCACAAATAGAATATAATGTAACATATTGTCAAAAGAGATAAAACAAATGCAATGTATGAGAAAAATGTTTACTTTCTCAAAAACTTAATTAAAGTTAAATCTTCTTTGCGCGTTAACAAATATTCTGTTATTTTTCAGAACACACCTGCAAAGACTTTCGATGCACGCAGAACGAATTCTGCATCGAAACGGATCTCCTTTGTGACGGCGTGAATCACTGCGGCGACGGATCTGACGAGGCCACTTCCACCCTCTGTGCCAGTACGTATATTTAAATTTTATTTTTTTTTTTATTATCTCTTTGAAATTTGACTCTTTAGCCATTAAAAATTTTTAAAGCGATAATTTATATTCGAGTCTCGAACGTTAATTTAATAAAGTATTAGAATCGAGATATTAGAAAGATGTTTCATATTTTGTGATCTCACCAGTTGATGACGTTGCATTTCGCATTATTATTCTAGATGCTAGTAATTAGCACTATGGATGGTAATAATGTGCTAGTTAACATGAAATCAATATGTTCGCCATCAAGCCATATCGTATATCAAGCAACTATGTACATATCTTTTGAAACACATTTAATGAGCAAAGCGATTTAGATCGTTAAGATATAATCTCGCATGATTTAGTACAGTTAGACATGCGTTAGTCAAGTATCAAAAAGATAATAAAAACAAAAAAACAATTAAATTTCAAAAACATTTTATCATTAAAAGTTATTATCGTAAATAACTTTAATTTAAAATTATTTAATTTAAAATAAAATAGCTAAAGTGAAATAAATTTATACAATTTGTAAATATTATATTTGCAGAAATATAAGGATTCTACAAAACAAGTGTATGTATATGTCAGCAATAATTTTAATGGTCAAATTTCGCGTAATTTGCGGAAGCCCCCATTTAATTTCTTTAAATATAAACAAATTAAAAATTTCTATTTTTTCACTCCATAAATAATTAATTAATAATTGCTATACACTTGACATTTTATCGAATGTATTTTATAACGATAAAATATGGCTTTTCTCATCTTCGTATGCTCGTGGGAATTGTTACTATTTTGTGAGAGAAATAATTGCAAATACGCGCGAACCAAATTTACATAACATTTATGTTAATGGTTGAAAGTACGCGTGCGTCGACATCTGAAGAGGTTAATTGCTGTGTATTCATTACATATCCAAGAGTAGCTCGCAATAGCGACGGAGTAAATTACAAACTTGTCGCATAATGCTCGTGCTCGGAGGAATTTAGCATGTTCTATTGATATTTTGTTAATTCGCTATATTCTTGTTGTAATTTTCGGCTTTAATTAGCAAACAGTTAATTTGCCCCATTTTGTGATCATGCAAGTTGTATTATTATGTATGAAAATAAATATCTTCGAATAACTTTTAAGTGCAAATTATTCAGCAACGTGATATAATAAATTTGTTATATATTTTTGTAACAATTCTGAAAATTTTCATAAAATTTGTAATTTAGATGAACAATTTGTTTATTGTTTTGCATTGTACATTACAAACAACCATTATTGTTTACGATTGATTTTATCAAAAAATTAACGTCGGCATTTTTTATTATTCACGTTATTTATAAACGTCATGCATTATAACGATAAAATGTGAAATATATATTGCTATATCGATTTCTTGATTCAACAAAAGTACACGCATGTCAAGTTAAATCTTCGACAAAAACAAAAACTTAATCGTCAAGTTTGAGCTTGAATGAAAAGCTCGTTCTATCTCTTCTTTTATTTTACTATTTTTACATGAAACACTTTTTATTATTGAAAAATCTATATCTCGCTATTATTGTAATAAAAATTGACAAAAATAACAACTGTGCTATTTCATTTGATAAAGTTAATTGAAATTATAAAACGATTTTATTACATTTTGTGTGGTTTTTGAGGTAGTTCACGATATTTTTTTATGCATATATTCTGTTTTTCTATATTCTTTAAAATCATAACTTTTATCTATTAATTAATTAGTTTTCGAAGTTTTCGCCGTTTTTCGCCGTTTTTTGATGCTACGCACGTGCGTTATTTTTAATGTACTTCAATTAATCTGGAGCATATCTATGTTTTTACGATAAAACTTTTTTGATCGATGCTTTTTCATTGTAATTTCAGATTCCGAGGCATCGACGATCCTAGGCATGCAGACTACTTGGTTCGCTATCGCCCTTGTTTTTCTGATACTCAGTATGGGCGGCCTGGTAACGGCGGCGGTTCTCTGCTTTTGCAGGCAGCGTGTTCCTACCCCGAGGCACCCCCATAACGCGCACAATGCTCAGTCTCATCCCCCAGTCAGCTTCCCATGTGAGTCACAAAAAACCTCCCTTACACGTACACGATCGATTCGCGTCGTTGTCGCTGTCGTTGCAACGCTCGCTCGTAGTCGGTGCAACCTTACTGCCATCAGCCAGCTTTCTTTGTGGTTTTACTTCGTGGTTTTACCGTTACTTCAAAACACGAGCAAAACTTTTTCGTTCTCGCAACGGGTTTACGTAATGCCGTTACTCTAAACAATGGTATTCTCGTGATATGATCACGCGAAAATAGATAAAAATAATTTTCACAAATTGAACGATAAATTAATTGAATTAATTGAATAATAAGTTAAACGATTAACTATAGTTAGTAATTGTAAATACAAAACGTAAAGTACTTTCTTCTTTTTTTTTTTTTTAATATTTTAATACTCGTACATTATTTCCCGAAGAATGTTATTCTTACTTGTATGACACAATTAATTTCAACAATTAGAAGAATGAGTTATGAATTAAATTGTTTTGAATGTTTAAAGTACAAGTTACAACCTTTTTTCGTAAAAGAGATTATTTTTAATTATAAGAAATGAAAGATTAAGATGACTACGATATCGAGTTCAAACATTCACGAAATAACTTGTAAAATAATTGTTAAAATATATTTAAAATTTTTAGTATTATTTGTCTTTTACAGTAAATATGTATTTATGGAAATTCTATTTTCAATTCTATTTAGCACGGGCTACATTAATAGTTATGATGAAAATTAATTAATTTTCTCTGAATATGTTAGCAAGCGCATTTAGTCGATTTACTACAAAGTTGTGCCCTGCACAGGTCGAGCCAATGATCAAAGGACGCACGCGTTCGCGATTACGGCATAAAATATTCATTTATTTATGGTTATCACACGTGCACATCGGAGCATTATGTCTCATATCATTATCTAGAAAAGAGGTCATAGACATCAGAATAATTGTTCTTAAACAATTCATAGTAAAGTATTACGTATCTCTTAGTACATTCATCTATAAATGTATTTATTTTGAAAATAGTTTAAAAGACTACTTTATCTAGCTCGAATCAATTATCCGTATTGTTTTTTCATAGAAGAAATAAATTATTGACAATTTCATTGACAACTGGTGTTGAGTGTTGTATTTAGCATGTCTATCTAAGACGTCTTACTAAATATATTTTATTTTTATCCTTTATTTATCCTACAAAACTTTTGTCTAGCAAATTTGATCAATAAATCTAGCATAATGTTCTTTCCAATTTCAATAAACGTTATTTGATTTGCAAATAGATATTTCAATAACATATTCTATAGATTCCACTGTTGCATATTAACTCGATGTATAAAGTGATATACGTCTAAATTCTTGTGCGTATTATGCGTTAATTAATACGTAATATATGTTTATCTATCAGTATGCATTGTGGATTAACAATGGATTATATGTAATAATGAAGGATTGTCTCGGATTTGAAATTATTACAATATAATTACATTTACGAAATGTTACATTATCATGCACCGTCATTTCGCGTCGCGTGCTGATACTCGATTATGCTGATCTCATTCGAACACCCTGTATATAATGTTTACTTTTCATTTGATTGCATAGCGGTTTACCTCGCATTTCTGCACGTCATCTCGTTCCATGACAACGATTCTAATTAATTAATTTAATCAGATTTGACAGATGCATTTGGCGATCCGCACCCGTCAATCATTTTAGATATACCTGTGGTTGACCATGGTTAAATTTATTTGTCAATGGGAGAACATTTGCAGTTACTCAAATTGTTTTTCGACTTCATCACGACATCATTATGTTTTTGTTGCAAATTAATTCTTTTTCAAATAAATTATGCTTCTTTGCCGTAAATCAATTCTCCTATAACTGCACTTGTATTATTTCGGACTTTTATAAACAAACTATTTGATATGAAAAAGACGTTTGTTGAAACATATAGTTTAAAATTATTTGAAAATTTCTTATTTTCATATCTACCTGAAATATCTGAATTTTTATTTCCGCGAAAATTATTGCATTCATGCTAGTTTTCACAAATATTCCGTATGTTATATAAAACATAATCGCATATTTTTCCGATTTATATTTAAACGATATAATTTTATAATATAAGTTAATCGCCACGTATCATTATTATTTCATCAATATCCTACCACGCTTGATATCTTGGATTTTTTCCTCACGTGAGACTTCCCTTTAAGTAAAGGTTCACTTCTTTCTCTTTATACGCAAACAGGGCGCTTTGTCTTTAAATACAACAATATATAAATAAAACGCGTAATGGGGACGAATGTCTCACGACGTGAATTCGCGACAGTTTATTACACAAACTCGCGACCTTTCAATACAGAACAAAGCTGGCCTAAATATTTGCGGTCGGTAACTGAATTAATTAGGAACCATCGACACGATTGAATCCCACTCGCCTCCTATAATTAAGCAGTGCGATGATCGATAGACCATTGCGATATTCCGTCGCTTACAACGACGTCCGTTATTTATTTACGCGTAACTGCTACTGCATATCGACGGCTGCGACGGCGCAACGAAATTAGAGAGCGGTGGCGGTTGGGGGGAAAAAAAAAGAGAGAGAGAGAGAGAAAAAAAAGAAAAACCCGAACAAAATGCACGTTGGTGTTTTCATTAAGCGATCGATCGTCGTATACCTGCCGTTCGGTCCGCTTGTGCTCGTTTTATAATATCGTTTGGCTTTCTGCGATTTCAATTGGCTAGCATTTCCAGTGCGCGCGGTATCGCGATGTTTGCCGCAATTCCACTGCTGTCTCGCTGTTGTTTTTCGGCCCCACGGTAATCGATAGCAAATAGCGCGTGCCTCGCGGCTTGTTCGTCCCGTTTGTTTATTGCTATTACTAACTGTGAGAATCGAGAAAGGGGATGAGAGAGAGAGAGAGTGAGAGAGAGAGAGAGAGAGAGAGAGAGAGGAAGAGGGCGAGAACGAGAGTCGCACTCGCGTTGTTTAAATTATGATAGTTTAATATACGAGAGTTGGTACTGTCTCCGCTTCTCTGTCTATGTCGCGTGCGATGCCGCGTACTGGAAATTCGATTATCCGAAACAAACGGCAGACGAGCGCGACAGATAATTAATTCCCGGAGAAACGCGCGTTTTCGGCTGACTAATGGAACAATGTCCGTCTCCGCGAGTGCAGCTTTGCGTTTAGACAGCACGAACCAGTGCGCGTTAAGTGATACATTTTCGATGCGCGACCTATCGATAATTATATGCCAATGCTTGTTAAGCAAGATTCTGATGAAGTAAACGAGCGTGAACGAAGCCGAATGAGCAATCTTCATGAATGATACTGGCGGTGCCATTCGTCTTCGTCAGAACAAGTTGTATTTTACAAATTCAAATCCAGGTTAAACAAACGAACACGAACAAATGCAAATAAACATGCGAGACAATTTGTTCCGATAAATTTTTGGATTAAATTGAATTGAATTAGTTAGAAAAAAGCAATGTTAAAATAAAAAGAAGTTTTTTTTTATATATAATAATACAAAGCATTTTTAATTTCACAAATGGAAAATATTATAAACATTAGATTTCTAAAATTTTATTATTATTAATTAAAAAAAATTTGATTATTTTTAGTCAGGATTTGATTAAAATTGTTTTTGTTGTTATATTTAAAGATATAATTTTAAGTTAAATAATTTGAAGATATAAGTTAAATGATTTAAAAACGTACTTTTTTAATATTTGGTTCGATAATAAATAATCGTCTATTATCATTTAACGAGTTGTATTATATAAAGATATTTGTTTGTTATAAATAGAATAAGAATTTAACGCATTTATGAACACTATTTTGCATCAATATAATATCTATATAACATTAGATCAATAAAAGCGTGAAGTATGATATCAAGAAAACCAAATTAGAAACGAGCAAGCTAAAATTATACGAACTTATATTTAAAAAAGATGATCCAATTTGGTTCATTACACAGTTTATATAAATAATATTTCTCGTTATAATTTTAAAAAGATCTCTGTTCAATCAGTATTTTTATTTGCTTCTTCATGAATCAATAGTTTGTTTAATATTAAAATACAGATAACAATAAAAATAAAAGACTTTTCTTAACAATGCTTTAAGCTTTTAATGGAAATTTTTCATTATAGCACTCAAAATTATTATTATCTGTATTTTAATATTAAACAAATTATTGATTCATGAAGAAGCAAATAAAAATACTGATTGAACAGAGATCTTTTTAAAATTTATATAAAGTTGTATTATATAAAGATATTTGTTTGTTATAAATAGAATAAAAACCTTTCTAAAATTTTTTTTTAGAATTAAATTAATTAAGTAACTTTAATTCTATAAAACACACTATTGAAAAGTATGATTCCTATTCTAACACAAAACGTTATTAATTTCATATGAAATAGCGTCAAACCAGCCACACATATTTTCAGATCACATATGTGTAATTGCCAGAGCTTTTTTCAAACGTTTTATTTATTTTTTTTTTTTTTTGGAACTCTTTGGAAAAACTGTATCAAAATTGTATCAATTATGTCGAAAATTCTAAAAAGGGGATGCTATCTTCGCGGAGATGTCGAGATGAGGGCGAAGCTGTGTGAGCGAAGAAGGTTGCTACTGCATCGTCGATCCGATTTAATGGAGCGCGTCGGCTTGATAACAGAACCGTCGTTTGCGTACCGCAAGATTTATTAGCGACGTAACGCGCGTAACAGGGACTTTTTGCAATAGCGTGTTTCAATTGTGGTAAATGCTAACGTCGCGACAAGCCGCGGCGCATACGGTGCACGATAAAAGTCTAATGAAAAGATCGCCACGGCGGTCCGCGCCGTTACATATTTCAACGTTTGCCGCATTAAAAAGGTGTATCGTATTGTAAAAGTTTCTCTAATTTCTGTGCCTTGTCCTCTTTACTTTCAGACTTACGTCTGAATTATTCGCAACAATTCACAGAAAATTAAGATCCTCCCCATCTTTCAATCTCCTACCGAACTGTCTCTTCCCATGCTACACTTCCCACTTTCTTTGAGGTATATTATCAATCAGACTTCTCTGTCACATCTCGGTTTTGTACACTATTACACTTTTTTGAAATAGAAATAGAACGGTAAAATACAAAAGATAAAGAAAAATATTTAATTACGTACGTTTAATTATATTATACGATTAATTATATTAATCGTATATTAAAAAATTAAGTATTAAATTAAAATATTTTTTTATCTCCTTTTTATTGTCCTTTCGCTCGTATTGTGGAAACATGTAGTAATTACTTCGTGATCGGATATAGTCGGATACGAGAGTGATAAAAGTATGTTCCTTTTACAGTTTACGTTTTTACGCGACTTTTTCTATGAACGTTCGCTCTGCGAACGATACACATTCTGTGGTTGCGTCAGTTTGTAGGGCATCATGCGCGCTGCACCACCGCCCATGCAGATATTTGTACATCGATGCGAGGTGCAATCTCACCTCCACTGTCGTTTTGTCGAATTTCGTTCGACCGATATTTACTCGAGCCAGTGTCAATCACGCTCTCATCAAAAATGTCCGAGAATAAAGGATCGAATGATTTCGTAAGTCGCGACGGACTGATGAAAGTTAATTTTAAATATAGACGTAAATTCGATTAAATCAAAATTCATGTAGCGCGATCCGATTAAAACTAACGTCTAAAAATCCGATTAAAACTAACTAACATCTCTGCTCGGCGCGTCTCCTGTGTCTCGAAGAACGAGGGTATTCGGAATAATAGGGCTTCCACCACGGCAGAATGAAACAGAATCGAGATTGCAAACATACCCGAATTCGGCGAAAACAGCAATAAATTGAAATGGTATAATGAGTTTTGTATTATAGATCAGAATAAATATCAAGCTGCGCTATAGTGAAATTATTTGAACCTTGTTAAATATTTATCGTAAAATTTCTACATTTTTCATACGGAAGATAACACATTTAAATAAAATAATTTACGAGAAATGTACATGCAACTGAGGGATTCTTGTGTTTAAATAAATTCATCTATTCTAATACTTCATTAAGAAAAGAATTACGTGGCATTTCAGAAATTGGAAAAAGTATAACGGAGAAAGAGAAGAGAACATCTACATATTTACAAATATATCCATATATCATGTCTGACTTTTATCAAAGTAAATATCTCGTACTCTAACTAAAAGTTTTACATATGCACTCTTATTACGATATTCTACTATCTCGGGAATACACAAGAGAATGTAGAATAAATAGAGGCAAAAGATACATCATTGGGGCTTTGGCTTCGGTCCAAAAAAAGAGTCGACAACTTCGTCGATGGTGTGTGTGTTCCGACCGGCTGAGAAAATAGAAAAATACGTTTCCTCGTTTTCACCGCTCCGCGACTCCGTTTATGTACGTTTTAATAATAAATAGTCGTAGCAGAGTTCGTAATTGAATACACTTGAAACGGGAAACAAAACGCAGCGCGATTGCATGATAATTTATAAATGGTGCTTAAAATTCGGAATGATAAAACGCGAAGAGAAAAATGAGCCATCATTATATCACGAAGGATCATTAAGTTTTTAACTGCAGCTTAATGAACGTGAAAATATAATAATTAGCATAATACGCAAAATGATATTTGCATCCGCGGTGGACGCGTACTAATGAAATTAATTCATTCAGTGATAAAGCTGCACTCGTGACTATCGCAGCTAATGTAGCTATATGTGATATGATAACATCTATTTCGAGCATGTGTACTTTGGGACGGACCAGATTCGATCACTAATATATATAAGCCATATAAGCTAATTTAGGTATGTCCGCTTATGTTACTGATTTCATCATTCGTTTGTGTTGTAATACGGATTCCACTTTTAAAATGGAGATTGCAATATGATTGCCTGATAGGCCGCGTACCACAAATTGAGGCAAGCCTGTACTGGGTATCGATTTTCTTTGAAAATTCAATATATAACACGATTAACGGAGGATTTACGATAATTGCAATTTTAATCGTAATTAAGCGATGCATGATGAAAATTGAAACGAGCCACGCAAGAATAAATATTCTTGACAATTTTTATTTCGACCGAACGGTGCAATATTTTGTTAAATTTTTATATAGCATTAAATGCATATTATTATTTATTATTTATTATGCATTTATAAATATCTCTCTGTATTTTATGACACAATCGTGACATATGTATATTTTTCCCTTTTTAATTATTAATTGCTCTCGTACAAATTGTAATAACATAATAATTTACATAATTATAAATTATTTTTTAGATGTAAAAATTTATCGTCAACATGTATTGAAAAGTTATTATTCATGCCTAATTTTTTCACATTTATTATACGAGTGAAATATTGGTTAATTAATTACATGAATAATTTTTTCCGATAATAATAGTATAAGTTTGTGTATGAAATATTTATAATATTATCATTTGCAAGATATTCACATTTTCGGAGTATATTAAAATACATATTCTTCCGTCTCTACACAGATATATATATATATATATATATTTTTTTTTTCCAGTATAAAGCGAGACTATCGATTTATATTTGGAGAATTTTTATGGGTACTAGGGCACTGGAGGATTATGTAGAAGAAACACGAATGAGAGCATTTGTCTTTCTCTTTTTTTCTTTCAATTTGTTACAGCTTATACATTAAGAAATACTGCCAAAAGTAGAATTCTACTTAAATAAAATATCTAAACCAGTTCATAAAAGTTCATTATACTGCAATAGATTTATCATTCATTCCATTTTAATTTTAATTTTGAATAACATTTAGTCTATATATATATATATATATATATATATATATATACATATATTTGTCTAAATAAAATTAGATGTTTGTCATTTAATTTGTTTTTAAACAACATTAAAATAATTTAAGTTAATTAAAATCGAAATGATCGATGAGATTAATAAAAAATTACACATAAATCTATTATTAAATGTTAAAATAATTAATATCACTGATTTAAACAAATTATTTTATAAAATAAAATTGTTTAACAAATATATCAAATTAAGTTTATTTTTTCAATAGAAAAATCCTAAAAATTACGCTAATAAAATCGGATATTTAAAACAGAAGACTCGGAAATATTAGAAAGATAAAAAACCATTTGCCTAATAAGAAAATATTTTATTTTTTATTTAATCGAAGCAAATATATTTACACTTATAAGTGAACAATATATATTTTTTTAAATCTATTTTTTAAATCTATTAAATTTGTTCAAAATTTAATAAAGAAAATTAATCTATGTTGCAAAATGTCAAGATGAAATATAAAACTATAGATGCAAGTGTTTTTTTTTTGCATCGGTTTCTTTCTCTTTTAATTTTTTTCAATGATTATATCCAAGTACGGAATATTCTACAATTTGCAAAATGTGTGTAATTCTCTCCGCACTAAGTACTGGATTAAAAATGTATGCGATCTGGATTAAAAATGCGATGCGAAGTAGTTCACTTAGATGTGATTAATAATATTAACAATTACATAGGCGTGCATAATTGGGGCAGCTCTTGGTCGATCGTAGTAGTGAATGTAAAAGTGTTTTTGGTTTACGATTAACATTCACATCTTCGCCGGCCGCGAAAGTTTATTGATATGTTTGTAGGCTGCATGCCAAGTCGGACGAAATTTCACCTTCTCGCGCATTTTATCGAAACGGAAGTGACGAACAAATACTTTCACGAGCTCTTCCGAAACGCGCGGGTCCTACATGAGGAAGTTGTGTGTCAAAACGATCGACGATTCTTTTTCCAAGAATATGGCACTCATTTCGAGGCTCGCGACGATATTTGGTAGTACAATCGCGGTAATTATTGCAAATGGGACTCGAGTCGTAACGGGAAGTTAGCGCATTATTCAAAGCAGCTTTCGATGTTATTGGCGTTAGTCACGCGATGCAGGATACGTGTTATCGTGTCCGCACACATTGCAAATCAAAGATATAACTTCTAATTACTAGAACCGCGCCTGACAATGAAAGCTCTAAACTTTTTTTTATCGTTGAAACATTGTCACGATAATAGAATATATCTCCTTTAATTAGTTAATAAATTAATCTAACAACGCTAACGTATTTTTATCTTTCGTGTCATTAAAGCCGAATTAAATCATGGAAACGAATTAATTACGAAATAAAGAAATAAAAGTTCATGTACCGCATAATTAAAGATGCAGTGAATTCGGTTGTTCGATCGTTAAGCTAGAATTACGTCGCTTCTATTTCCGGTTCAAGTTCTCTCTTTCCGTTACACTTCCGTGGAAGTTAGTCATTTTTTTCATCTCTCGCTATGGTAAAAATGTTCTTTTCGTACAAGGAAAAATTTGTTGCGTGTCACAGATATATTGACGTGTACATTTCTGACAAGCGGTGGTTAAGGAAACACGCGTGTCTCGGAAATACCCAATTTGTCCTACAAGAAGCGAGTGCCAGTTCACATGCCATTGCATCATCTCCTATGTATATTCGCCGATGTGATGAATTCCAATCGCGCGCCTAAACCTTCATCGATCCATCCCCCATTGCCGCAATCATTTCTCGAATCGCTCGCTCTTCAGCCGCTTTCGCACAATCACTCCATTGATTATAGCGTTTTATTATGCTTGTATCAATTGAATGATGTCACTGACAGATTTAATCGGTCGACATTAATTCCGCGCGATAGTGTTACGAGACGCTTGCATCGTGCAAGTGCGCAGCAAGAACGTCGTGCAGTGCGCTCTAGTTCGTCATCGGTTCGACCTACGTGGAGTCGCATTGTTTTGTGCAGAGTGGTGAGTGGTGAAAAGGATATCGTAATTTTTTGAGGAAATAGCATTATTCGTAGAATTCAGTTATCTTATACTCTCTTTTTCGTAATATTATATCAAGAAAAGAACGCTTTGCTGGCAAATCTGAAAATTTGATCAGATTTGAAAATAATTTTGTTGGGTTTTCAAAATTATTATATATAACGTTCAAATTTCTAGAAGATCAAAAATTTTTGCAATATTATTTTCACGTTTATACGGCCTATATAATTTTAATAGTCCAAAATTATTTTCAGATCGTTGAAACATTGTCACGATAATAGAATATATCTTCTTTAATTAGTATAAATTAGTCTAACAACGCTAACATATTTTTATCTTTCGTGTCTGTATCTGGTCAATTTTTTTGTTAGCAAAACGATTCTCTCCGTATATATAAATATTATTATATAAAATGTTTATATAATATTATTATATAAAAATTTTCTTTTTGATAAAGTCTCTGATAAGTGACCGTGAAGTGTTTGTGAACGACTTCGATAAAAGCGTCAACCCATTTATCATAGATAAGGATTTAAAAAAGATTCTCAATCTGCAATTTTTACGTTTCATCGAGAAAATTTGAATTTTTGATCTTTGGCATAAATCTCAGAAAAGGCTTTTAATGCTTGAATCAGAATCACTGAAAATTGCGGCATTTACTTTTCGTGACTCACCCCGCCGCGTATCGATCCATCGCGATTGGTTAAACGTTCCTGATAAAACGTCGCCGCGTGTGGCGGTGCTCTTTAGGGATTCCAAGCTCGTCGAGGCTCGTCCACTACGTGTCGTTCCTCTGTCGCGGAGTTTCGCCCGCAACGTTCGGCCAGTCATTGTATCGACCAGTTGCCGCCAGACAGTCGCTTGGAATCATTCGCAGACATATCTTCGCGCGATACCACGGTCAAGGTGGAGCTTCCAACGGATCTAAGATGACGACCAACCAGGCTGGTTGTCTACCAACCTGGAGGATTTTCACGGTTCTTCTAGTAGTTTGCAAGATCATTATAGCCGCGAATACGCAGCCCTTTGTCGTGAGCAACACGGTGGACGACCAGCACGGTAAAGATTTCTTTGTTGGGCCCTGTTTGGTAAACACCAATCAGACCTGCCCCGATGAAGAAGTTACGTTTTTCCTCTACACCAAACACAATCCAAACGAGGGACAGCAGTTGTTGGTGAACGACACCAGCTCGAATCTTGCCGATACTAACTTCGTGGCGGCGATGCCCACGAAGATCATCGTGCACGGTTACAATTCGGACATGCAGCTAAGTTACTTGGTGAATATTCGGGACGAGTACTTGAAGAAGGGCAGTTACAATCTCATAGCGGTCGACTACCATCGTCTGGCGGTGGCACCGTGTTATCCCATAGCCGTCCACAATGTGCCTCACGTGGGCGATTGTCTGGCACAGCTGGTCGACCGTCTGAGGGACTACGGTGCCAAGGATATCCACGTGATTGGCTTCAGTCTGGGCGCCCATGTACCGGCTTTCGCGGCCAATGTGCTACAACCGTACAAGCTAACGAGAATCACCGGTCTCGATCCAGCAATGCCGCTCTTCATCACCGTCAACAGGAAAGAGAAGCTCGACTCTAGCGACGCACAATTCGTCGATGTGTTGCATACGAATGCCTTCATTCAGGGCAAGATCGAACCGAGCGGTCATATTGACTTTTATATGAATGGAGGAGTCAACCAGCCCGGATGTTGGGAACATGGAAATCCCTTTGGATGCAACCATCACAGGGCGGCGGAGTACTTCGCCGAGTCGATCAACTCGAAAGTCGGTTTTTGGGGCTATCCTTGTATCAACTTTGTAACTTATCTTTTAGGTCTCTGCCCACCCAGATTTCCTGCGGTGAAGATGGGTGAAGATGTTAATAGAAAGTATCGGGGTTTTTATCTGGTAAAGACGAAGGCTAATAGTCCGTACGCGGAAGGTCCGTTCACAGTGGAGGATCCTTATCAGCAGAATCTTTACAAGTCGCGTAAAATGTTATAAAGAAATATACGTTTTAATTAATGAAACGTAAGAAGAGCATATCTCTACGAAAATGTAATAAACTCCTTGTATTAAAGCCATACAAGAAAAGTGAAAACACTTTGATAGACTGCCAAGTATTTTGTCAGGGAAATGTAAGTCGTTCATCATAAACTGTAGTGAATTTTAAATAAAATTTGTGCAGAAATATTATACAATTTAGTATAAGAGAAAAGTGTAAATTAATAGGCGCAACGTATATGCTTTAAACTTCAAAAGAGTATTATGTAATGCGCAAGTACTTTCTTAAAAATAATGTGATATAATTTATTATAAATAGACTTGATATGATCCTACTTAGAAATTTATTTAATTATATAGGAACAAATAGAAATAATTATATTA
Source organism: Pogonomyrmex barbatus (assembly GCF_055798465.1). Lineage (NCBI taxonomy): Eukaryota > Metazoa > Arthropoda > Insecta > Hymenoptera > Formicidae > Pogonomyrmex > Pogonomyrmex barbatus. Next base: position 5,470,705 of record NW_028297109.1, read on the forward strand.
GAGATTGCAATAAATTGTTATCAACATAGGTAAATATAAAACGCGAATAAAATTATCTATCTTATCTAAAATCTCTTATTATCTTCTTATCTAAAATCTATACTTCGACATATCTTAGATGTGGCAGAAAAAAAAATGTGATACATAAAAATATCAAGTTATGAATTTGATAGAACTTTAATTAGATTGATTATATTATTGAAAGGTTAATAACATTTAGAATCTGATAAGACATTTCAGCTTCATATTATGTGAATTGTTTATTCAACACAAAGTCAAGATTAGACAATTGTCAGAACCTATTAATCATATTTTAAAATAGGAGAAGTAGAGCGAAATGATCGCAATATAGCCGTTTTCTTATTGATTTATCGTATACAACGTTCGAATAAAAAGTATTTAACCGTACATATCCATATATCTGTCAATCTATCTTCTATCTGTCTATCTATCAATTTATCTGCCTGTTTAAATTGTTTCTTTTCTGACGTATTTTCGTGATGACAATATTGTCAAGCTTCAATATTGCTAAATCTATGGACTGCATATCTGGAATCAGACTTTCCTAACCAATATCATCTTTCATTCTTTATTATTTCATACGTATTCTATAATAGTGAAGTCAATTTCTATATCGAAATATAGATATCTAATATAATTGAGATATTATTAAATATATAGGATTTGAAACGAAGCGTGGATCAATCCAGCAGTAATGCAATATATCGTGAAAAATTTTTTGTGCAAACCGTTTGTGATTATCTTTTATTTATCTTTGTCGTTGAGAATATACCGAGACGCTCAATATCAAGAAAATAGTAGTTCTTGCTATGCCGGAAGCCTCACGAATCCTGTTATAGGTTCTCGAGAATTGACCTCGAGAGAATAAGACTTATTACCAGTATATATCACGAGAAACACTTCTCAAAGACATTGTACACACAAATGGGTTTTCGACTACTTTTATCTTAAAAATATTTTTGTTACGAAAAATTATTTATTAAGTTTTGTAATATATTGTTATATTATTTTTGGCTAATATTTGTATTATATATTTACAATAGAATATAATTACAAGAATCATAATAATGCCATAATTGATATTTTATATCGATGAATATTTTAATAAATTCATAAGATAAAAGAAATTTTGGAAACTATAACTTCATTAATCTAATTTCACTCAAATGTCTGAAAATAAATAACTTGACTTTGAGATATATCATTATTAATAAATATCAAGTCAGATATTCAAATATTTGATTATATATTCCCTTTAATATTCACTCTACAAATTTAACATTTCATATTTTGTTTGAATGAGACAAATGCTTTTTGTGAGTGTAAATTTATTTTAAGATAGCTCATTTAAACATAGATATTTATAAAATTATATATTATAAGGAAGTATTGTTGTGTAATAGTAAGCACTAAATATATTACATTCAATACATTGTATTTAAAAATAGAAAATGAATAAAATGTTATAAATTTAATTTAATGCATTATTTTAATATTCATTATTCTTTTATGTCTTTTCTTGTTCAATAAAATATTTAATTTTAAATGTCATTAAAGAAAAATTATCAATAATTTTTATGTACGCTTATTATATATATATATATATATATATATATATATATATATATATATATATATATAATATTTTTATCTTTCACAGTATAATTCAATAAATTTTATATTTCTGATACATCAAGCAGGATTAAATATCAATTTGTAATTCTATCGGATTCATAATTATACTTCTGTTTAAAAATCGTTTTTTAATTTTTACTAATGTGAGTGCACTTTTATTTTTTTATTTTAATCATAATAGTTTAAACAATCTTGCATTTAATTTTCAACAAAAACTATTCATTGTACAGTAGAATGATATTACTGCAATCTTTGTTTTTGTATTTCTACCCTCTTTTCTCTCTCTCTCTCTCTCTCTCTCTCTCTCTCTCTCTCTCTCTATCTATCTATCTATCTATCTATCTACGCGCGGCCACTCGTTAATCTCGTTTCTAAAAAGCCGTACATATAATGCGATCCAATCAACTTCATCCGCGGTATCAAAGCATTCGGTATCCAAGCGGCTTGATTCGAATGTTAATGAATGCGAGGAGCACGTTCTCGGGGGTTTCACGCGATTGTATCCAAACAATTCGTTAGCAACTAACGAGACCCTCGTTACTGGCTACGTGACGGCAAGAATGATTGAAGTAAAAAGCGCGAGACGTTGAAGTGATCTCTCTCTTCCGAGTAAGCTCAATCGTCATAGCTTAAAACCGAACGACAAACCATCCCGTCCCAGCAACAGGTTGCACTCGACTAATTTGCGAGATCGTCGTCCCGCTTCCGCCCAATTAAGACTGTTAAATCGACTTTGGACTAGTTTCTTTCAAATACAAGATAGGCGGTATGACCGGTAACAAGCGAGACAAATCGCTATCATAAATCAGCATATCGTTTGGAGAACACACAAATTGTTACATATTATCTATATCGTTTAACAATCGATTATTAAAATAAAATAACTAAATTTTTTTGTATAAAGGCAATAAGCATTGCAGCGCACTTATAAACACCTTCTTTAGAAATATCAGGCCAACGCGCGAAACTTGCTTTTGTCGGTCGCAGATTCAATTTCTATCCTCATCGAATGCATAAAGCGCGTGTTCCGAAAAAAAAGTTGAGACCGAACGGAGAATTGTCTGCCTATCTTTTCATTCTGCAAGCGGAAAAGCCAACTGATTATCATACTTTGCGAGCGGGCAGCGGCGGTCGTATTAAAAGTTGCTCGAATAGTTGGGTGAAGCGTTTCCTCGAATACACAATTTAAACTTAAGCGGAGAAATGTACATCCTTACCGGCCGCAATTCCGCATTCTCGCCATCGCAACGGACCGTCGAGGGAGGGGTTGATGGAAAGGGCTGGTTCGTGCTGGTCTTCCACGTTAGATGCACAAGAATGCCAATCTCGGCGATAGAATGCGAGAAGTCTTTGCGAAAATGAAAAGAGGGACTGAGAATAAGAAAAGAAAGAAAGAAAGAAAGAAAGAGAGAGAGAGAGAGAGAGAGAGAGAGAAATGAAAATTTCTTCAAAAATATTGTGAATTTATATAGTATTTATAAAGACTGAATTATACGAGTAGATAATATTCTATTATCGAAGACAGTGCAAAGGAAATAGATATGGATGAGATATGGAAATAAGAAATAAATTTATTATTCAGGAATTATAAAGTTTATATTTTAATTTCCTAATTGTTAAGATATATGAAGGAACTATTATTAAAAGATCTTTAAATGGCATTGTATGATATTTAAGATATAACAAAAGCGTTATTTTTCGTATTTTTTGTATTTTGAAAAATTTCATTTTTAAAAAGTTTTTTTACGGAACTAATAGCTTTACTTGTAACAAATTTTTATCTTTTTTCTCGATCCGCTTTTATATGGAGGTATATCACGATACCCATACCGTACGTCCAGCGATACTCGACGTTGCACGCAAAATAAAAATGTAGTAGGAAAATCCTGTGTAGTCCACTTTCCATGATTTACCCCCCCCCCGTGTACACGCACACAAACATGTCTCTCTCTTGGTCTGGATGATATATACACCCTCGCCGGCGTAGTATCCGAGATAATTTGAATTCGCCGAGTGGAATATAATTTAATAAAACTTTACCGCGCGGAATTCACATTAGCTACGCATTACCTTAGCTCTCCTCTGCCTCGGCTGCTTACTTTACCCCGAGGTTATTTTCGCAAGCAAGCAAATTTCTTTCGTAAGATTTACGACAGTCACGATGTTACGTTCCGATAGCATTTCAAGAACTTCGAAATAATTTCCTTTTGGTCTTATCGACTACGCCTGCACGTGTTCTGCGTAAATAACTACCAATTCGCGCGATTAACTCGTGTAACTCCAAATTGCGAAATTCGTGTAAATACAAAACGAAAAAAAAAAAAAATATATATATATATATATACTATCCATATTTCATGCCGTTTAAAATCGTTTAATTTCGCATTTCTTTGTCAAAAATCAACTAATGATTTTTCGATAACAGAGAAATATTTAGGATATTTACCATAAAAAAATTTATGATGTGTCCAATCACATGAAATATTCAATTTTCTATAGAAAATTCAATATGAAATTCGGTTTAATATTAATTTCTGCAATGGAATTGGATATACATCGAGGACGCACTGCAAAGGCGTGATTTAATATAATATCCATGATGCAGAGTTTCAAAATCACTCAAAATCGCCTCAACAATTTATATTGACTACATTGTGTTGAAAATTTCAATAATAATTTTGCAGACTGCAAAAATAGTCACGTTAAATAAATATTTTACTATATACATTAAGAATATCAAAACGTAAATTAATCAAATAAATGTTATGCGAGATAATCACTTTTAGGTAATCGTTATTATTGTTGATTGCATAACGATTTGCATGTACAACAAATAATAATTATGCAAAAATAGACATGTTACGTTATAATCGTGAGTAATAAACTAAATTCAATAAAATTATTTTAGATAAAACTAATTATTTTAGATAAAAATCTAATAATTACCACATATTTTATTCTTTTATATCATTAATTGATTGTTCGAATTAAGAATCGAATTAATTATTTTTTCTTATTCTCTTTCCTACATAATGATTGCGAACAAAAATAAACAAAAAGTTGAGACTCCATTAAAAAAGCCATGTAAGACTTTAATTGTTGCTTTTTTCGCGATATTGATTGTTCTTTCGTTTTGCTCACTTCGTGTTACGAGCGTAACTGTCAAATGTTAATATTGGTACTTGCGTGAGATTTTAGTGACGAGTTATAATATGTGATGTAAATATTTTATATAAAAATATATGATGTTAAAAGATAAATAGTCCACACTTTATTCTAATGTTCTAGTGATAAAAAAATCGTATATAATCGTAACATATTAATTTATTTCATTAATAAAAAAATCTTTTTCATATTTTTTGATTCTCTTCCTTTTTTTATTTTTTTTTTTCAATTTTTTTCTCTTCTTTTTTTCCTCTTCTTTTTCTTCTCTTTCTCTTTTCTTCTTTTTCATCATTCATTACAGTTTAAGATAAAACGCTATTTTAATTTTTACTTATCACTCGTCAAATATAACATTTCTATGCATCTAAAATAGATATTAAAGTGTTGTAAAGTAACTCAAATAACTGCTATCATTTTCCTCTTTCAATTCTTATTGAGAAAACTATTTCCGAATATGACGCTTACTTAACAAAATTTGTAAGAATCATTGCTGTTACGCGATCCCAATTGTCTGGAAATCAATACTGATTATTTCGAAATAAACGTAATGTTTCCGCCATTTTTGCGAGATGAGTGTGCCATTATTGGGTGTCACCAGTTGGCGATTTCGCTAAAAGCTCTTTATGATGCATATGGAGATTGCAAGGAGATCAGATCCCGGAAAGCGCGATCATCCACCGACTACAGCCTCATGCATATTCCAAACTGCACTCGTCCGTCAGCTTGGAGATCTCACTTTTGGCACTGTTGTATTCCGACTGCTACGTAACTTGCATCACGTGATTGCGCTCTGTACATATAGTCTGTGATGGTTGCTTTAGAGAATAGAATGCCATCTAGAAAATCGCCGTTTATTAAAGTTTAATGATTTAATATCACTAATGCAACCGTACAGATTACTGATGTAAATGTGGTAATCGCAACTACAATGATGATTATTGTTAAATTTATCTAATTTAAAAGTTTTCTTTTAACATATTGTAACTCTTGAAGGAATAGATTGCATTATCCATTAGCAGGAGAGAAATATAATTCGCATAATTCTAGTTTTATCTAAAATATTAAAAATCGCGAATTTTTTAATTTATTATATTTTCCTTATATTTGTAAAATACAGATCCAATGTTTATTATGATATTTAAATCACCGTAAATATCCCTTACGACATCGTAAAATAATGTTCGAACAACAAGAACATAAATCTACTGACGATAAAAATCTTTTCCTGTTTCTCAAAGCCATTTTCGCGGCTCTTCTACAGTTTCGGCGCGATCGTAAATTTTTGGCCGGATGGCATTCTTTAAGGCTGTGTCGGCCCTTTTTTCGATGCTCTGAAAAATGTCGTTCGCGAGCAGCGAATTTGCGGAAAACGCCGACGTCGTCGAGGAGATCAAAAAATGGTTCTCTCCCTTTATGGGTGAAATGGGAATTTTGTCGCAGAATGCACACTATTCTCCCGTGAGCGACACTTTGCATTAAGAGAGATTACACGAAAATGCATACTCGCGCAATTATTTGCCAGACAGAATATCAATTTTGACCGTGATCATAAATCTGCGCCTTTTATGCGGAATAGTCAAGAATATTTCGATGCCATAATACGTCTTACGGCTGAATCATATCCCTTGTTATTTTTCTGCGCTTGCAATATGAACGTTACATAAACGTAAAGTTATGAGAATCAAAAATTCATCGCTTTAAACGCGGCAGTGTAATAAATCCCCCTCTTTATATCCTGCCGTATTGATCGTCATTACAGTGGTTTAAAATTCAAGCTATGCAACGAAAACGTATAATGGAGTAATATATCATAAGCGGTGCAACGTTTTCACAAAAATATGAGAAACGCATGCTATGCTATATATTCCTGCATAATGTAACATAACGCTATTACCGTATTTTGTCATATAAGCCAAATTCTGTAATACTGAATTTGTAATACGATAGAGAGCAGTTAATCGTTCGATTGTTGCAGCTGATCGTTTTACAACAAGGTATGTTAAGAGCAATTGATTTAAATTATTCACATTAACGAAAAACTGTTGTTTTTGCGTTAGCGTTGTAAAATGATAATTTTAAACTAAACGATTATGTCGTAACGGAATAATAATACTTTTAAAACGTATAGGACTATATTCTTGAAATTAACAATATAATGCTTGTTTACACGTAATACATACGGAAATACAAAAGTCAGAACTTTTATGAAGCTAATATGCAGTTATCTCGACTTTCTAAAATCATGCACAAGTTTATCCCTCACGTTCCGAGCATATTTAACGCTGTAGCACTTATTTGCACTGAAAAATCGCATAAGCCAGTAAAAGCGCAGAAACGTCGCAAAGCTACTCATCTCTTCGCTATTCGGCAATGTCCGAAACGTTTTAACGCTTTTGAAAACATTTATCCCTTATATTTCTCTGTGACATAGGTACGTTTTCAATTTATTTATTAAGTGAATTCTACTAAAATTTTTTCAAATAAACGTATGTATGTTTTTAATTTTATATAAAAATTACTTCAAAATTTTTTAAAAATGTTGAAGTTTATAATTTGCCATTTAAAAAGAGAAGATGTTTTTAATATTAATAAATTATATAACGGAAAATTTTAAACGGAATAATTAAAAAAAAAATTTATACATGAAGTATATTGCATAAATATGATGTAAAAAAATCTTGCGGTTTGAAAAATTACAAAAGAAGTCATCGGAACGAATTAATATTGCGAGTTGCATTTGTAGCGCGAAGATTGTATAGTAGGGAAGATGACTTTATGCCATTCACGTTCTCGGTTTCGCTTGCGGATAATCGCACGAAACGTCAGAGTCATGCCGTGATGTACAGGCGGCCGAAATCACCCAAACTTTTGCATAGTTAACGTAAATACGTGCAACTTCGCTGGGGACCTACCAAAGATCGCCAGTCGTCTTATCCCTGTCACGTTAAGCGCGTAGATTTCACGCTTTTGCGACACCACGTCTCACAGGCCGAAAAATCGCTAGGAACGTTAACCGCATTTCCTCGACTCGCGAAATCCGCTTGACCCGGATTCCAAACTTGCCCATAAAGCAAACCAAGTTCCGTTCGCCGAGATAAGTGACGGCTGAAAGAGCGCGCAAAAAATCCGCTGCGTAATCGTACGCGAAAAAGCGCAATGCGTATCGCTGTCACGTCAACGAGAAAATAGATTGCACATTTATATATACGAATTTCAAAAAGATTCTGCTTAGAATTTTTAATCTCGTTTTTCTCTTTTACGCTGCGCTCCGAAAAGTGAATTTATTTAAACTGATGTAACAATAAAAGGAATATAATTTTCTAATATACATGCTTGCAAATAGAATTAAATAGAGATTTTCATAATAGAACAATGATAGTTAATAAAATGATTTATGACGATATACAGACAATTGATATTTCTCGACAATATATTATAGAAATCAAATAATATATAATTTCTGTAAAAGTTAAAATTCAACTTCTGTGAGAATTTCAGAAAAATGATACTTTAGAAAAAAAATTGTAAATGGAAAATGAAATAATTACGTTACCTTATACTCTGTAAAAACAGTATTTAACAAATATATATTTTTAACCAAGTCTACGAACTATATAAGAAACATAAAAGAAGATCGTAAAGTAGACGACTTTATCGTCGAGAGGGATGCAGGTGGTGTGGCGGGACTGATGTGTCTTACGGCATTTTAGTGCAACAGATGTACGGATCGAACGGAGCAAGCGTCGGTCTACCAATGGGCATGACCACGCTGAAGGGCACAACCGGTACTCTGGGACCCCTGGGGAACTACGGCTCGGGGATGGGAGTAACGGGGGCCACGACCCTGCCACGGCCGGGAAACTGGCTGCGCCCTGCGGGCCTCAGGCTCGGGCACAGCGCGGCCCGGGTCCGCCTCTACTGCCAGGCAAAGTGAGGAGCCATGGTTCCGACAGGTGAGACATTTTTCACTGTTTCATATATATTCCCTGCCTTTTCCTCAATCAAAAAGCGCCGTGCGCATTTACTTTTATAATTCTTTAATTTTCCACGTGATACTAATTATATAGAAACGACTATAATTTTTTCTTCTTTCGTGTCTCTTTCTCCGTCGTAAAAAAAGATATTATAAATATCATATTACCAAAATAAATAAAAATTGTAAGATTATATTAAAAACATAAAAGTTATCCTCGGAAAGAAGATATTATATTATATATATATATATATTGAATTTTTAGTACGTTTAAGATATTTTTATTAAATAAAAAGAAAATTTTTATATAATAATGCATAAACATTTATCACAATAATAATGTTTTCTAATAGTAAAAAACAAAGTTATACAATTAAACAATATTTTTAATCTTAAAATTTTGGAAAAAAGTCAACAAAAGTTTTTGTTACAAATTGTAACAAAATAATTCTAACGTTGCTATCATCGTGTACGAATAGATTGTAACTTTCTTTTACGAAGCAGTGAAAAAGATCATTATCAGAATTTTATGTTAGACGCTGATAAAAATGGCAAACGCTTCAAGAAATTCGATCAGGGTCATGGATCGTTTTTATAACGTTCAGATTGGAATCGAGCGAAATTGGAGGAGACACGCATTTTTTGTTGTTAAAACGATACGTCAGCCAATCGGAAAGGGCCGACCCTCTTTCCGTCGTATTATACACCATCGTTATTGATTAGATCCTCGAAAGCCTGCTACCTTTTCGTCATAAATTCAAATCGCGATAAGATCGTGTGTGAGACGAGAGAGTGATCGATATGAAGATGGAGGTTTTTGAATTATAGATGAGCGATTAATGGACGAATCACCTACAAATTTAATGCGGATTTTCGCGCTAGAAAAAAATCTCTTCATAAATCTATTCAACTCTTGATTCTTACATAATAAGAAAATCTATTGAGTTTTGAAGTAAATAAATATTCACACATAATATTTTTTCATTTCACAATTATTGAAAAAAAAAAAAGACTAAAAATCAATTTCAATCATTTAATATTGAGACTAAAGTTCTGTTATTAAATAACATTAGTTAATAATTATCATATATATTTAATTTTAATAAAATTTATCATAATAATATAAAATTATTCCATTTTGCTTGTCAAATCAATATTTTTTTATAAGACAAATAAAAAGGTGCGTCATGTTATTTGTTTTTGTAATCTTTATCAGCAATATCTATGATTTTTTTTTACATGTAGTTAATTTTAATCGATACTCATCTTTCACTTCTATTTCAGTGACATCTCCTCCAGCCAGAAAGACGAGTGGTTTGTGTAGGTGAGTTGAAAATTATGATGCTCGATAATCATGTCGCGATTCTGTCATGGTTTTGTTCTCTTTGAAACGCACGTGTAACTTGTTTCTCGATGAAACTTTAAAAATTTCAATTACAAAGACCATTACTGTGTCACAATTATGTGATCCGCCTCGAGGTGGACGTCCAGTTATATTTGTATATCAAAGACTCTTCACTTTTCAAAGCACAATTACAAAGCAATCAAACTGAATGTCAATATTCAAAAATAATACTCATACTAGTGGATATCTCAACATATACAGCCAACATATCGGCTGTTTATTCAGCTTGATTTTACTGTATGTTATGCTGCGTTTCACATGGTTACTTCAAATAATTACGCATTATTATCATGTACAGTGATTGCTTTTGTGTGTTATGGAAGCTTGAACATGGTATTTAGTAATAGAGGGATGACGTTGCAAATACGAGAACTAAAGTTTATCAAATCTTTAATAAAGCAAATTCCATCATAATAGCCATGTAAGAATATGCAAGTTACAAATTTCTAGACATTGTTTAGAAAAGATATGCCACAGCAAGCTATTATATGTATATCATAACTATCAATAAAAGCAAAAACTTATCTTTGTATGTACAAATTAATTAAACACGTAGGTTTTAATATACGCGGGATTAAATAACTCGTACGAGGTTTAGAAGATCGTGAGAGGATAAAATATTTTGTATTTGCATAAGAAAATAATTCTCATTTTACGCATATTTAGTTTTTATCGTTTTTGGGTGAAAATCCAATGTGCACATGCTCAAATATTACGTGCGTTTAAATATTACTAATTTCAATATTTTCTTTCAAAAATGAGCAATGCTACGAGCTTTTTGTAAAATGTACTGTAGTCTGCTATCACGCAATTTATCATTAAATTGGATTTTAAATTTCTACACGCGCTCAATATTATTATAATTTGATCCCGTTACGTTTCAAAAGAATTAAATGTAACGAAGACAATTTTTTATATTAAGATTCTATTTAAATATTAATTGCATTTAAATCTTTGTCTCTTTATAGTTTTAATTAAATAGAAAAGTTTACAATCGATTAATGAACATTTGATATTCGTTGACATTGGCAAAATAAATCAAACAATGTACATAATCGATTCGTTTTGGTGTGTCGATAGAGGCAGGCCTGGACCAGAGCCCGCAGGGTGAATCGGAGCGGTGGTGCCCTCACCGCCCCCGGGGGGGACGGGGCGACGCCAGACGTCGAATCGTCTTCTGCTGATGTCGGTCGCGTGTTATCGGCGAACATCGAGCCACAAGTAACGCAGACGCAATTCCCAACCATCTTCTGACCTCCCTTAAGTGTCATGGAAACCGTACCGGAAGTACAACCGATACGACCAGAAGGAACAAAAAAACGCAGATAAATTGAATTTCACCGCGAAGAACAATTGTCTAAATCTTTTTTTACCTTTTTTATGTTCTGCGAGATCCTACGTTTTTTTTTTTTTTTTTTCGAGAAGAAATTTTCATCGCGTGATAGATACAGAGATATTCTCAGACGATGAAGGACTGTTAGCTATTACGAAGATAAATGCGAGATAGCGAAAATAGATGGGAAATGCGAGAAGGCAAAATCGATATTCCGAGTCGACATTCGCGGATTTGTTTGCATCGTTAATCGAGCTATTAATGAATCAAACAGATTTTTACGACGATCGGACGGGCATTGCGTTCGAAATTCGCACGGGAGGTTACATACAAATTGATTATAAGGGGGGGGGGGGAGGCGGAATAGCGTCGACGTAACGCGAGGCGCGGACACGCGGTCCGAGAGATTATTGGACAAAAATTAACTGCAAACAGTGTGTGAATGGGCGTATGCGTATGCGTACGTATGCGTACGTACGCGTGCGAGTGCAAATAGAATGAGAGTAATAAATGCACGCACATAGCAAAAGGGGAGAGACGGGAGCTTCGATCTCGTGGTGCACGTGTGCGCAATGAGTTTTCGTTACATAGCTTAGTCACATAAGTCAGGTGTTTCTCGGTGTGTATTCTGTGAAGCAGTATAGAGAGAGAGAGAGAGAGAGAGAGAAGAACGCCGTTTTAGTCATACGGACTTTGCATCCGCTGTTCACGGTAACGATTTTCGTGGGAATCTTTACGAACTCGGCCTTCGTACGTATCGCATTCTAATAACTGCGATCATCACAATTTTACACGATCGTTAATCACACAGGCAATAATATCTACGTTCCAATTCATTGGTACCGATATATTAGAATGAGAATAAAAAGATGTAACTTTCATCGATTATTTGTTAAGACGACTATGGAACGTCAGATTTGTGAAATTTTTTTGAAATATATTAAATTATTATGTATTATATATATATATATATATATATATCTTAATTGGTGAAACATTAATCAGCGATTTCCCTTTAAGATTTGATATACGTGATTAAGAAAAATGTTAAAAATAGGATTTCTACGAAAATTAGAAAATCGTTACCGTGAGATCATTATGTACATGCGCGCGAGCATCTGACGCGAAAGCGCGTTTGAAGTGCGTTAGTGCGTGCGCAATTAGTCGACGGAGATTGTAATAAGAAAGAAACTACAATCATGTTTCATAAGAAGAAGCTCTTTTTCACGAATATATATATTTCTTTTAAATAACAATTCAAATTTAATAATTATGCCTCAATGGAGATTTTAGTTGGATTTTTCCGTTCTTTTAAACGTTTTTTTAATTAAAGATCAGATGCTAGTTAATTTCAGATAAATTCAGCGATCTACTCGAATAATTTATGTTTTTAGTTGCTATTTTATTCACTTCAATGAAAGATTGTGCTCGAAAGCACTTCGGCGCTACCGTTCGCGCAGAGCGAAGTTTCTTTAGCTATCATAAATCAAGAGATTCTTTCTTCTTACAGCGAATATAACGGTACCTCGTGTAGCTTTCTACGGAGGACAATCACTTTCCTCCTCCGCTCTTGAGTCGGCGAAGCGCGAGCACAAAGCGCGAGCGGATACTTCGCGAGCATGTACTTGTAATATACTTGTATCTACCATTAGCCGTTCAGCTTTGTGCCGTCTCCATAGATTACGAATGCGAAAAAGGAAAAGCATATAGATATGTAGAAGTTATAATGATGAAAGCGAAGCGGGGAGAAAAAAGAAAAGTAAGAGAGTTTATCATTAATATATGAGAATTTTTAATTAATTTGCGACTTAGACGCATAATTTCGCGTCGCAGTGAACGACGGAATTACGAACGATTAATAACTTGTGTTTGTCACGCTCGAACGTAAATATAGTAAAAATTTCATCGAGAAACAGTTGAGATAAAAAAGATTTTGAACGTTAAAGCAAAAAATTATTTTTGGTTGTTGATTATCGAACAGCTAATGAAGTAATATGACAATTGTATACAATAATGAAAAATGATTAGGATGATGTCTCGAAAAATTTTCTTTTCAAAAATAAGTACGAATTTATCAATATTTACTTCTCAATTTTCATTCGAGCCTGATTATACCATATCGATTTACGACCAATAATAGCAATTTGTGTGCGATCGTTGCAAAGGAGAAATTAACTCGCCAATACTATTTCGTACTTTGATGAACATATCCAGAATACATCGTCGATTTTACGTGGATGATGGAACATCGAAAATAAACTTCACTTTTATTGAATTGTTAAGTAGCCTTCGTATAGCTTATGTGAAACTCACGTGATGTAATATTTGATCGGCATGCTATTCGACGCCACCACGATTGAGACATTTATAAATCGAGCAGACAGAACGTAAATCGGAAGAGTGCGATTGGTCAACGTTCCTCGTTACCAAGATCATTTATGATACCTATTTTCCATATGTTTGCCCTTTTCAGCCCAGTGCTATTGTCATTCATTAATTAAAAAATTTATTACTAAAAATTTTAAAAATTATTAAATCATCAGATCATAAAATGGCATTAATAATTAACGTTAATAAATAATAATGACAAATTAATATGAAAATACAAAATTTTTTTAATGAACCATGATAGCACATGTAATGATTGAGCTGAAGTGGGTTCACAAAAATGTAGTTTATTTGAGGATAAAGAGTAGAAAAGTGTGCCTGGATGGATTGTGCGGAATCAATTTAAATATATGATTTAAGATAGAGAAAACGAGCGAATGACGACAATATACGTGCGAGAAGAAAAAATAAAAGAGAAAGAATGCGGACAACGGAAAAGGATTATCACACGATTAGTGTTATATGCTCAGTGAATACTCTACTTTTTTTCTAATTATAACTTTTTTCATTAAACTGTAATATTACTGTCGGTATTAAAATATTGGCAGTAATAATAATTAAATTTTAAAGATTATTTTTTTGAAATCGTGTGAGCCTCCAAAAATGTATATGGACAGATTTCGCGGTCCTTTGTGGCTCAAATACCACGATTAGGATAAGCGAATAGATAAGAAATTCCGATTGTCGGATTCGGACACACGTAAGCTAGCTAAACTGCCATGATCAGGACAGTGAAGGGAAAGGAAATGTACGAGATATTAGTGGAAATTCAAGTCTGGAGGGAGGGGGGGGTATTCTATAGTCTTAATTTAACAGCTCATGATGAACTGTTAGATACTCGTGAACAATTAGCGACAATTAATCTGTAGCATATTTAAAAGTTTTTAGGAAATTTTCAGAGCTATATCTTAATTTTTTCGATATATTAATTGAAGTGTGGCTGAAAAATCATTGATCTCTCACTTTAAACTCTTCCATAATCGATTTCATCGCGATGCCATGCGAGATCAATGGAAGGGCATTTCTCAATAAGAAAGAACAAGAATTTTTAACACATTGTTCTTCGTTAACAAGACTTTAATACAAATAATATTTCTTTGATGCGTGAATGATATTTAGTACGAATAATATATTTCTTCGCGAAGAAATCGTAAATACGCTATCAAGTCATTGCATTCGACGCAATAATGCGAAAGGGATTGTCGTGATATCACGTCAATATCTCGTCCAGCAAATATACATGCGCCGATTAATGTAAATGTAATATATTTCTGATGCTATGACAGCATCTCTGATAGGAATATATGCAAGAAATGAAAAGATCGACTGAATCTAATTCTATTATTAAAAAAAAAAAAATCAAAATATCTAAAAACTCTGTCCAACACAAATATCTTTTTATTTCTTGTGCTAATGTTTCTTGAAATATAACTATATTAATTAAGAATAATTATTTCGCGAAAAATTTCAGGATATATCTTAATTTAAAATGATCAATGCGTCGACAAATATCAACTTCAAAAGTGCAAACAACAAGTTTACAGAAAGATGCACTTGATTAATGAACAATTAATCTTTGATTTTATTCTCAAGAGAGAAATTGTTATATGCATATCAAATTAAAATATCATATTGCAGTCTATCACAATGCTCACATTTTGCATATCACAGTGTATCATATAAATTCATTGATTTGTATCATATAAATTTGCATATCACAGTGTATCATATAAATTCATTGATTTCGTTAATAGAAATCTTTTAATGACAAAAACAATCTTTTAAACAAAAAATCTTTTGTATAATTCACATGACTCTTATTCAACGAATTGGTAAAGCTTCGTTCAGACAAGCTTATCGCCGATTTATTGAGCGCATTTATACCGTGTGTACTTTCAAAATCAATGTACGTATACCTGATAGAGGGAATTAAAGAGATAAGCTAAAAGTGGAACAATTTTGGGAATGTCCAGAATGCTCGTCTTCTAACGATTTAGAAAATACGAGAGAAATCTAGTAGTGAAATTTCGCGTAAAAAATGTATAGGATAAAATGATTATAATATATGTAACTTGTTGCATAACGTGCGATATTCCGTAAAACATTCCACGAAAGAGAATAGATCTTTAATAAATGTACACATTTCTACTAGCGCAGGGTGGAAGAGTCTATACTATAATGTATACACTGATTTTCTAATTTATATCTAATTATAAATTTTTTACTTTATATCTATTTCTAATTACGATAGTTTTAAATAGACTTGCAAGTATCCTGCACTAGAACTTGTTCATACTAAACAAATTTTAACACATATATCCCACGATAGCTTTTGGTTTATTAGATTTCCAATCTCGTTATAGCATAAAGATTTATTAATTAAAAACTCATAAAATGAGAGGAAAAAATCGCGGCGCGCTTGTATTTCTTGAAAGTTTAGAGAACTTAGATGAAACCTAAATAGTATAGACAGATGTTGAAAGATTAACGAGTGAACTTATATCGGGTGTATGGTGTGATTGTGCTCTTAGGAATTATAGCGATAATGATAGTGATAATACGAGATAGAGGATAACGAGAAACAAGATAAAAATTTCTCTGCAGAATCGGGCGATGCATTGTCCTCTTCAATTAAGTTTTTCGTAATTATTTCCGTCATTTCAAGATAAAATAATCGATTATGATATATGTGTGTCCGAAGTTTAAAAAAAAAAATGGAACATTCTAATATAAAATAATTAATAAAATGTGCAGCAAACTTATTATTATATCAAGTCCATAAGAAATGATATACATATATTTATGGAATTTCATTAAATTTATTATTTTATTATCAAAGTTGGAAATAAGTACTCAAACACATTCGATAAATAAAGCGGTAGAATATACGCGTGTAAAATGAAGATAAAAGCGATCTCTGTCAATTACAACTTGGTAAAGAAGAGATCTGTTTAGAGTCTACAAAAGCCAGTTTTACACGTTGAATATGTGTACTTTGATTCATATTGAGAAATGCACAAGCATTACTATCGTTATAGAGATTTTTTTTTAATGAAAGATTCGATGTATGCATCGCCAGATTCTTTTGAAACAAATGACTCGATTTCACTCTTCGATAAAATCTTTCGAATGTTGGGTATTTTATGCAATCTAAATCAGTACGATCGAAACGATCGAGAGCTGGCGCGAAACATGCGTGATAAAATCCGAATGAAACGAGTTTTAGCGACGTGAATAGTTAATACGAAGGGAGTATTTTCACGAATGTGGTAACGTGTATGACCTAAAAGCAAGAAAAGAAAAGCGGACAATAATAAATCATTTTGGATACAATTTATCTCAGTGACCGTCTGCAAGATAGTCAAGCTATCATCTACGAACAGAATTCACTTGTCAATATCATTCATCGCGATCGCCATCGAAAACATGGAAATACTCCCATCAAAACAATCTTCAGCATAGCATTTCTGTTCTTTGCTGCGATAGCATGTTAAGAGATTGTCGACTTTAAATAAAATTTCGACTCTCTCGATTAAATCCTTGATCGCGAATTAAACATTACGTTTATCACAACAAGCCGTAGATTATTAATTGAATAATTACATTCTCAATTGACTACAAATTTTGACACGAGAAGAATAAACATAAAAATATGAAAGATCTGAATATTAAATATAACTGGTAAGATTACTTTAGCAAAATCCGCTGTTGGTATATGTTTTACTTATAATATGCCTGATGTAATCAATGCCTGATTTAAAATCAATTATAGATAATTCATTGATAGAAAATCTCAGTTTCATTTAGAAAAGCCTGATATTAAACGCATATCATTCGTTATTAATCACATTAATCGAGCACGTCATCTCCGAGAACATTGACCATCGTAGAGATCATCGTACATATAATACGATATCATAGTGTTCGTACTTATAACTGGACGTTTTACTCTAGAAGTGACCAAACGCTAAATTGATCAGAAAAAAATCATATTTATTAGTTAATAAAAATAATTAAAATAAGTTCATTGTTGATTAATTAGCTCTTAGTATAATTGTTTGTGTGTGTGTATATATATATATATATATATGTTTATATATTTATGTTTTATATATATATATATATATATATATATAAAATTGTTTTAAATAGAAGTCGATAAATTTGAAATATAAAATGACAATATAAGTTTAATAATGAAATATTTAATCAGATTTAATTAAAAGTAATTGTAACATGCTAGTCGTATTTCATCATTTTGCAATATTTTATTCTTACAAAATTACCTAAAATATAAGAAATATTTTTATAGATATATTTATTTCATTAGATGCAAAGAAAATAAAAATAAAATGTGATTAAAATGTGTGTTGGTAACTTCGAGAGTATAGGGTACGGCGTAACAATAAGTAATGGGAAACAATACAATAATTTTTCATACTGTTTTTACTTTTTACTACTATGATTACGTATCTGTATAATCTTATTCTTACTGTATATTGTATATTTAGCCGCGGTGCGTATCAAATGATATATTCTCCGACACATTTTAATGTCGCAAAAATTATCCTCCGCAGAATTCACAGTCGAGCAAATTTCACTTAAATAATAAGATTTAAGAGAAATTTTATAAAAGTAATTATTTTAGAAATCTACAACTTTGCGCGACTATATTAAAAAATTCGATGAAGCAGGAACTCAAGAATTTGAATCTAAAAATGTAGATTTTCAGAGATATGAGATAAGTCCAAGAATATGATATAATCTCAGAGAATCAAAAAAATATCTATTTAAACACACAGAAAGGAGAAGTTATAAAGAAAGGAGAAGTTTTTTATCAAATTTATCTATTCAAAAATTTTTAATAATATTTAACGTAAAATAAAATATAATATTTTTATACTTTTGTTCCAAGACTTTGAAATGTTTATTATTAAACTTTTCTTATTGAATAAAGCTGAATGCTCACTGTGAACTCTGTAGAATCTGTCGTTTGCAAATCTGTACTGTATTCGCGTATCAACGTTATATATTACGCTCTATAGTTTGTATCTATAACAGTTGCCGAGGATTCTCGATTATAACATTAGTATGAAATAAATAAGCTCGCGTGTACTGGTGTGCATATGTTATGTGTGTATGCGAATCGAGAGAGACAAACAGACAGAGAGAGAGAGAGAGAGAGAGAGAGAGAGAGAGAGAGAGAGAGAGAAAGAGAGAGAAGATGAAAAAAAGGATGACTTGCGTGTGTATTTATCTCAAGAGCGGTTCGCAATCGGCGTGTAATACGAGAGAGAAATATTGTTTCCTGACCCTACAAAGAGAAACGGCAATAAGCGAAGCTTTGCGCGATTTCACAAGAGTCTTACGAGATCCCGAACCAGATGCGGACAAAGAAAATTCGCATTCTTCGATAGAGAGTACGCGTCCTATATCGTATTAACATGCTTTCAATGTAAATCGTTTCATAAATTAGATTTCGATATTTCTGATAAGAAGCGCACAATGGAAACAGAATGGAAATAAATAGTTGCGCTGCGACTTCTACGCGTTCCACTTCCGAATATTATACATAGCAAATTGTAATTACAAAGCAAAAACTCTCGTTAAAGTACAAATCTGACGGGATATTATATTATTATTTTTAACGCTAATATTTAATGCTACATCTTCATTATTTGTGCCATATAGAAGTTTTAAACAATCGAAAGATTTGATGTGACTTTTATTTCAGTTTCCTAAATTCTAATCTAATTCTCTCGTCTGAATACTCTTCAATAATAATTTTACTTCGTAAATTCGCAATCTCGTATAACAAAAAGAATAATTCTTAAGTCGGCGTTATGTCGATATATTCACAAGAGCTTGTCAGAGTAGCGTACGATTGCAGAATCGTAATAAGCGCGTGTGATGCTTATATTAAATGGCATCGATGAAATTATTAACAAGTTGTACTTGATATTTGTACAAGATGACACCAGCGCTCTTATGCGGATTGCCGTCAATTAAACCGAGAGATCGACGAGAAATGCCGGAAGGAAAGAAACGCGAACGGTCGAACGGGCCTGATGAACGTATAAATAGTTTAAGTAGCGCCCGTTACTGTTAACGTTATTTAATTACCATATCGATGTTACATCCGCGCATATCGTATGTGTAATGATAAATGAAACGGGATAAAAGTGTAGAACTGCCGAAACGCTACCGTGCGTGAACGTAGCGTCACAAATTTACAAACACTTGTATACACTTTCATACGTTTTTTAACATCCGCGAGAATATTACTGATCAATTTTACAAGTGCGGGTCGTTTGAGCAAGACGAATGAGTATGGTCTCGTCCATACATTCGACCGTTTGTCGCCAGCAGGACGTGTCGACAATGCCAACGGTTTTTCAACAATATTGTCCATGCTTATTCACGAGTTTCCACTTTTCCAATTTTCTCTGTTTTACATCTCGATGTCGATCTTCTGAATATCGTTTATCTGATATATTTATAATTATATCTCAAACAAGAATCATCATGATTGTGCGATAATCGAGATCAGTAAGGAGATCAGCAAGATTATGTTTACGAAATTAATTCTAATCTCGTAAAAATATTTGAAGTGTATGTGCCACGTGTGTGACACAGAGTATATTTTTATACAATACTAGAAAAACGTTCATATAATATATTTATGTTGTAATCTATAATCTGCATAATTAATAACACTTTGATTAAAATATACAATTTTTTATATAATATTTATAAATTAATAATAATCTAATGTTTACAAATTTTTGGATATTAAAATAATTTCTGCAATTTTCTAATGAATTTGGTACTTGTAACATTAGATTTTAATAAGCATTTTGAACAAATGTCAAAATGAACAAAAATGAAATGAAAAATTAATCAATTTCATCAATTCTTATTTGAGTTGCGTTTTATCGTGCAAAATTACGTAAAACTATGTAAAAATTTTGCTATAGTAAACTATTTAGTAAATGAAAAGAAAGTATATAAGGTGAATTTCAGATTTTATTACTTGATATGAAGTTTTTTAAAAATATATTCTACATGGAAAATATATGGAAAGTGGAAATTCACATAAGCATAATAGGACGTATGTTAACTTTTGCGATAAAGCGACAGGTGAGCCATTTCGAGAATCGCGCGATCGCGATCGAAACGCGTCTCGACAGGTGGACTCGATAGCGATAGCGAAATATTGTATACCGATTAGAGATAGCGTGAACGAACGCGTTCCTTTGATCGATCGCGCGATCGATCGGTTGGACAATGACCACGAGCGAACAACCACGGGGAATTTTGAGCCGCTTGGTATAAAATAATTCAACGCTTAACAAACCGAAAGAGAGAAAGACACTAATTATATCTCCGTAAATATCTTATAATATATCCAAAACAAAAAAAAAAAGATAACCAAAGCATTGTAACCTTCTAGAGGGAAAGAAGAAATAGCGAAGTACCTAATCTTGTATGGTTTAGTTCGACCACTGATTTGTCCGTGTGTGTTCGTTACTGAAATATATGTTTCTTTAGTAAAAAAATTTTGAAAAATTTATACTTGTGCGTGTCCGTGATTTTCCTTCATTCACAACAATTTCCCATTCCTTTCCGTATAGATTGCGACAGATTCTATAAAATTCACAGTGAGCATTCAACTTTATTCATATTAATCAACATAAGTGCGAATAGCAAGTTGCGTTAAATTTATTATTTTGAATTTTCAATTTTCAAAAAAAGTAAGAATGTTAGTGAGAAAATTTTTTCGTAGCTAGAATAAATTTTGAATATATTTTTTATATAAATATTACATATCTTGCAAATAAAATGGAAATCGAAACATATTTTCAGACTCGTATATTGTTTAAAAAATAAATTTCAGATATGTTACTAAATATTTTCTAAGTAATATATTTCTTACATTTTGTTAATATAACAAAATTATAATACAATGTGTTAATGCAAACTCATATAATTATTAATTCAAATATCAATTGATTTATTCATCCGATGGTATGGCTGTCATTTTTTTGAAAATTAACAAATGCAATTATTATTTAGTAAACAAATACTTTGATTTTAGAATATGTGTAGGATTAAAAAGATTATTATATTTTCTTAACTTTTATGTTAAAATTACGTGCCATTTCAATTATTCTTTTATTATAAATCTATTAAAAAGATTACTAAGATAAAAAATAAAATATTAAATATAAACGTTTTACTCAATTATAATATAGTCATATTATACTATAATTTTTTACACAATGCTTTTTATATTAAATACCAAACTTTACAAAATATATTTATTCTAGATCGCAGAAATATATAACAAATAGTAATTAATGCACTCACCAATCTGCCAAATTTCTGCTTCCCGTTGAAATTCTAGTGACAGCTCATCTTCTCGAACCACATACACAACAATCGCCCGATACTTTATTCGGCACTCCCGATATGACGTAAATAGTCCAGCCACATGCACGAGAGAATTTAACTTGTGACGCAATGTATTAAAGTTACTAAATAGCAATTTTTATAAACGAACGCGATTATATTTACTGATTACGCGATTATATTTATATCATTACTTATGCAATAGAACAATCCGTCCGTTTCTACATTCGATACTCTGTATCTGCGTGTGATTTGAATTTCGAAAACGCGAAAAATTCGGACGGAGCGTCCGATCCATAGTACTGCGCGAACAAATATGGCGCATTAAGACCGAGGATAGCGCGATAAATACACACATCGACGGCGGCGGCGGCGGCACGCGTAAATATGTATATCGAATAAAAACACGCTTTTATTTGAAAATTTCGTACTTAATATGAATAACTTAGTATTGTACGATATTAAATCGCATTTCTCTTAACATTCCCGACGGATTATTGCACGAATAACACATTCTGTTTGAACGAATATGCGCGCGAGATTTTAGTCTGTTACGATATAATATAAGTACGCGATTTTGGTATTTCATGAATAAATATTCTATTTACATATTACATAGTCATTTATGTAATAAAATAGTTACCCATTTCCACATTCGGCATTTTAGATGTTGTAGCTGCATGCAATTTGAATTTCGAAAACGCAAGAAATACGGAGCGTCCGATTCGCAGCACTGCGCGAACGAATATGGCGCAGCAACAAGACCGAGCGTACCGCGATACGCCGCCGCGCCGGCGCGTGACGTCATCACCTCGAGGTAGTAAAAACAACAACACAAGGTTTGAATTACCACACGCGTAAATATGTACAGCGAACTAAAAAAAATGTTTCGTTTAGATTTGAACATTTCGTATCTAATAAGAACGAATTAATATTATATGACATTATGTTTCTCTCGATAATCTCGTTATATTATTGCGCGCGTAAAGACCACTTTTTAATAAGCTATAAGTAAGAGATCATAAGTCAGAAGCTAAGAATTGACCAATCACAGATTGAATATAATAAGAATACTCGACTATGATTGGTTAATTCTTATTTTCTGACTTATAATCTATTACTAATAGCTTATTTTAGAAAGCCTATAACACAGTTTGTTCGAACGAATACGCGCGCAAAGTTTCATTCTGTTATGCTACAAGTACGCGATTGTCGTATTTGAATACGATGCTCTTTATATAGTCATTTATATAATAAAATAATTACCCATTTAGTGATGCAGTTAAACGAATTTCAAGTGAAGTTTCATTTTTCATGGTACTATATAGCTCGAGGCTACCAAGATTACGAGGCTCCCACCGATCAAGATCCCAATTTCCTTCTTGGCTGACTTTTTTGGCAACACTTATCGCGGCAATTCGTTTTGGTTGCGTAACTATATTAATATTATAATTCTTGTATAATCTATATATTATTTTTCTCATGATTTAATAATACAAAAATAAAAAAATTTGATAAAAATATACCTGTAACATCACAGTTAAGATAGATAAATCATTAAATTTTGGATTATAAGTAAAATTGCACTTTTGATAGATTTTAGTCAGATGCTCTACATAGAGTTTTTGTAGATCATCTTTTAATCCTGGGGATGTCATTTAATTTTTTTCTATTTCCATCTTTACTATTCATATACTAAAAAAGAAAAACAAATTTAATGTAAAAGAATTTCTTTTCATACATTATGTGATTAAATAAGAAACTATTTTACTCTGAAATATTCTTCGGCTTCTGTCTGTATAATTCTTTATAAACATTTCTTCCATGGTGTAGCCTTAGTTGTGTAACCTTAAAGTTATTATTTCTCTCATTTGAGGAAGCCATAATTTTCAATTTGTTTCATACAGCTTTCTAAATGTAAAATGTTTTACTACTAATAAGTATATTACACATACAACTTTGTAATAGAGATAAAAAAAAATTGGATAACGCAATAGCAAATTCTTAACTCTTTACTAATGAATTATATGTTTACGTATAAGAATGTTGATAAATGTCCAGTTTAAGTTCTCCTACCGCCGATTTTGACAAAAAGGCTCATTCGACACGGTTTTGCACAAAACGAAAGAATCTGGCAGAAAAAAGCATCGTTCTACCCCGCAAAACGAAATTAATCATTAAAGTTTACATTATTTAGGGTTAGGAAACCTGTTATATCGATAAGAGTTTCGCCGAGTTTACATGTGCATGCGTTTCGACGCTCCACGTAATATTAGTTCTTTTTTTTTCTTGTTGGTAATCTAGATGGAGGCTAGACAGGAAAAAGTATTTAAAAACTGTATGGAAAAAACTATGTGGGGGCTAGATGGAAGAATACGGGAAAAATTATGAAAAGTCTAGATGGGAAAAATTATGGGGGGGGCTAGATAGGAAAAACTATATGAGAAGAAGATGGGAAAAACTATGTGGGAAGAAGATGGGAAAAACTATGTGGGAACTAGATGGGAAAAACTATGTGGGAACTACATGGGATAAACTATGTGGGCGTTAGATGGGAAAAACTATGTAGGAAGAAGATGGGAAAAACTATGTGGGAATTAGATAGGAAAAATTATATGGGAAGAAGATGGGAAAAATTATGTGGGAAGAAGATGGGAAAAACTATGTGGGAAAAAGATGGGAAAAACTATGTGGGAAGAAGATGAGAAAAACTATGTGGGAACTAGATGGGAAAAACTATGTGGGAACTACATGGGATAAACTATGTGGGCGTTAAATGGGAAAAACTATGTGGGAAGAAGATGGGAAAAGCTATGTGGGAAAAAGATGGGAAAAACTATGTGGGAAGTAAATGGGAAAAGCTATGTGGGAACTACATGGGATAAACTATGTGGGCGTTAAATGGGAAAAACTATGTGGAAAGAAAATGGGAAAAACTATGTGGGAAGAAGATGGGAAAAACTATGTGGGAAGAAGATGGGAAAAACTATGTGGGAAGAAGGTGGGAAAACTATGTGGGAAGAAGATGGGAAAAACCATGTGGGAACTACATGGGATAAACTACGTGGGCGTTAAATGGGAAAAACTATGTGGGAAGTAGATGAAAAAAACTATGTGGGAAGTATATGGGAAAAACTATGTGGGAAGTATAAGGGAAAAACTATGTGGAAAATATATGGGAAAAACTATATGGGAAGTATATGGGAAAAGCTATGTGGGAAGTACATGGAGAAAACTTTGTGGGAAGTATATAAGAAAAACTATGTGGGAAGTATATGGGAAAAACTATGTGGAAAGTATATTTATTGTATTTCCACATTCGGCATTCTAGATATCGTATCTGCGTGTAATTTCGAAAATGCGAGAAATACGGGATGTCCTATCCAGAGCACTGCGCGAACAAATATGATGCAGCAAAAAGACTGAGCGTACCGCGATACGCCGCCGCGCCGGCGTGTGACGTCACACGACTTCAGGATAGTATCGCACGCGTAAATATGTACATCAAATAAAAACAAAATAACTGACCTCGATAGGAAAATTTCGTACCTATTATAAACGACTTAATATTGTATGCTGCTAAATTGCGTTTCTCTTGATATTTTCGGTATTTTCATTATTATGCGAGCAACATATTCTGTTCTAATGAATATGCGCATGAGATCTTATTCTGTTATGATGTAATAAATATGATTGTCGCATTTCATAAATGAATATAATTCTCTTTATAGTCATTTATACGCATAAAACGATCGCCTATTTCCACATTTAGCATTCTGGTCATCGTACTTACATGCAATTCAAATCCATTTAAATATTTAAAAATTCAAAGAAACTTAATATTACCTTTCTTTTTAATTAACTTCATGCATCATTCATCTATCCTCTTTCCCATTAATATCAAGAAAAAAGAGAAAAAATGAATAGTATGAGAAGTTCTGGATACTGATTAACTATTTCTTTAAGATGGAAATGTAAGTTAAGATGGAAATGTAGGTCTATAATCGCTACGTTTCTGGCAAAATAAATTAATTTTATTTTTTAACTAAGTTAAGTTAAAGTTAGTGATCTAGTAAGATTAAGTTAGCTAAATTAAAAGTCACATAGTCAAAAAACTTAGTTACAGTTAAGTTAAAATTAAGTAAATTTGAATTAATTTAAAAGTAAATTTTTAAAAATATTGTTTTATTAAAATATACTATGATCTAATGTTTAAAATTTTATAAAAAAAATATTTGCAAATATTTTATTTAGAAAAATAAAAAATTTAAAAAAGTTAATTAAGAAATTTAAATTTAAAAAAGTTAAAATTAATATTTCTTAAAGAGTGTGATTCACCTGGTGCTGTAAAGTGCTTCGAAGCGTTTGATTAACCAATCAGAATAAAAAATTTTATGAACCAATCAAAAAATGCTTCGAAGCATTTGTAGCATTAAGTGAACACACACTCAAAGATAATTAGTTGAAGTTAAAAGTTAATTTATTTTAAATAAAGTTAAGTTTAAAGTTAGTAACTTTTTAATTTTATTATTTAATTTATAATTTAATTAGTTATTATTTAAATTTGGTTTCTGAGGCTCTATTTTTAAAATATATCGCTTATAGAAATCCTACAATATACGTTTATGTATTGTTATGATTTTGGTATTTTCTAAAAAGGTGAAGGTAAGCGTTGAGAGGGAGAGAGAGAGAACGCGAAAGTAAACATGAGCGAGAGTTCAGGCATACACATTTATGTGCGTGCGACGCGCGCCGTCGCACCGTTAAATGAAGAGGGGTGGGGGGTGACCGCGGTGCTCAGCGATGGTGGTGATTCGACGTTAGCTTAACTCAGTTCGCTCTCGACCTTCAGCACGGTGATGTCGGAGCGTCGTTCGACGCACGAGTTTTTCCCTCTCTCTCCTCTTTTTCCAAAACGTGCACATATTTTCTCTCTCACTTTTTCTTTCGATACCGAATTTCAGAATTATCTCTCCAGTTTCTGTTCTCGTGAACGAATTGGAAAAAGAAGTAAGACATCACCGTTTCGTTCTCGTGTTGCTCATGCAAACTCTCGGAGTGGTGCACCGCGAGATGATTTTTCATCGTTTGCTCTCGTACGCGAAGAGCAAAATAAACGCGCGCCGGTGAAAGATCTTGTCTCGCTTGTCGGAAGAGCAACAAGTGGAAAGTGCATCGGAAAATATTTCGCGCCGTCAAAGTGGACTTTCTTGTTCGTGCGAGTTTAAACCGCGGTCACGTGGTATACTCGTTGCCAAAATCACATAGCTTCACTTCCGAAGAAGCGTTCGTCGTTCTCGCTTGTCACTCGTAAAACTTTCGCGAAATTTACATCGCACATAGATAAAAATCAATTTCGGATTTGATCGTAATCGAGATCGTTTGTGTCGGCGCGACGAAAGAATTTTCCGAAAAGGATTAGTATAGGGTATTGTTCTGAAAATTTTAATGGAGATGACATGATCATTCTAGAAATTTCGTCACGTGAAGAAGGCGGAAATGCGAGGCGGTGCGATCCGGTGTGATTGAAGGATCGTCTAAAAATTGGCAGCAGTCGTCAACGGATTAGCGGAACGAAAATACGACCAAGTGCGATAAATACTGATTTCCGTGCGCGATCTGTCACAGGGTGATCAACATGACGTGCAACGACGCGGCGCGAATTAATGAATGACGAGACTCGGAGTAGAGAGAGAGACGATAACGAGCGCGCGAATCGGGATTTTGCTCTTTTTTTTTCGCATTCGACGATTTACAGACTGTGTGAGTGCTTCTGTCAATGATCGCCTTTGTTCAGTGGTATCAAAGAATTGCGGGAATTCTCGTGGACCATGGCCACTGCCATGAAGAAGAAACTCGTGGGCAACGTGACGTTACAACGCCTCCTCGTTGTCATCTTTACATTGATCCTCAATGATCTGAATGCTGAAGCACGTGGATTTCGACACAACTTTAGGCAAGGTAAGTGCCTGCTATTTGCTGTATCTATTGCTTTCACAGTTAATCTAAGCTAACCTGGTTCAGTGGCTTTTAAATCACAATATTCGATATTGAATTTTGTTAAATAAGAATTGAAAATTTTATTTAACTTTTTTCGAGATTCGAGATTTTTTGCAGAAATTCTGAATTTTAAAAATTTTGAGCTACCTTTTCTTAATTAAAGCCCTGAGACATTTCTTGAGAAATTTTAATTTTTATGAAAAAATTGTAAAAAGTTTGTATTGAAAAAATGGTGATTTAGTAATAATTTTGTAATTATTTCTAACAGTATTAATTTATTTTATTATTTTGCTCGCGAATAAAGATTTTGTTACAAAAATGATTTAAAGAACACTGAGCCAATGCAGTCTTGCAGATGCAAAATTATTAATGAAACTAATGGTATTATAAGAAGCATTTAAAAGCTGACGTTTTATTCAAATGATAATCTAATATTAATATATATTGAGATTATTTAATTCTTTAAAATAATTACATTTTTATTAAAGCTACAATAATTATTTTAATCATAACGTGTTATTTAAAATGTTTTATTTATTAAAAATTAATATTTTATTAAGAATGTTATCTTATTTATGTAACACATATTGGTTCTCATAAATAAATACACTCCACATGATACAAATTACAAAGATTCTCTGTCATTGTTCAACGTGATGTATATTTCTGCTATAAAATATTTTATTTAACTATTTTAAATTTTATAATATTTTGCACATGATGCGTCTTTATTTTCTTTTATGAATGTCTTTTAAATGCAGATTATGATATCACTGCTACGATATGCGGCCATTGACATTATGACACTCAGATTTGCATAAGATGTAAATATTACGCGCACGTGGATTACAGCCGTTTATCCATAACGTATTGAACATTATGCAAATCAGCGTAACAAAACGTCTGAAGTATATCGCGATTGAATTTTACTGAAAGCAAACTACTTGATTCCAAGAGAATCAATCCTGTTTTACGTACTGTCATATCAATACACGTTTTATGTATGTATTTATATGCGTCACTTGATTTACATCAATAAAATAAATTATCGATGAAGTCATAAATAAACCGATAATAAAATAAACCGATAAAGTCGTACGTAATCAGTTGACATGATGAAATATCAAGATATCAATTATAAATTATTCGAAGTTTTCAGTTTCACGAGAATTTCTGATACACTTAGAATGAACCAGAATGTTTAATAAATGCACATGTAATTATTCTTAACTTTGATAACATTCTTGTTATACAGTGTCTAATCATTAAACGCCCAATTGATATGCCACAAGATATTTCTCAACATATTCATTCTGCACGGCAGTTAATTAATTCGTTACATTAGACTCAGTCACTTAAAACATTAAATTTGTTGTACCAAAAGTAAAATCTAAAGTGCTTTAATTTGCATTAATCTTAATAAAATAAGCATAAATTAAAATATTTTAGATATTACTTTTGCTTTGTTACAACAAATTTAAAGTTTTAAATATCGCATAAATTCAGAATAATGTTGTAACCGGGCCTAAATCCTGCAGAATGTATTCTCGAAATCATTCACGTGATCCGTGAGTATAACGATGTCCATACGATGCTGCCGACGATATTTTTCTAATATATTAAATCTCTCGGACTGTGCCCGGTGCTTTTCACTACTTTCTTTCGCGCATAATCTAGTTTCTTAAATTTCGACGGTTTCCGGTACGGACATGAGAAGGCAGAAGCGACGTCGTATCCTGGACGTGGTGCGTGTGAGGTCTTTTAAAATATTGTCGAAAATTCCGACCGAATCCCGCGCGACCTCGTAAAACGCGCGTCTGCTCCGAGAATATTAAGCGTCAGGACATTCCGCAGTCCCCTTCCCCGCCTCTTTGCTTTATATTTAGCGGCACGACGGCGACCGCGTCGAATCTCCACCGCGCGTAGGGAGTACCGCGAGTGCGAACGCAACCCTTTTACCTCGTTACTCCAGGACGATCAAAGGCGGTCTCTCGCAGATATCGATTCCTTCATATCGGCGGGTGATATCGCGTGGAACGTGCGCGCTCGAAGTAACGACGAGCAACAAAAATGCCGAGAGACAGGAGAAACGTGTGGAGAGAGAAAGCGCGAAGAGGGTAAAGTGTTTCCGGCCGGTGTAATTTAATGTAATTTATGAGCGGTTTTCCCTGAAGGGTTTATTTGTAAACGCATATATAAATAAATTATATTAATGTGTGTGTGTGTGTGTGTGTGTGTGTGTGTGTGTGTGTGTGTGTGTGTGTGTGTGTGTGTGTGTGTGTGTGTGTGGTGTGTGTGTGGTGTGTGTGTGTGTGTGTGTGTGGTGTGTGTGTGTGTGTGTGTGTGTGTGTGTTCTAATTAAGTGGCATATTTGAAAGTATTAGTCAATCGTAATTAAATATTTTTGAAGATGTAACTTCTAGTAAATAATTTTTTCAGTTTTAAAGCTTTTAATAAATAAAGTGTATATGAGAGGTAGAGAGAATATGAGATTTTTAGTTTTTTTAAAAAAATAATCTACAAAATTAATAGAAAACTTGTTAAAAAGATTCTGAATAACTATTTAGAATAATTTGAAATTATTTTATTACAGGGATCAAACAATTTTTTTCTATGTTCCATTGCTACCTTGAAATTATAATTTTACTTTACTATATTAAATGTTTTTCACATTTTCCAAGATAATCGAGAAAAAATTCTGCATGCTAAAAGTATTATCTATATATATTTTATTTCTTTTTGATTTTTGTTACGGTATTTATTGTATTTATATGAAGATGCAAAAGAGGTATTTCAGATTCATTCATGACGATGTATCACATCATTCTAGATTGTTGTATTTCGATGAAACGCTTGGACCGTTCAATAGCTCGTTTACGAGGTAATTAACAGCCGGTCACAGTTCGGCCACCGAGAATAATTAACTTCGGTGGGTACTTTCGTCTTTTGTGTCGTTTACGTTCTTGCTCTTCGTCTCTCTCTCTCTCTCTCTCTCTCTCTCTCTCTCTCTCTCTCTCCCGCTTTTCTCCGCATCTTCCTTCTCTCTCTTTTTTTTTGTTTCTTTCCGATTTTAAGTCTCTTAGATGATTCTCTTTTAAGAGGCAATGCCGCGCGAGAAACACATTTTTTAATGACGCTTACGCGATGACTGTGCGGCTCTCTCGCATCGATAACTAAAAATAACGCATGATAATTAACGTTTGCCGTCGGCTGCTTCTCCGAGGCAGGATCGATCGATCGATCGCACACGTAGCCGAATGGAGTCGCACCACCGGATCTCCGATCGGATCTTCAAGATATCGAGATCAAGCGTTGCGCTCGCATCAAGCCGCTTTTATATCGTTTCCTGTTTCTGCAATCTAGCCGATCGGTTCGTACAACGAGTGGCAAAAGCGAAATTCCGCTCCAGAATATTGCGAAATGTATTCCTCTGTCCTGCCACATATGTAATACACAATACACAATATCTCGTTTATTATCACATCTCGTTTTTATACGTATTTATCGAACAATTAGTTGTTTGAATAATTAAATTCGTTTACAATAAACTTTTGTATATATAATACATTTTTTGTTAATATAATAAACTTTTATACTTTTAATGTTGATTGAATACTGAAATAGAATACATATAAAAACATATTTTAAAAATAAATTGAGATTGAAAAAAGTGCGAGAAATACATAAATATAAAAATACATCCTAATTCTTTCATTTTATTTAATGTCTGAAAAACTTATAATAACAAAAACTCTTTCATCAATATTCTCTTCTTTTAGAAATCAAATGTAATTAACAATTCTTAAGCTTAAACGACTTGCGTTTAACCACTTTGCATAAACCAATTTCTCAATATCTACATCAATTTGTTAATTATATACAATTTCTGATTGCTTACAATTGACAATAAATCATATCTGTCATAAACATTTATTTTTTATTGTGGAAATCAATGGTTGCTATATCATGTATATTTCCTCACGAGTCTCATTTCCTGTTTCTACGATGCAATCTGTGAGTAATGATTAAAGCACCTAAAGCGATATTGTGTATATTATTTATGTATTGGGTCTATTCGTGTATCGGATCGTTTGGAAAATTGTACACAAGAGAGCACATTTATAGCTTTTAAAATATTTATATACTCTGTATATATTGTTAAATAGATTTCTCCTGTTTTCTACATTTTATACATTTTTTGTTTTTTTAAATATTTATTATTATAAGAACTTCTTATACCTTTGCTCTTTATAAAAAAATTGATTAAAATCCAATCTAAAATATAAAATATTTCCCGTATTTACTCTATAATTCATCGGGAACGGTATTTTATTCAAAAGATATACCATCAGATTAATCTCATCATTATATAGTACATTTTAAAAAATTATTATCTGATAAGTAGCGTTCGATCGTGTTTGACATTTGACGCCGTCGAAATCGATGACTCAGAGATAATGCAATTTCTTCTCGTGCGATTTTCGGGTAACGTCAAGCCGCGCGAGAGAAACGATAATAAAGCGACTGGCTGAATCGAATGAAGATAAAGGGATAAAGACGGCGTTGCGGTACCCTCGAGTTATCGAGGCGTGGAAGGCGGTACCCGGACTCTATCTAAACGGCGAGGATTCGCCCGAGGGGGGGATCATTAATTTAATTAGTTTCGGGGAAAGAGCGGATTTAATCGTTTGCTCCGATGGATCGACGTGAATGCTCGTTGTTCGCGGGACTCGGAGAAGCGGGCGTTTCTGTTTTAACAGCCGTTGCGTTTGATCAGCGGTTATCTTAAAGAGCACATAACGGCGAGGATTAAAGAGAAATCGATGAACTCGATGGCATCAAATTTGTCTGGATGGATCGCTTCTTCGTGGCTGCCTCTCGGCATGATTAATTTAATTATGAAGCCTACATAATTTGCACCGACAAGAAATATTTGATGCCTGAAGTCAAGTATTTATCTTGATTTATTGAACATTATTTATTAATTAAAATATAAAATTTGAATTCAAACGCATTTTATGTTTTATGTTTTGAATAAAAATTGATAAATACCTTTCATTTCTCCTGATTGCATTTAGTGTCGATTTTGAGAATTGGCTTACAACAACAGGCGTCAATCACTTTGAAATACGTCAATAGTGACATAAACGATATTTCGTGGCCGACATTACACAGCGCACCTGGTGCTTTTCAAAGCCAACACGACGCCCTTCCGAAATCTCTAT
The DNA here is from genome assembly GCF_055798465.1 of Pogonomyrmex barbatus. Lineage (NCBI taxonomy): Eukaryota > Metazoa > Arthropoda > Insecta > Hymenoptera > Formicidae > Pogonomyrmex > Pogonomyrmex barbatus. The sequence continues at coordinate 5,504,262 of NW_028297109.1, forward strand.
GCCGCTCTCGAAATAATCCCATTCTCGTTCCGCGCGCGTTTTTCGTTTTATTCCTGTTTTAAATGCCGAGCCAGCCTGAGCACGCAAAGTAACACTGTCGGTGTGTACGTGTCCGAAGTACCGAGAGTTCTATGAAACCACGTGGATGCACGGCCGGGCCCTTAAGAGAATGCGAGATCCATGTGACAAGGGCAATCTATTTGAATCGCAAACCCTCTTCCAAATTGCTACGATCTATTAATCGCTCGGTCCACGTTACTCAATGAAATAATTTCTCTACTCGAAAAATCTCGATTAAAAAGGTATTCCAATTTCTTCTGAAAAATCAATATTTGGAGCAAATTTGACTATTTTTTTTTTTTCATTGGCAAAGCAAATGCATGTATGAGAAAAACGTTATTTAAAATAAAAAAAATTTTTTAAATCAATTTTAGTAAAAATAGAAATTTGCGAGAATTATTTATTTAAATATTACTCTTCGAATTAATTGACATTTAAATAACATCCACCTATGACGAATATCGTGATTTGAATTTTTTTTTAGATATTATTTTATAGTAGATATTTTAAGATGCTTGTGTTAAATGTTTATTTGAGAGACGGATCAATTATCGACGACGAGTCGTTGACGTGTACTGCAGTTCTTAATTGGCTCGGACGGAATTAGTTCTAACGTATCCGGCGACAATCCTTTTTCGGTCGGATTGCTATTCGATCGCACAACGATCATTTTCGTTTCTCGAAAACGACGAAGTTCTCATCTTCTTGTCGATTACTTTGCAACAAAATTGTATAATAAAATTGCGAATCGCCATGAGTTAACAGGAGAATCCACATATTAATGATGATTAGACTTCACGAGAATCGATTCTCGGAACGACGTAAACCGTGCCAAATAGAATTTACTGGAAATCTTATTATGATTATTCCACGAAAATGCTCTAAGGGAGCGACTAATAGTCTAGTTATTTTACACGATGCATTCTGCTGAAAATTAGAATTAATTGTCTGCTCGATTAAACAGAATTAGCAATCTTTGTTCTTAAATTTGCAAATTTGTGTGTGCGAAAATCGAAATAGAATCATTAATGCAAATTTAAATAATACGACAAACTTATAACACGAAATTTTCATGTGTTCGCTACATATAATTGAGATAAACGATTATAATTATTCACTAAGTTGAAATTCGAATTTAGTAAATAAACCGCAGATTGGTCGTAGATTTCACTGTACCGACGAATATGAAATCGTGATCATTACTGCTACAACACGATCGTGCCCACGCGGGTGATAAAATGAATGGACATCTGCGATGATATAGTACAACTTCATGGGCTATAATGTACAGCGTGTATCTGGAGAAGTCGCGAAAGACCTCGTGAAAGATTCTCTCTCTCTCTCTCTCTCTCTCTCTCTCTCTCTCTCTCTCTCTCTCTCTCTCTCTTGTGAAAGACTCCGTTCTATTTCGAACTCTCTGTATTCAAGGAATCAATCATTCATTCGTTTGTCGGCAATAATGCCGACAATTAAAAAATGTCCGCGCTTACACGTGCGATTTGAGTAAAAATTTGTTTTTATTATTACATTATTGACATTTTAACTGAAATTTTGCAATATGGATAATAATATCATCAGTGATAACAAATAGAATGTTAAATGACTGATAATGTATTATGTGACGATGCAGTACGTAATAATATTAATTTATTATTGATTTATTGGTATCTTTTGATTTTATTCTTGAAATATTCAAACGCGGAAAAGATAAGAGAATGAATTGCAGTGTTGAATAATTCGCAGCGGATCTTTGCAGTCGACGGTATCGGTATTTTCATCTACGTCAATCGCGTGCGTATATTCTCGGTTATATTTCAATCGAGTTTTACGATGCGTATTACGCCGCTTAATCGAAACCGCAGAGGCGACATGCGGCATGAATAAACATGATTAATGTAAAACATTAAAAGCGCCGAACGACCGCAAGTGATAGCGCTTGATCTAAAGACGGAACGATTTGTGCGCCTGCGGTGTGAATGATTAAACAACACAATACATCATAAGAAAATGTTCTAACATATCAATTAATGTCTACCCTAGCATAAATGAACATAAAGATTTTTTTCTGTATGTGAGAAAGATTTACAATGTGTTCTCTTATTTTTTTTTTTGTGATAAAAAAGCAAAAGAAATATAATAAATTAACACCATTTCTGATTTTTATTCATAAACGAAATAAATTGTACATTTAAAATAAATATTTAATAACTATTCGCTCGTTTTATAATATTTTGATACGTCATTTAATTTGTCAGCAATGTTATTTCCATTATTGCCTATTGTTTTCATAAAGATTTCATAAAAATTTTAATATTTTATATTATATAGTCATAAATTTTATTTACCGTTGAGATTTCGAAGACTTTACTATGTCTAAGATTATATATATGTGCGATGATATATATATATATATATATATATATATATATATCGTAGATATAAAATAAGAATCGTTAATTTAATCGGCAAACGCACTTATAAGAAGTATGTGAAGATATAAACATAAAACGCCTTTACTGATATAGTAGAAGATATACGTCGAATGCATATATCGAGTCGAATTGATGGAATTGCAATCATATTCCTGCAGCAGAAATGATATATTGCCATCCTCTGGCGAGTTTGTGGATCACGTAATCTCTCTTTATGGTTGCGAGCGTGACATCTTATTTTTTTCCAATCCGCAACGCGCACGGTCGCCTAATGGATTTCATTTCGCCTTCACTTTGAGAGCGAATCGACCTGGAAGCTCAAAGATAATTTCGGGGATCGTTCTCGGTCCGTTGACGTTCAGCACGATCACCGCGATACCTCCCACCGTTTTATGATGAGCGTGATCTTTTCTTATGGGGATAACCATGGTATCTTCATTTTCATCGTTCCTTCCACCCAGACCTTCAATCAGTACTCTTACATTCCACTCAGATATCTTTAATCGCCTCCGATTCAGTCTGTAACAAACATTTTATTTCACTATTAAAACAAAATTTCGCAGCAAATTCTTCGCAAATAGATTTGCACGTAGATTAATTTTCTAAACATGTTCTTAAAACATGTAAATTCGATCGATTTTTTTAATTTCTAATTTAGATATTTTTATCGACTTAATAATTTCTAAGAGAAACGTAGGCTATATAGAAGAACAAAAAGCAAATAATATTTTTTATTTAATACGAATGTAACATTTAATAATAAAAAGATACTGAAAATATTTAATGATGATAACGATTGTAGAAACTTTGAAATATACGTATACAGACGTATGATTCTCAAGAATGCATAAGTAAAAGCGTTAAAACCGGAATAGTAATAGGTATGATTCATAGTGGTAGGACTTGACAGCTTCGTCCGGCGACTGTCTCCGATTGCAATGTCGCATTAAGCCAGCAAAATCCGGGTTCATAAGGAGAGACTATTTATACAGATTCACGACGAGCACAGTACCGTATACTTGTTTACTTTCTACACCATCTTATCTTGTTCTTCGGTAGCATCTTACAAGAATATTTCTAAAAGAAAAGAATGTTTCAGTATACACGATTAGTTAGTATTTAACATTTTGAAATTAATTTATTTTACACTGTTCTCCATTATTTTATTTCATAATAAAATACTTAACATTTGATTTCATGATATTTTGAAATAATACGATTAAAATTTTAATAACATCATTTCCAATGAATAGACATAACGAATAAAATCTTGGAGGAATATCATGTGGCAAAAATATGTGATAAATTTATTCGCAAATCTAGAATCACTATTTCAATGATTTCAAACCTTTGGCACGTTGTGTGAAAAAAATCCACTTTAATTATGATTTGTCGAGTTCACACTGTGTATTTTATTTACCCTGAACCGGAAGTGAAAGATATATTCGCGTATAATAAAAGAGGAATCCTTGCGTGTAAAACGCGTATCATTTTATCGTAAATAGATTATGACGTGTGGCGGGAAGTCTTGCCAGATGAATCGAGCTTCTTTGCATCCGGGACTCGTTGGTGTCCAAGTTATTTTACAATTAATTCGATTTCGAGATTGATCGGCGTACTTAATCGAAAACAAGTAGAAGTATTGGTTCTATAATCGCATCGCGCGTAATTTTTAAGCTGCGGAATCTCAAAACGGACGTCCCATGCAATTTTGCCGTTAATACGCGAACGATAATAGGGCTCGCATGGTAGCAATGATGGGGTGAGATGGTTACCTGCCTCGTATCCCTCGCAAAATGGCAACCGGCCTTTGACGGAATACAAATCGTCCCGAGGACACGCGGCGATCGCGTCGACGAAGCGTCGATAGCGATCGACAAGCTGCGAGTAACTGCACGAATAATCGTTCAAGGATCGTAAGAGGATACCCGCGCGTGATTGACGCGAATCGCTCGGAATATAAATTCAGCATTAACGATAATAGTCGCGACTCACGGTAAGAATGTTAATTTTCCAAAAACAAAAAAAGAAAGAAGGAAAATCCTTACGCGTGATAAATAAATAGGATATCAATTTTGTTGATAATTTTCTGAACTCGATAAGGATTATCGAGAACATTTTTGTGTAATCCAATATTTATCTTTTCTTCTAAAATTAAAATTTTATTCTTATCGAGTTATTTTTTCATGAGAAATATTTCTTCATTATCTGTTCATTATCTTCCGGACATTAATAACTTTTTTTCCTCTTTTACGTATCAGGAAATTTATCAACTGCTACAATCTACTTTTGTACAAGTGTACTTTTGTTATCAGAACAAGTGCGAAGTTGGTGTGTCGGGAATATACGAGCTTCTTGCCGAAGTTCACATGCGAATACGCGTAAAATCGATAACCCAAGACACCAAATTGGATGTTACGACGGTAATAACCGTCGAATTACATGAAACGACCGGCAATGGCGGTCGGCATTCCTTCTCGGCTTTCGCTACGAAATTTCTTGCATCTGCAACGCGGTCAGGCCCGTCGCGCGTGTTAACGGACACGGTATTTCACACGCCTTTAAGCGTTCCGTGCGTATAAATGTTAACTTCCGTGTGCACCAACCTCGTGTAATCGTTTCTCCCGAATCCTGCGATGATCACAAAGCGAGTCCGACAAAGAGTATAATTGCATCGTCTTTTATAGTGATGTACGAATGTGTACCGTGTACTTTGTGCTAACTAATGTGTTCAGTGCTCAAGCTGGAAATGCTAAAACGTTTACGGATTAATCACATGTTTCATAAATTTTGCCCAGGTACTTCAAACATTTCGCTTTCGCTTCGTTAAAAGGATAGTTTTTAATTTTTTATTAGTTTTATTACTTCCTCTATGCCAAAAGATAATATCCCTTGTAGAAGTTTAATATTGAAAGGTAGTAAACTATTTATTTTAAATATTGAAAGTACTCTTATTCAACTTACTTTTAATACACGAAATGAGTAATTTCTACTAAATATCTACCAGTATTAAATTGAATTTCTCCAAGGGATCTTGCTGCAATTTTTGCGATCAAAAAAGCGCGTGACAAAATTTTGACGAGCGTAAAGGCGAACGCGTCAAGGTATCTTCTTATCTGACTCGCTTGCATGGTCCTCGAAGGAGGAGCCGACCGGTAAAATAAAAATGTCCATTCGATGTGTGTTTCGATCTTTTCTCGTCTCGGTCATTCAACCTGCACCTCTCTACTTCACCTCCACACACAACCGCCCACTCGTCCGAAAATTGCACCTTTCAGATTGAGGCGCCTACTCGCTCGCGCTCGCTTTTATCGCTCTGTTTTTTCCGTCGCCTCAGGGCGCCACCAAGAACCGGAAATGCGTCGACGAAAGATAACTATACTAGATATAAAAGCTGCCTATAATCTAAAATATTATATACAATATATCTAATCTGAAACATAAGATATTATGCTTGACTCAATGTTTCGTTATAATTTCATTGTTTTCCCTATTTGAGAAAGAGAAAGATAAATTATATGGCAATTATTTGCACACATTATATAATATAAAAATCTTAAAAATTTAAATACCTTATCTCCCAAATCTTACTTAATTATTAAATCCGAAAGATTTTATATTTTAATCTGTAATTTAATTTACATGAAAAATATATGGTTTGATTAACAAAATCTATATCGGCAATCGTGCCGATAATTTTTCATAATTTTCCCTTATGTTCTTGTAGAGGTATCTCAGAAAAATCTCGCAGATGCATTCTTGCATATGACTATTGATCCAGTGCTCTCTTATTAGCATCACTACACATGCACTCGTTTTATCCCGCTCCGCTGCTCTCAAGTCGCTTTTTGCCATTTCGCCAGAAGCACCGACGTGCTTGCGCAAAAGCCGGCTAAAACGATAGCAGCTGCTCTAAGGCTGAGGCCAAGGTTGTTTAAGGCAGTGTCTTGGACATAAGAGCCTATCTCCCTCTTGATCCTTCCGTCGTATACGGTCAGAGAACTACGGTCAGAGATCTTTTGCTTTTCTCTCTCTTGTTTCTCGAGTCGAAAATGCGCTCTTTCTTTAAAAAAAGATGGAAGAATTGAGAAAATTTTATTTCTGTGAAATTATGAAAAAATTAGAATTAGAAATACAGCGATATAAGGAAACAAAAATTTAATAATTGTAAGTTGTACAATTTTAAATACAATAAAATATAGCTTTCTTTATTTTTTTATAAATTATTTGTTTTTAATAAGGCTATCAACGACAGCCGACTAAATATTAATTAGAATAAAGTACTTTTCGGTTTATTAGTCACACAGCTTTCTGCATGACAGATTGCACACTAACTTTGCACATCAACGTTGTTGTCCGATTTCTGCATCGAGATATTCTCAGAAAATATGTTTCCGCTCTAAAGATTTCTAGTTAAACGTTGCTAACCTATACCTATGTTAATTAGTGGTATCAAGTGTGCCTGCTAATGTAAATAAGATGGCAATGATCGTGAAGATAAGATCACGCAACGTGCAATGTTGGACTAGCCCATAAATTAACGTAGTCGCTGCAATGAGATTTATCAAGAAATAAGTAAATCGGTTGAGATACAATTTGAATTTAAAGTTTAAAGACCTTATATTACTAAAAGATGAAAGCAACCTCAATTTTAATTTTAATCTAATTATTTTATTTAAATTCTTTTACAAGATGCGAATAATTAACATGTTCCAAGAATGATTTTACTCTTAATTACAATAATTTATTTTATTAAAATTATAAACTTATATAAAGTCACTCTTTTTTCTGTCTGTAGTTATCTATTAATACAAATGCCAATTTGTTTATTATCATAACAATATTTAACAGAAATTACTTTTAAAGAGAAAAATTATTTCAAGAGATTTTATTATACATCGTTATTGCACTATTCATCATAATTTTTCTTTCATCCAATTTTGTGACAAAGCAGCTTTTCGTTGAACAAGACTTCTTTTGATTGTGTAATACATAGCCGAGATTGAACTTTGTATTGTAATATATTTGCAATTCGAAGAGTATAGAAACATAGAGTAAAGAGTAGTTTATCGATTTAATTTTCAACGCAGCCTTTTTATATTCGCCGATAAGATCGACACTATCCGCGAAATGAATCATATTTTTATAATAGTTCTTATTGAAGTCGGTGAAATAATATTTATACAGTCATCAGTTTTCGTGCGAAGACGCACATAAATCCGTTACCGCGTAGCAAACAAGGTCGGTAATAATAATATACTTTATTGTTTTGAAATTTAAAGAAAACGGGGACGATACAAAAGGTAATGTGTGTGTGTCAAGTCGACGTCATACATAAGAAATACATACACACAGAAGATATAAGGAAGAAATAACAAAACTCATAAAGTGTACTGTTAATTTAATCGGAGAGGGATTTAATCGGAGAATCGCATTAGTTTAAAATGTAAAAATAGCGTTTTATTAACGGAACTTGAATTTTTGTTGAAATTAGCTTTAAGTCTTAAAATTAAGATAATCTTAATAAGAATCTCTCTTTCTACCTCTTTCTATTTATATCTATTTTCTTTATATTTATATTTATTTATATTTTATGAAAATCAATATCTAAATACATAAGTTTATGTTTTCAAATATTATCTGCTCAATTAAAAACAAACTTCGTTGCTTATATAACTATACAAATTTTATAACACTTCTCATAAAAATCGAGTTGCTAACAATTTTTATTACATTAAAATTAATTTTCTAATTAATATTCTATTTATTTAGTAGAATATTCTTAAAATGTGCTCGATGAATCGTAACATATCTCGTTGATAAATGATGTTTCGTGATGTGATTTTTTTTCCTGTAATAGCTGATTCCGGGTGAAATTTATCTTTAAGTCATAAATCTGTTTGTTCTACACTAACTACTATTGAATATAAATATCATATATCGATTACACAACGTAAATTACATGTTAAAAATAAATCTTTTAAGTATAATCTTTATAAGTATATCATTAGAGAATGTTTTTTTCTTAGTTTTTTAAGGCAATAAATATAAAGATGTATTTATAAAGATGTTATGTATAGTTGTTAGATGTTTCAGACGTATTTCAATCGTTTTTACAAAGTTGATTCATATCATTTGGATTTAAAAAATAGATTCAATTTTAATATACTTCGGACATTTACGTATATTTAATATATACATTATATTTATATATACATATAATGTAATGCGATAAAAATTTAAAAAAAGATGAAAGCAAAATGCAATATTTAATAAGGTTTGAGAAGATATAGATATTTAATATAAAGAAAAATAAAAGTTTAATTTTTATTTATGTTTCTTAATCCAAAAGTATTTTGACTATATTTTCTTTATTATTATCTTGAATATAATTTTGTATAGTACTTGTCTTTTATAATTACACGATTTCGCAAGTTTTGATGCGAAAAAAAAGAAATATAGAGAAGATAAACGTTAAGTAACCCAGCTGATGAGTTAATTAATATTAATGAGAAAGAGCGAAGCAGATGTTGATTCCTTTGGATTATTTAATCACGATGTGGCGGTTCTATTATACAAAATTTCTATTTCTATTGTACATAGGAAATTATAGGAAATTATAGGAAATTATTGTACATAGAAGATTATGTCGCTTAGAAAGTTAGTGGCGCACTTTTCGCGGTGAATCGGCATTTTCATCGCTGTATAAATCACCCTTGCGAACATTTCGCTTTAGAAAGCGGTGATAATCACTTGACTTTTCGACAGTTAAAAAGGTTCATTTTTACGCGAATAAACTCGTATTTACGACACGTTAAAATATCCGCATTAAGCACTTTGCATAATTCTCCTTGCGTAAAAAAAAGAAAAAAAAATTACGCTTGATTATCCTGAAATTCTACGGAATTCGTTATTAATTACGAAAATAAATGTCGGTAATTTTTCATCGGTATACTTTGATGATGATTCAAATGGCTGAAACATTAGCCGGTTATCGCTCCGTTCCTTTTGCTCGGACGCAGGTATTAATTTATAGACAGTTATTTATTAATACAGTTAGCTCCAATGCGGCACATTGCACCATGACGAAAGCCGTTGACGCGGAAGCGATTGAACGGGAAAATGCGCAGTCGACGGCGAGTTTAATTCAACGATTTGCAACGTGTCTTCTCCGCGTGCGCTTTATATACTTTGTTGTAAAGACGTCAGCGAGCTGACAGCGCGCCAGACACTTGAAAGGGACGAGCCAGTCACGCTCGCAGATCAGATCCTTTGTCGGTCGTGCAATTAAGATAAGGACTCGCAGAAGGAGAGAACGTTTCCTGTCACGGGGCGGCGATGTCGTCTTACACCGAGAGAGGCGACGGGCTCTTCGAAAGAAGTCAACGCTTCCACGAAAGGGGTTGATTGGCCGAAGCGCTGTTCAATTTGCATAGCTATCATTTCTAAATTGCGGTCTGGGAGGTCCGAATGCGGTTATTGCCAACGTAAAACCTCGAGCGAAATGATTCAGCGCAATAATATAGGAGTCATCCGAGCATTCGCGAGGAGTTCCGCGATAGACTTACTCGTGAGGCTCTCTATTTACAGAGATCATTTTCCACAAGATGCATTACTTTTTATGGATCGTTGAATAAATTGTATATTTAGAGAATAAAATGGAAAAAAGTTTATCATTATAAATATAAAGAATATATCTGTATTTATTATTCGCTCTCTGATTTTTCAAAAGATTGCAACGTCAAGTTTCAGCGGGTAAGATTATTTTAAATATTAAATTCTCATAGATTTCGAATAAATGGCATAAATCAAGAAACGCTTAACCTTAGGTGGATTGTCATAAATCCCACTCTTGCATTGCACGTGATGCATCTCGTTTAAACTTCGTTGTCCGTCGCGGTAGTTATCAATAACCCATTAGCATGTCGTATCAGAGGAGATTGAATTAAAAGGCTCGTTGCTCTGAATGACGGGATGATTAATAATCGGTACATGTGCCGCTGTCACGATTCGATCCATTGAAGGAGAATCATCCGAGTAGAACGTAACGTAAGTCGGCCACCGTCGTGGGCAGTATGTTCATTAATTCGTTTCTGCATACGAATATAAGATTGAAGCCCGTCTAATCTAATGATCTGAGATTGGATTTAACTCGCGTTGCTTGCCCATGCTAATTATTTCCAAGATTAGCAAAACGCGATCGAAGATAAACTCAATAAACTACGGCGTTTTTTTTAGCCATCATGTCAAAGAAGCATGTAATCAGCTATTAATATTTATTGCTTATAAAAAATCCTGTAGTTAGATTATTCTACTTAAGAAATTAGTGATTTCGTGACTCACAGTTTATCGAAACAATCATTTTTTAATATTGTGTCAGGCATGTCATGCATTTTTTGTTTCATAAAACAGATCATTAGACTAATATTAAAAGACAAGAGAATTTCGATTTCTTCATAGATTTTCTTGAAGACTACGATACATTTATCTCATATTTTATAGCCATGTACACCATTATATATTTTGTTATCTTGCACCGAAAAAAAAATCACGATTTACAAGCTTTAGAGAAACTACTTTAATAATGTATTAAAAAATATAGCTTTCCCTAAGTGGCGTGTGATGTTTTGATTTTCGTGGAGAGTCTCGTACGTCACAGATTATCGCTTTCCTATAACTCTTGCATGGAAAAAGTCATGGGCTCTTATCGGTCTCAGAACCACTTGTTATTCTAGGAGAGTGAGACCCATAAGTTCTAAGACCATTGATTGTAAACTTTACGAGCACGCACGTACACATAGATACGTTTCGTGAGTGTCGCACAATGCACACGTACTCAAATATCTCAGGAACGTAATTACCGTGGAATTACGCTTTTATTCCGCCCCTTTTCTCGTACTGGATTCCGTCTATTCCTCTATGTTTCTTTTTCTATATTTTTTCCTTGATGTTTAGTGGAAAAAAAATATTAATACCATTATTCTTCAAATATAATCCTGCATTTTGCATTATTTCGACATGAGTAATTTTGCGAAAATAACTGAAGAAATCAAATATTAATATAAATAGGAAATATTTTAAAAATGATTCAAATAAATTTTTTTAGGTAAAATAAATTTTTTAATTATTGGTTATGATAGAATGACTTGTAATGTGATTGATAATTTTCCTTCTGTAATATTAGTTGCCATTTAATGTAGCCACGTTTTAATCTATTTTACAAAGTCGTGCCGTTTTAATTAATTTCTATTGGCGGTAGTATAAAAAACTCTAGTTTTACAAACAATAGCGAAATACAACTCTCATTTGTGACCACACTATTGTCAAGTACATAATGGAAAAGGATTGGTCGGAAAACGATTATTGTAGGGCGATAGGGTAATTATCATTGTTATCTTCGGCATTGTGAAAATACTTTATGTGAAATGTCGCACTGTTTTCGAGTTCATTATCGGACGTGGCAACCACGTGGTTGCACGCGGCTCAGACATTTAAATTGCACGCGCCACGAAAGCAACTCGCGCAGCCGGTTGTTCGCGAGACGCTATGTTTACCGTATCCGCAATTGCAGTCCGCTTTGACGTTTACCGCGCCAGGTGTACCGGACGTGTGTAAACAAAGAATTGTTACCGTGTGTGCGAGTATTACAGTAGTCGCAATCTACTTGCAATCTCTCGTTGTACCCTTTGCATTCTTCATTGCCTTCGTAATCATTCTATAAACGTAGTAGTTCGTAAGGAATACTCGTGCAAGGAGATGAATTCAGCGTCCCTATCACGCGATCCCATAATTTTCTTTACATCCAACCATGCAAACATGCACTTCTACTAATTTAATATATATATATAAGTATTCATATCTCTTTACGTGTGTGTAAAAATTTGTGTACCTGACATTTTAAATATAGAGTCGCAGAGGTAGAAATTTTTAAGTTACTCGGGACTCGAATTTCTAAACCCATAAAAAAATGTGGATTAAAATTCCATCATTTAAAATACGAGCAATTATAGTGAGCGCGCATTGAAAGAAATCGGATGATGTTTAATCCCGATGAGTGCTTCCTGTTAATCCCTCTCTTATCCCGGCAGTGTGTTGCGTCGAATTCTTGACTGCCGCATTCAAGTACCGCGACCATTAATATTACGCCTCGTTAATCTCACAGAAAATAAGTCTGATTAATCGATTGAGCCGTATGGCAACCGGCGGGCATCAATTACAGCTGCATCGACAGATTTTCGTTTCGGCTCGATATCCGCCATGGAATGCCACTTATATTCAGATTGATAATCGATTTCTCGCGTTCTCAAATAAATATATCTATAATTCCGAGCATTCGTGTAAATCGAATGAAAACACGATGTCTCTATTAATGTACATGATTCTTGACGATAATGTTTAATAACAACGATGGTAGCCCAGAGAAACCAAAAACTCTCATTAAGATCTAGTTTAACAAACATTCTTCACACCTATTAATCTCTACGAAGTAGTTGAAAATTTATTATGAATAATTAATTACTGCTGATTTTTAATGAGAAACATAATTTTTTTACCTATCAAATTGAGACAGTAAAATTAAAAGGATTAAAAGGGAGAACCTTTAGGATTATATTAATTATGCAAATATAGAGAGACTTTTGAGATTTCTAAAACTTCTTACATTAAAGATGCTTTTTACGATGCGGCATTCTTAAATTTATTATTACTAAGTGATAGCATAAGTAATCGAATGTATAAAGTAGCTTATAAATGCAGATTCATAACCAGCATCTTACTGCCTGCAGATATACTTCAGCTCAATGATAGTACACAACTCCGGTCTGTAGTTCATATGAAGAAAATTGAGTTTGACAGTCTGAAGTGCTGGTTGCGAGTACTTCTCACTGTCTCTCAATAGGGTGTCTACAAAAATACACCCGCCGTCTGGAAAGCATACGCTACTTCTTTTTTGTTAGTTCTCCTGGCTACCAAGGAAGACTTAAGACTGAAGTGTTAGAAATTCTAAAATTCGTTACGACACAATGGCGCACGTGCTAAACCCAAGATCGAATCTCTTATAATCATAAGAGTTCTTTTAAGGATCTATTGTAGTCTCGATTTTCGAAATTGTGTGCTAGTTTGTCCCTTTCCTAAAAAATCCTTTTCTCGTTCTCAACATTTATTGATACTAAAATTGTTAAAAAAAAAAAAAAAAAAAAGTTGAAGTAGCATTCCTGACACTTCGACACTTATGACTACTGCTTTCTCACTTTCCATCAACTAGCTAATAGACAAGCTCGTCGAACCGCGTTTTACACGCCCGATATGTTAATGGAGATGTAAAACGACAGACTCTCCTCCGTGATATGACACACTCGATAATTTATTATAATTATTGTTGGGCATCCGGGTTCTCCACGTTAAGTGCCAACTCATTGCACGTGTCGCCAACGGGGGCTGCCGCGATTTCCATTCATGTTTCATGTACGTACACTTGACGTGTCGCGCCGATCTTCAAAAGTGAGTGGGTTTTGCGACGACGAATGACGCAACAATAAAATGTGGGCCCGCTGTGCGAGAGAGAGAGAGAGAGAGAGAGAGAGAGAGAGAGAGAGACTCCGTTGTCGAGCAATATTTCATTATCGATACCCGTTTCGATACCGGTATCCATTCTTGATTTGTAATCCGCCGGCGAAGCGAGTGTATCTGCTACCTCGCACTATTTCATCGCTGTTACCGCGAACGAGCGAACCAGATTTACTATCGCGTATCTTAATGGCTACGAAAATGTAATGTCGTTGGCGCATATGTAAGTTTATTTAATATCGATACGCAATAAAAATGAAAATTAACTTAGGTAACATAGAAATTGCATAAATCGCATTTATACAATTTATTACTTATCAAAGAGGTAGTATTCTATTAATAATCGTGAGTTAAACAATTAAAACAAAATGCATAATAATTTTCTTTTTTTATTTGACATTGCTAGAGTAATTAGTTTACTTTTGACTTTGACCTGAAATCACATGAAATACTGGATGATTAATTACTATAATTATTAAAAAGATTTTTAGAAGCTGCTTCAGGAGCTCAAGTTACTTTATCTTATGTCACTCAGAGACTTGAATCGAATCAGTGGCTTGTTTTATGGGTATGTACATTTTTTTTTTTTTTTTTTTGATACTCACGGGAGGATACGATCCTCGAAACATGTCGGTGAAACAAGCCGTAGCTGGCTGAACTATTAGTCATAAGGACCACCAAGCGCGTTCCTGACTCGGTTCAGTTGCATGTGGACCACACGAGGTATTTTGTAAACACGTTATCATGGACATGAGAGAAAATGGGACTCTTAAATGCGGCCCTTCGATTCCTCGGAGAACACGAGGCACCTAATAGTGAAACAAAAAGATCCATCTTGAGAAAGAACGGCTTAAACGAGTTCTTGTTTGGTTCTCAAGAGGAAGGAGTAACTCTTTGCAGAACAATGAGCTTGTAACACTTGCGTGTAACGAAGCAGAACGAACAAATGACGATACAACAACCGTCATTGTTTTTCGGTGTAAATCTGCGTTTCTATTTGTACGATTAGAGTTCTCGTACGATGAGTCACGTATACCAATTCGAAAGATTCGTTTTTCTCATGAGAAGCGTGATAAATAATGGGAAAACGTGTATCATGGGTTTCGTCGGAATCAAGAGAGATAATATTGATAGATAATGGATAATATGTTGTAGAAATAATTGATTCACCTTTATCTTGCTCTTTAAGATCTGATAGATTTCAGTAAGTTTTCCGACGACTCTCTCGTCGTCTCGAGGCCGACGTAATCGATTCGGCCGATGACAACTCGTAAACGCGGCGTCGAGCGGTTAGGGTTACGACGACATAATCCTAATAATAACGGCAACCTCTTCGGCGGTAATTACCAGAAGTCTTTACCGCGACGATGCGAGCTCCATCGAGCGTGTAGCGATGCACCGGTGCCGCGCCGCGCCGCGTCGAGTCGAGTTCTCCGTACTCGGTGCATCTCTTGGCATTGCCGCATACGAATCACGCGAATCACAGTCTCGTCTCTCTCTCTCTCTCTCTCTCTCTCTCTCTCTCTCTCTCTCGCACGACGTTGCGTAGGCTTACTACACACGCACGTGGACACGTGCGTCGCGCCACGCCGGCCGGCCGGCCGGCCGGCCAGCCAGCGGAAAGACGGAACAGGGGTTATTTCTGTCGTCATCAGTCACTCGTAGCAGGTTTAAGTTGCTCTATGTACGAGAGAAACGGAGGAAGAGAGGAGCGCGAGGCAGGGGAGGAGACTCCGATTTCGTGCGCAAACATGACACAATGCCGCTGTCTCTGCTCCTTTTCTGGAATCGCCGTGCACGCGATCTTCCCCCTTACCATGCCGCAACTATTATAAGAAGAGAATATGTTTATACGAGAAAGTGGAGTGTACAGAATGTTTCCTGTAACTCGATCATTTCGAGATTATCAACATTTTTTTAAACGGAATGTCATCGTCATATTTTTATTAAAGTAATGAATAGCTTGTGAAACAAATTTAATATAGGATATGTTAATCTTAAGACGTAAAAAAATTATATTCAAGTCTGTTTTTTTTTTAAATCATCTTAAAGTCAATGTATCCTCTATGAATTTGTTTATTTTTTTTTTTTATGAATATGTATACTATATATATATATTATTACGTTAAATAATATAAAAATATGCAATCCCATTTAAAAAAATGTTGGTCTCGAAATCTCGTAAAATAATACTGCATTAAAGGAAATACTGTCTATCATATTTGAAACAAACAAGTTTTTCCTATGATAACAAACAAGTTTTTCGTATCATTAAAAACAGTAGAGATATTTTAAGTTATCAAGTTACAGGAAACATCCTGTACAGATACAAGAGAAAGCGATGCACTAAATGCAGTCTAAACATGGGAATCAATAACACCTTTTAAATCTGAATATGTTTTCTTAGCAAACACATTTAAATGGATGGCTAATTATGGAATTATTCGGATTAATGGATTTCAATGGAACGAATTCTGAGTGAGAAAGTAAAAAGGAAGAAAATTTTTTTAAAACGAATGCTTTTAGCTATCAGCATTTGAGTAAAATAACTTATACTATTTTACGAACATAATACTCAAACTTTCTAACACTTTTATACTCTAATACTCTTAAGTTTTTTATTGTAATTTTTTACTTTCCCTCGCATACTGACTATCTTAATCTCACATTAAAGAATCATTGTATTCATGATTGCTTGAGTTGCATAATCCGATCGTGGGTCGATGCGTGTCTTGAAACATTGGCAGGCAAACCAATTCAAGAACGGAAGGATACATCGCTCATGACAAATAGCTGCGTAGTAAATGTTTCTGAACCAAGCCTTCGTCAATTTCCTGATCACTCGCTCCTGTCCCCTGTCAACGTGAAACCACGCCCGCGTTCAATGTTTCACACGTTTGCTACGCGTCGGACACGCATCGCGCGTTCTCAGCACGTCGAGCGCGTCTCTTTGGAATTCGCAGAGCGATCGTTAGTAGCTGCAAGGTGCATCGGGGGTGCAATCGGTGAAGTAGGGAGAGGCGATCATGATTCACGATAATCAAATGGATGGCTTCGAGGACGATGCGAGGATGGTGCGCAGCCTTCGCAGAAATCGATCGTTTGGATTTAAATCGTATTCTTGCATTTCCAGGAGAATGTGGAATTAAGGGATGTAAATAAGAAAAGCTCTTAGTAACAAAATTATCATATTTGAAAACGACAACAATATTTTTCGCTGATGTAATTTAATAGGATGCGAATATTTTCTTCCTCTTTCGGTGTATTGAACATTGCACAAATACAAAATTTATTTTATATAGTGTTTCTTTGGGGAGGGGGAGAGAGAAAATTTTAAATATTTGTGTCAGAAAATGTCGATCCACTTATTTATACCGATGAAAGAAGTGTTTGCATTATTAGATACTCTTAATAAGAGATCTCATTGTAGTCCCTTCCCCCCTTCGAACAATGCTCTAGTCGCGAGAGGAATAGGAACGGTTCGACAGACTGCAGGCCGACACGCGCACAATGCGCGTCCGCTCATTCGCCGACGAACGCCCAGTTGCTTTCTTTTTTTTTACTCCCGCATAATGCGCGCGGTTTGGCGCAAGCAGCACGTCCGGGAGATTTCTGCCACGTTGTTCTTGAAATAGGGAGCTACGTGAGCGCGGGGACTCGGTGGGACTTGTACAGATTCGTCACTGGACCCAAGAACAGCGGCCTGCGAAGGCTTCGCCTTTTACATGACGGGCATTTGTTTTGTTAGGGATTTTCTGGTGAGACACTCTGGCTCTGCGCGTGATGCTTTTCGCGTACGTCGCCTTTGTGTACGAAGGGCGATTAATCTCGAGAATAATCTTAAGCTCGATAAGAAGTTAGTATAAAGAAATGTTACTTTGAAATATTAATCATTTTATTATAAACTTAAATCTCTTAAGCGCGTTGTCGGAAGCTTTTATAAATCAATATATTAAAAATATATCTTTTTACACTGATGAGTCAACACTGAAAAGTCTACATCAAAAAAAAAAAAAAAACAAAAAAAAAATGAAAAAATGCCGAAGGACTCGTTAGCGACGTGAAATATTGCAGCGCGATCAGTATAATCTGATTAGCACGTTTCGCGTAGCGCTCGGTACGTTAACGATCTTTCTCTCGCGATATGTGAGGCTGTGTGAGCTTTAACAAGACTGTTATTAAATATTGTTTAAATGAGCGATACCGAAGGATCATTATTTCCCGCCGTGCGCTCACGTGGCGGCGTGTAATCCGCACGAAGTGAACATTAATCACGTATGATGGATCACGAGTCGTCCACCCGCAACATATAATAACTGACTAATAACAGTGATTTTTGGCAGAGAGTACATCGCATAATTCTTAAGACGTATCTTCAATCAGAGAATCTAAAGCCGAGATCTTACAAACTCTATAAACAAACGTTCGATATTTTTATTTAAAATTAAAAAAAAAAGAAATTATGTCGTCATAGGAAATAATACATTAACGTTGACACTTTCTCCTTAATAATGTACTTAGGATCACAGATACAATTTTACGCGCGATATTAATTCAAAAGGCGGGTAAAAACGTACGACAAGTTATTAAAGTTTCTGTCAACCGCAAATTAATTCTCGTGTCGGGGAAAAGAACTTAACCGATTGCTTCTTCCGTCGCAATCTTTACGACGCGATGATCAATTCATTATCACAGGCGCGGTGCGGCGCAAAGTGTCTTTTCTCTCTCTCTCTCTCTCTCTCTCTCTCTCTCTCTCTCTCTCTCTCCCTTCGCGCCGCTCTCTCTTTCCTTCTCTTTCGCGAATAGCTCGTCACATTTCTTCGCGTGTCGCACGATGTGTGCGGGTAACCCGTTCAGGTGTTGCCGGGGAACCGGCGCGACGACGAACCTGTTCGCCGCATCTTCGCGCTGCATCTCCCCGCGTCGCTCCGCAACTGGTTTCGCGTTGCGCTCTGTCAAAACCTGTCGATGAATGCGTCGTCTAGCAGAAAATGAAGGGATCGGGATCGCGTCGCTTCGATTACACGTTTCTTTCCTCTTCTATTCCTCCTTCTTTTTCACTCCGCTCGCGTGGCGTGGTTCTCTCCCGACCGGAGAATGTTGCCGGTCGGATCCGACAGCACGTCGATCCGAAACACGAAAAATAGGGACTTTTTTGGTGTATTGTAATTACAACCGACGTTCGTCGGAATGTAATTACACGCGTGCGTTTGTATGCTGTAATTGACATCTCTGATCGATCGGAGCTTACATATATTCCGGAAATCGGACAACATTGCATGTAACAGATATGTGAGAAGCGTTTTTTGTATAAAACTAGTTAACTGTCAGAAGTTCATGATATGACGTTAAATTATAATCTATTATCAGTATATTTATTTCTAATAAAAATATAATATATTCTCTTGCCATTTTTTATGTAGTTAATATTTTAGAAACTTCCAAAAGTTATTGTCACAATTTTTTTGAGAGAAAAAGGTCATTTGCATTTATCATTTATATAGATAATAAATGACATAACTATTCATTTAGAAATGAAAAATAATGATTAATGAATCTTTATCGGTTATAAATTTATGAAAATATTTGATAAAATCTTAATCTAGGAATATTCTTTCGAAGGCTAATGTAAAATTAGCTTTTCTTTCATGAATTTCCCGCATCAAACGAATTTATGAGACGCTAATGTACACCTCCAACCTCACAGACAGACGCTTGTAGAATAAACATAGCTAGGGACTGAGACTCACGATGATTTATCGACGGCTATGTACCGATTCACCAATAAAAGATACCAGTAGTCTCGTAAAACAAAACTAAATGAGAATAAACGGCTAGAGCAAAATTTTAACGACGCTCTATTTCGGAATTTTGACAGTAGTTTAGACGGTAACAGACTCAACAGGCTTTTCAAGAAATCTGCCTCATTTCAGTTTTATATCGACAGTTATGACAGTGTTAGAAAAAGTCCCATAGATTAGTTTAAAATTTATAATAAATAAAATATTGTCATAGAAATATTTAATAATTGTATCTTGTATCATTATATATAAATTTTTTGTGTTATATGATAGAACATAATTATTTCTTATATTTTATTCTAACAAAAATTTTTTATTTTAATATTAGGTCACAGAGAAAGACCACACAGTAGTCTGAACAGGAGTTTGAAGACTAGTGGCCTCTTTCCATCCACATTCAATGTTGCTGCGAAAGCAGACGTTTACGTAAATGCGACGTGCGGTGAGGAGGGTCCAGAGACTTTTTGCAAACCCTCGGAATCATCGAGATGCGCCGTCTGCGATGCTAGGAGTCCGGATCCTGGCAAGAGGCATAACATCAGCAACGTCCTCGGCTCAAGTCCTGGTAGATGGTGGCAAAGCCCAACGTTAGCCAGAGGCGATCAATATGAATACGTGACGATCCTCTTGGACCTCAAACAGGTAAGTGGTTATGAGCCACGGATGTTTAAACAAATTATAATATTTTGCGGAGATTCGTATAGGAATACTAAACGTATATGTAGTTCTTGCGTCTTTAAGAATTGAAGGGACAAGGGTCTGATTTTTCAGGCGATATTATTACTCATACTTGATTTTACTTTGATTTCATTCTCTCATTTCATGCATCTGTCTCTTTTTCCAAAACTCTCATGGCATATTATCATGACATATATATCGCGTTAAAGATTTTTGTTCTCGTTTTTCGAGAAATCATAAAACAGCCTTTATGCTCTCGTTATATATTTCGTTTCTTGTATTGTGCTCTTTGATTTCGATTTATAATCTTTGCCCCGTGCCGTCAATGAATTGAACAAAGAAGGAGAGACTCAAAGAAAACCGATTTACGCGAAGTAAGATGGAGAAAAATACGTTAGGGCAAGATAGAAAAGATAGAAGAGATAGAAGAGAAACTTTACAAGATCCCTTTCTGGAAATTTACGTGACGACTCGCAGGTATATCCCATGCAGTCCTTCGTTCCTTAACGAATTGCGAGCGGTGGTAGAGAAAAATATTCTAACAAGCACAGCGACCCTTTTTTGAGAGACCGCTTTTTGGTAATGAGGACGCACCGCGAAATGCAGAATGAAGTGCCGACACGACAGGCGAGCTAAATTTTGACGAGAAGGAATTGTATTCTATATATAGAAACGCGCGTTTCTAAAATGCACCAAAGTAAACATCGTTTATTAAGTATCTCGAAAGAATTATATTTGCGAATGTATTTTTTTTTTTTTTTTTTTTATCGAAAATACACTCGCGAATATTGTGAAATTTTATAACATAATAGAAATAAATATTAATAACAATAATATTCTTTTATCGATTGCACATAAAACACAAAAAAATTTAATCTTCTGCAAAGTCCCGTTTGATTAATAAGTTAATTATTGTTTTTTTATAGTTCAAAATTGTGATATACAATGAAAAATTAATATAATATATTTGCATAAATATCTAAATTGTTTAAATGTAATGTGTATTCTTTAAAACCCAGAAATTTACGCTAGTAATTAAACATCGAATGTTCCATTGACGGGCACGCACGCGCAGCTCGCTAATTGATTCTACAGCATTTGACAGCCGGGAGGTTGCCCAATAAGCATAATTGATACGTTAATATGCTCCGCAAAATCAACATCGGTACTACAATAATGAACACGTTAAGATAGGCGAAATCTCGCTGTGTAATTAAGAGACGCGAAGTTGGTGGGCTGCAATCTTGGCTCTTAATTGGACGCTGATTGCGGGGCCTAATTCTTCCTCCCCATTTGGGATATCTTCCGCGTGTGATCGCGTGGGTGGATCGTTTACAAAAGCCGATTCTCCCGTAATGATCCGTAATTCACAGACTTGATTGAACGACGGATCAATAATACGCGCAATCAAATTCTCGTTTTCTGAAATGAATATTTGTGATCAGACAAACAACACGAGATCGTTTTTTAATAAACTTGTACTTCCTTATTGAGAACCTGGAATTCTAATATTTTCTGCACGTTCTTATATTATATATAAACTGTTATTAAATCCAGTGTTGATTCGTAATATTTTCGCAAATATTATATTTAATCGAGCAGAGAAATATGGACAACATAAGAAATATATAAGGAATAAATTGCATTATTAAAGATGATGGAGGATGATTTTGTATTTTATTTTTTTTTAATCTATTGTATAATTTTGCAATAAGAAAAGTACGTAATAAGAAAATTAATTACAGTATGTTGTATGAAAGGAAGTATAATTAAAGCTATTCTAAAAGAGACTTCTTTGCAACATTAGACTTAAAATTCGCAGCCCAAGGTAGTTTTCTTTAGGCAATAATACTGTGATACATTGTAATTCTCGGTGTTCTTTTTATGAAGAGAAGATTGCTTGCAATTCATTGCGACATTTTTAAATTACGGTCCGCGAATATCGAGAATGATTATGCTAATCGGCGAATAAGCAAGACACGGGGGAAATATTTATGATCCTCGTTAACGTTCATTACGCTTAATAACATTTTACAATCATTCGACGCTATTCATGATTGTTTCTTTAATCCTATGAATCACTTAAATTCATATATTACATCGATTTTATTATTGTCTTTACAATAACAAGTCACGAGTCTTCTTTAGTGAGAATAAAAATATTTTCTTTAACATTTGCAAATTGATAACGATAAAAAAAAACCACTACATTAATTTGCATTGCACTTTAATAATTAAAAAAAAAAATTTATTTTTCTAAAATTAAAATATTAAAAAAATTTTTGTATAACTAAATTTTTAAAAAATTTAAAGATTTCAGTTAGCATTAATTTAGATATTATATCAATAATATTAATCGAGACTTATTAGTTGAAATTTTTTAATGTGAAAAATAAAAATGATCAAAATAATATTCAACATTTTTTTTATATATTAGTATTTCAACTAAAAGAAAATTTATTGCAGAATATATCAGTATATAGAAAGATTAAAACTTATTTCCTTGTTTGTTAAGAAGAAAATTCCCACGCATTGATTGATGCTGTTAACTCGTCTGTATGTATAACTTCTGTTTGCGCTACCGATTGGCATAACCAAGCGCCAAGATCAACTCCGCCTCCCACGCGCGAGGGCGTACGATGAAAGAAATTAATTTGTCTATGCCCGAAAAGGCCGCTTGATGGACAATCTTTATCTCGCTGTGACGGTGAAAGGGTCGAAACCGCGTTGCGCAATAATTAGTAGACGGTTACAAATGATCGTCAAACATCGAGCACTCGCTGTTGTAATTCGTGTGAATCTTTTTTGTCGACATACCGCCTTTCCTTGCGGCGAAAGAGGAGGAGTCAGGGCTGGCCGCGGTCATATAAAATTCATTAGTACTTTTAATGGAATCTTGAAAATGCATATAATATATTTTGCATGCGAATAAAAATAGAGAATCGATTACGTGGGAAGGTACGCTAGTTAACGAAGTATCTTCCATAACAGTCGGAGAGCGATTAATAATTCTTAAAAATTGGATAGAAGAGGAGGAGTTACAACGGCCAATCTTCTTCGTTGCAGAAAATTCATTAATATTCTCAAAGCAGTGTCAAAAAAGAAAATATATTTAATTACGTTCTTTACGAGAACATAAAAGGCAAGTTACAAACGTTACAACGTTAATAGAAAGACGTTACGAAAGTTAATAGAAAGTGCGAAAGTTTTCATATTTTCTACAGGGCTCTAAAAGTTATTTTTAAAAAATTTAAGGATTTTTCTTAGCAAAATATCATTTAGTAATACATTTAAGGAGCTGTAAATATTAGGTTCCGTGGTATCGCATGCTATGCCACTTGTGTGGATCGCCAAAAAGAGAAATGATCCTGTCGAAGGATCACGCGGAAGGATCAGACCGCGCGTCAAACCACCTTTCTCAAATAACAGCCGGGATGAAACGGGCGAGTTATCGCCCGTCGTAGATCGACGCCACCTCTAACCCCGCGATGAAGTATCGAACGTGAAAAGGTGCAGCGTATGATACTCGTGTCGAACGACCGGAGCTAACCGAATCGTTCATTGTTCGCGGATTAACAACAAGTCGAATCGCTGTCGTCCCTTGAACGCTTGCTCGAGGTCCTCGAACTTGCGCACACGCCGTCCTCCTCTTCGGCCGGGTGAATGAATCATCTTCCCGGGGCGGGTGGGACTGGGACGAGGGACGAGAGACGGACGAAGTCACGAAAATAATACCTCGTGGGGTGGAAGATCGCTTCTCGTCCGAAGGCGGGCTTGTTCCTTTTTCCTATTCACGGATCGGACCTTGCGGGATGATGTATACATTATTATATGACGAGGTATAACCGTGGCTTTCTATCTGAATTTTACGACCGTCCAACATTGTGCGTTATTGGATTTTTATAAGTCGAACACTTTTAAATTAAGCTAGATGCAATCGCGTGGTATCCTGCGCTATGTAGCCAAACGCTCTTTGCGTCTGTAAAAAGAGCAATATAAATATAAAAATTTTATATTACATTATAATTATATTATATTATTTAAAATTTTATATTATGTTTACTTTATATATATTCAAGAAGACGAAGGAAAACTTATTCAAAACTTGTCTGCCGATTAATGCCATCTATGATCTTCTTATAAAAATTTTATTAACATATCTGAATCTTTGGATATAATTAAATTCAAATTTGCTCTCTCTGAGATTCTATTTCTATTTGTTTTCTTTTAAGAGTCTAGAATCACACTGAGAAGACGAAAGATAATATGATCAGCGCCTTTATATAAGTGCCTGTAATAAAACCATGATAGAGTCTCGATCGAAACCATCGCTTGATGTAGTTTGGCGGCTTCGTGGCTTTTGTCGGAACACAGCCACCGTTGTGGCACGCCACGAATTTACCTCGTAATTCAATTCCCACGGCCAGTGACGATAATTACAGACCGCGGCGCGCGGCCCTTACGTACAACGGATTCACGGCCAGCCATCTTTTTGCCTTCTGCTCGCAGCATATCGTTGATCGTCCGCGTTATAGGGTGAAGCGATTAAAACCAGGTTCCCTCGGGATGCGAGACTCGAAAATCGTATCATCGACCTACGGCCGTCAATTAAAAGAAATAAATCAAAGTGCTCCATAAGCTGATAACAGATCGTAATCAAAATTATTCATCATATGACCAGATAATATCATACATCAAGGAGAGTCGTTTGGTTTTTATATTCAAAGTATTCTCTTTAAGATAATTGGCCAATAATTTGTGCATCATTTTCTGCATATCAGAAATTATTATTTCTGCATATTGTATGATATAATTTTTTTTTTTTAAATATTTTTTGTAACTTTTTTTCAATTTTAGATTTATAGTTCTTATGATTTTTTTATTTAAATTATATGCGACCGATAAATTAAGTGCTGTACTATAAGATCGTTCTCTTTTCTTGCTTTCATGCTTTTTTCTTGGTGCTCTCCGAGAACGGCTTACCTGCCGAATGAATAGCGTGAATTATTATCCGGAGGGGGGAGGGGGCGCGTTTGAGACCGACAGGGTTCTGGTTATTAAGATATTTCGGGGCTCGATGATATTGCCCTCAGTTTTATTGAAGACTCTCCGAGCAACAAGACCGTGGCACACGACGTTATCTGCGCTCGCGGTTTCACGCACAAATTGATTTTCTTTGATTCGCGAAACCGGCCGATAATTAAACGTCATTTTATTTATGATGAAACGAAAGTTTTTACGAGACGTTACCTTCGTAACGGATTCGCGCACGCAATAAGAGGATCGCAGGAGGCGAGAAGACACGCACGCGAATCGCATTCGTACAAGAAATTGGCTTTCGTTAAATCAAGAAGCGGAACGAAATTTAAAGCGACATTTCGTTTATCGCGCCGCGGATCTTACTTTATTGCGATGTTATCGGTCCTCTTCGAAAGATCCGCGGCGAAAGATTGCGACGCGAAAAGACGTACGCACCTTCACGCCTTTCGAAAGCGGGCTAAACAAGAGCATAATTTAATTAAATATCGATTTGTTTGCACTCTTAAAAGTGTCATCTATACGCGCGCGCTTGCGATTGTCGGTTTTCTTTGAAATATTATCGTTGATAAATAAACCAATACTATGATATGTAATGTTCAAATCTACATAGAAAATTTGTTTGGGCTCGTTCAAGGAAAAAAGAAAACTCGACGATTGCTCCGTCAAAAATGTCCTGAGTGAAAGAGGAAAATCAACTTTTACGTCCTCACAGGTGTGCGAAATATTTTAAAGCTTCCGACCATGACGACCATGTCGCTGATGGAAACTTATGAGCCAACACTCAAACGCGACGATGGCGCGTCGTGACCGGTCGAGCCGGAACGAAATGTGAGAAAATCGAGGTGTAAAAGGAACAGACGATAAATCAATCCGGTCCCATCCTGCTCTTTGACCGAGGGTTGAATGAACAGGGAGAAACCACAAAATTTTTGCGAAAGATCGCACCGTTGAAATATTAATATTTGATTATTATATGCAAAATCGTAACACCACGAATGAAATTATTTGATTATACTCCTCGAAGTGTCGATACCTTTGGTGTGATATCTTCAGTAGATCGATGTTAGAAAATATTTCCTCGTGGAACTATTGATGATTGAAGCGTGATGTAGCGTCGTATTTGGAAAAATATTTGTAGTACGTCCCGTTATAAAGAAGATCAAGAGTCGTAATTCGCCGTCGTGACTCGAAGACGAGATGAGAATGGAAAGCGAGAATACCGCGCCGGTGATAAATCGAATGAATTTCTTGCTTCCGTACCTTGTATCGAAAGCGTGTCAATTATGTGGTGAAATTTAATTACTCGGAATTATATCGAAGCAGCGAGATCGCGCTCGCGCGAAATATACAGATCATTTATATTCGCGCATTATTCTTGTTCATTTCGCGACACGAATCTTCTAATTGCGATCGCGGGATTTTATCTCGGCGATTGATCGGGGATTGGAAACAATTATTATCACGACGCCGAAAATGTTACATAGTATTAATAATAGAGCAACGCGATTCTTAGCTCGAGATAAAAAAAAAAGAAACTCATATTACAATCCGTCCATAAGAAATCTACATTTAGATGATGAACTTCTCGAAGCTTGGCTTATTTAAAGTAATCATTTCCCGTCACGTCGTTACATTCTGACAACTTTACGGCAATTAAGCTTGTACCGCACAGGAGATGCGCGTTTTCGGGTTATTTTTAAGTCGGGACAGACTCTCCGCGAGGGTGCAAGAGGAAAAACGGATATAGACGGATGCGCTTGAATCATCGCGGTGCAGATGATCGCGAGAGTCTCTGTGTAGCGAAGGGTTAACGATCAAGAGAAGTGCAAAAAATTTTTTATCCGTTTCTCTTCTCTCTCCTTGTTTTTCTCCGGCGTGGAACCTTATGGCTCTTTCGCGAGAGCACCACCGGAAAAGAAATAAGTGCGGTAGGCATCGGATCGTTTATAGAGGCCGGGGTTTATGTCATGCCGCAGGTATACCGGGGCAGGTATTTACCTGTGCGCAGATCGTACACGATGCCCGCATACTTTCGGCTCTTCTCTCGGCACCGAGAGAGGCGAACGTACAAGCCTTCGTGGCTTGGTTCCTCAACCGAGGGAAGAGAGCGCAGTAGGGGGAAAAAAAAAGAGGCGGCCGAGGAGGAGCGAGGGCCGCAACTTGAAACTCGGTGGGCTTTCGCCTCGTACCGTACTGTTGATCCGACTGCTCACGAAATCGAATTACCCGGTCCGATTAACCGTCGGTGTTTGTGGAGCGGAGGGATTGCGGCTTCGGTGCGATTCATCGGTCCCGATCAATTATCGCTGTTGTTGCGTGCGAGGCCTCCTCTTCATTCGTTAAATGCCCGAGGCAAACATCTCCTATCGAATACTCTTGTCTCACTTAAAATTGATGTATCTTACGTAACATTCGCCGGGTTTGCAAGATCGATAAGAATATTAAAATTATCTGGATTTAGGATTATTTTATTTCATTCCTTCATCGGCGATAATACGTTTGCAGAATAATTATTTTCGCGTTTATAAACAGAGAAAGAAACTTTTATATTACTTTTAAATTATCAAGCTTAGATTTATGTTAATTATTAAATATTCTTTCGTCTTCTTTCTCTTGGAATGGAAAATTTTATCTAAATTTTTACATCTTTGCTCAATTATTATGAATTTGTTTTGAGTCTGTTGTAGAGAAATCTTAAATCTAAATTAAGAACGAAGTTTAAACAAATAGTCGTACGTTGTCTTTAGCGTGATTTTAACCTGTTCTTACATGCTGATAACTGAGGTATTGTCGCGATGTACGATGTACTTAGCAAAGAACAAAGAATTTATGTAACGTGAAAGGGTTCCTCTTTTTCTCTTTCTTGTCATGGTTGACCCCTTTTTAAAGGAACCCGGGCAATTCCCTTTGAGAAACCAAATCGAGTCGTAAAATCGATGGCCTTGGACCACCCAGGACCCCGATAATACGTTTCCCCGAACTTTCTCAAGTGATGAAGGCGATTCTGCTCGTAACGAGACCCGGAAGACGTTACGTCCCGCACTACGCGCATTAGTGTAAGTTAAAACCGCGTTCCCTGAGACATCACTCTCACAATCACGCTTTTTCCCTTAACGATGGCCCACTTTGCAATTCAACCGACCGAGTCGTAGTATGACGAATCTCATTTCTGCTCGCATCCTTTGTACCCATTTCATCATTAATTTTCATGACGAACAGATTTAAACGTGCCTATATATATATATATATATATATATATATATATATATATATATATATATTTATATAAATGTACATTTTGAACGAGTTAATTATATTTAAAAAAACATTGCGTAACTGTAATGAGACGAACTGATGAAAAAAGAATTGTGTTTTCATAACGCTCATTAAATTGCCGAGCGTTCGCTTGTTTGTGCTCTCGCTTCCAGACTAATTTCACCGACGTACTCGGGATTTCTAGTTAACGTGTGACGAAAGCGGTTCTCGCACGTGCACGAATGGCTTTTGGCAAACGTCGCGGAGCGTTGGACCAAACCGAGATCTCGGATTGGCAAGAGACCAGGACGTGGAATCCTTCGTGGCAGACCGCGCGGTGTCCGCTCGTCGCATCGGTCTCGCTCACTCAACAAAATCTGAAGACGAGCATCCGTGAAAATTTTCATCGCGTGGCAAAAAGTAAATACATTTGTATAATATTTCGGAGTAAAGATATGAAAAAAATACCTAAAATTAATGAAACGATAAAATATTATCTTATAACAAATTTAACGTAATTTTTTTATTTAAAATTATATAACACAAGATTTTTATGAACACAGAAATAAATTGCGAAGCTGGAATTACAACTTTTACTTTATACGTGTCTGAAGGTTTTATTTTTTCGCCAATCTGGTAATATATGTAGATATTTTCTTCGATGGTGAAATGAAATTGTAGCTATATCTGTCTGATTATGATCCAACAAGTAATGATGAAGTAATGACGAAATAATACAAATTCTCGTTAAGTTGCGTTGCTTCGGTAACTATGTAAATTGCTCTGGCAATGTCTCGTGAGGTCGCTGCTCCAACTTACATGTCTAAATCCAATTTTGCTTCCCTCTCTAAGTTCTCTAACGTATACGCAATCGAATTTCACTCTTCGTCAAATAATCGTTCCCTTCGTGACATTCCCCATAATTTAATTTCGTTCGCGTCAACCGATGTAAAAATTCAATTTCCAGACGCAGTCGTCTGCGGAAATCGTATATTCTCTTACCTTGTTAATTTTAACATGTCTCGACTATTACTGGCAAAAATGAATAAATGAAGAAGAGAATCCTAAAAAGTAAAAGAAGATTTATAATTTTTTACCGCGAAAACCTTTTATAATAAAACTAAATAAAGCTTAATAATCATACTTTATCAGAGAGACAAGTAAAAATAATATTGCTGACAGAAAACAAAAATAATTGTAAAACTTATCTCTTCGTTTTCAATTTACTTTCATAAATTATTTCTCAGGTTTCAATGACACAATGTACGTTTGCGCAAATCATAGTATATTATTCATATCAGATGACATTTGCGACCAGCTGTCTCGGATAGAAAATGTCAGTTTAAGTACATACGCGACCATCGACAGAAAGGATTTCTCTTGATGTTTTAGGCTTTGGTAATCTTATTCCTCTAGCAGAGAAATTTCAGATCGGCAACGAATCTCTCGTCACGAGTCTCATAATCGGATTATGTCGTCTCTTGTTACTTTAAATCCATCCGCAATTAATACGTCCATCTTCTGAGGTAGTAACGGAGACTTGCCCGAATAAATCTGCTCGTTTCGTGCATACGGTCCGGTGCATCGAACCGAGACGTGGTAGCCAGCGACATGACATGTCATCAAAATACGTCCGTCATAAGTAAGTTGCTACGTAGAGAGAGAGAGAGAGAGAAAGAGAAAGAAGAGAGATATACGCTTATACACGAAACATACAAGCGCGACTATATGTGTTTTAAATTCTATATTTATAAATCTATAGAAAGTAAAAATATATTTGTTTGAAAAATATCTAATATCTTGATATAAACAAATTATACGCAATTGTTGAACATTAATACGCAATATTAACGTATAGAAGAAATTCTAGACTGAAGATTTATAATAAGATTCATAATCAGTGATCGATTTTTTTATTACTTAAATTAAATAGCTTTCTTTAACTTGACTTTTTTTAAGGATTATATATTATAATATTATGTTTATGCATGCACAATTTTTCTGAAATATTTAAAAATTTGGCCGGAAATAGATCTGAAATTAATTAGTGTTGATCTGAAAATTTTATTAGGTCATCAAAATAATTATGTAGAACATTTAAATTGGCTCCTAGATTTTTTTCAAAATTTATATTTTAGTTTACATTTATATTTATCAACATTTTTGCAATATTATCATCATGTATCATGTTTAATGTATCATGTTAAGCATACTAGCGTAATTATTTTATCCAACGAAATTATTTTTAGATCTATATCCGACTAAATTTTTAGATATTTCAATAAAATCATAAAATTCTTTTCTTCTTGTGTAAATTATATCATACGCGATTTAAAAATATTATTTTTTAGAAATAGTTTAATAGATTAGATAGTTTAATAGATACTTCTCGAATGCTTTATTAATTATCGTATGAGATCATGTCATAGATAATTCATAATAATGGTATACAGTATGAAAATATTCCGAAGCTAGAATATATGTTAGTTAGCTTTATTCCACACCGGCAGTTCGTCAAGTCTATCGAATATCTAATTAATATTTCAAAAAAAGTTCATTTTCTATTCGCACCATTTCCCGTTACTACATTATGTTGGCAACCTGATTCAAGAAAAACATGTTCGATGCCGAGCAGGTATTTAAATGGCAAAAAAAAATCTCACGTGTCGAACATTCCCCGAATATTTTTATTCGCTATTTCTAAGAAAGGTAGCAATAAAGCGGTTGATTTAATAACATATCTCGCGCCCTTTTTTTCTACACAATATTTTCCCGTGCATTCGATGATAACATGTTACGCCAATTTATCCGCAAGGACATTTAATTGATTCGTTTATCTAATTATTCTAAGCATATCTTGAATGAATAATATCGGGCGCTAGTCGTTTAATTACATATCGTTGCTATCAATGCCATCGGAATGTGCAATTTCACTGCAACGATTTTGAATTAGTCATGCATGTTTATAAAGCGCGAAAAATAAAATATTTCTATTTATCGATAATTACGAATATCCTTTAAGGAATATGGTAAACACACAAAATATTGTACTTTATTTGGATTATACAAACAATAGCTTTATTTATTAATTTTTAATTAATATGGATTATTGAATTCTTTTTTAAGGCAAGATTTTTGATATAATTAATAATATGCTTTTTATATAATATGCTTTTATATTTTATTTTATGCTTATTATAAATTTATTATTATAAAATTTAATAATGTACAATATAAACATTACCAAATAAGAAAGGAGGGTGTGTCACGACGAGGCCCGACCACGAACCAGTCGTGAAAACTCGTAATTATTTTGCGAAAAAATACCACCTCAGCCAGGAATCGAACCTGGATCTCCTGCTTACCGGGCAGGCATCTTTTTCACATTTTTACATGTTTAAATTACATGTTTACATGTTTAAATTAATTTTTATCTGTAACAAATTTTATTTGCTTTGCATATCCTTCTTAAACAATTTATAGAAATGATGTCAATTTGCGAATTAATTATATGAATATTGGAATGCTACCCGGATATCTAATTAAAACAGTGTTTACAATCGCGTTTATGTTCAATCGCGATAATTCACGGTATACGCATTTTGAAGTCTGCTCACGTAGGAGTCGAAAGGCGCCAGTCTTTCAAGAGAGTCGCTTTTGTGTATGTTCCATGTTTTATTCTATTTCACCCTTTAATCAACGTGGATCGTTCCATTTACGTAGGTTCGTAATGAGGAAAAACATTAATGATGACAAGAAATCTAATAATATAAGCCTTTCAGTTTCTCGTTTATTTCTTCTCGTTATTTCTTAAAACAAAAAATAAATTTTTACAAGCATATAGAATAATAATTTGTTCTTCGATACATCAAAATTTTTAATTCTATGTATAGAAATAGAATTTATAATATAGATAAGAAATAAAAATGCTAGAATTTAATTTATGTATATTTGCAATACGCATTTGTGAGAAAAAGAAAACAACTCCACTTATATAAATTTTTTCTTTCTTACGTAAAAAGAACTCTTTATTATATAAGATTATATCTTTCATCACTTAACACATAATTTGTCTAACACGCGATTCCTTGCGTCGTATTGAACGACGAGTTCGATTTCTCATTATCTCACTTCACTTGATAAGATGAGATATGGATGACAATTACGTGCAAATCATTATTACTCGTACTTCCGCAAGAAGAGCTCGAGAGAGAGGGACTCGGGATTTCTAATAATAACAGGCATTTCTTCGGGTGTTTCTCATCGGTCCCGAAGAAAGAACCTAGACGCGAGATACGGACGCTTCGAGCCTTAACGGCTTCGGGAACCGGCCGTCCGGTAAATTTTCTTGCCGGTGCGCTCCTCTCTCGGTGCACCCCATTTACGGACCTGGCGAGATAGCGTGCAATGCCAATTTATTAGTGATGCCCCTTAGCCTCGGTCAAGAAGGGGGTCGTCCTGCGTTGGTCGCGCCCATAAAGGGGTACCGGAGCACCTTGCTTCGTGAGAATCTTTCCGACGACGACTGGCGACTTTGTTCAGCTATGTGAGCGAACATGTTGTGGCAAACTCTTTGTTCCACGTTGAATTTATAACGTGCCTAATCGCCCATAAACTTCTTCGATTACATCTCTTAACGCTTATATATTCTTTACGCGCATACGATACATCGAGTTTGTTTATGGCTTGTTTATTATACAATTAAAGTTCAATTTTCAATCGGAATTTAGATCCGTCCGCTTTTATCTCCTTGCATTGCGAGTGCAAAAATTGTATACATTCCTAATTTGCTATCTTCAGCGAATAACAGGACATCGGTACAACAGTTTTTAGATAGAAAGTGTTATTTATCAAGATCGCCGACTTTCACATTTCCGTTGACACTCTTCCGCCATTAGCACAATCGATCGCGATGTCCCGAGTCGTTCTTCTGAGTCCGCACAGCTCGTTTATTATCGCGATTCGTGCAAACGACGGTCGGCGGTGCGTTGCTCATTGTTGCTGCTGGTGAGCGTGAAACTGTAAAACGCGGTTGTAAACTCGCGCGGATAAGAGTGAGCATTACTGGCGAAGGTGTCGCTTCTTCTTCGAGATCCTGTCACGGATAGTAGCTACGAGTCGCGGAAGATCTGTTTACGATACTGGCTCCCTAGTTTCTTCTGCCGCCGTTTCTTCTGTCGCTTCCACACCTCAGCGAGTCTCCTGCAGCCTCGCGCCTGATGATATCTGGCTCTTCTTCGTCCAGCTTAATTTTAGTTAGTAATTCTGGTAAAGCCTTTTTTTGAAAAGCAGTTAAGAGTGATCGACGGTACGATTGCGCGAAAGGATTTAATCTGCCGCGGTGTTCTTATAGATAGTATCATGTAATTGATAATATAAATTAGAAAATGTGATTTTTTTTTTTTTATAATGTTTTTATATGTGATAAAAATCAATATATTCTTTTTCCTCAGTTAAACATTTTAATTAAAAAAGAAAAAGCAAAAATTAATACACATTTCTTAACGAAAATTATAAATAATTCTTCTTATTTTCTGTCTTTTTTGTTATTGATTAATTTGATATATTTCAAGAATAAACGTCACGCAGAATTTACACAAAACAATATCATATTTGATATATCAATTTTACAATGTGTAAGTTACTGTAAAATTAAACAAATGTACTTGGAATATAACTGTTTGCAGACATCTGATCGCGTGATGAAATCGATACTTGGTTCAATCACCTTCGATCATTTTCAATCGGCCTTGAGCCAACTTGGATCGCAGGTCCCAAAAAAAAAAAGAGATCGATCCTTTATCAACTTTTTTTATCTACGTGTCAGCTATAAAGCCATTTCTGTCATCCGATGCTAATGCCAAGCGCATCCTTACAAGGCTGTGGATGCGTTTAACGTCGAAAGAAGCTGTCGCCCATGATCGTGGGAGCCGTTTGTTGCATTTCTCTCGCGCCGTGTCACGTGGTCGGTGCTTGAAGAATTCCCCGGAGACCACGGAGGCAAAACACAATTCATGTTTCTCGGATACCGAGCGCGATACTTTCGTACCGACCACTTTTCATTTTCGCGGAAGAAATAATCTTGCTCCTCTTAAAAGAGCCAAGTAATTTTATGGAAAAGAAGCACGATATTGCGATTTGTTCTAATACTGAGATAAGACGAGATGATAACGATGGAAAATCACTTTCATTGTATATTAATTAATTAATCACATTTTACAATTTAGAATTGATAGTCTGCTTCGTTAGGCGAGACAATTAAACTATGCGTGTCATGATATAGAAACTTCGATGACGCAGTTATTATTAGGCATGTAAAATTTTGCGATTTTGCTTTGGTACAAGCGTATTCTTAATTTCAATGACAATTTTATATCTTATTGATTATTATAATATGTTCCGAAATGTCTACGCCATTGATCGAAAGGTCGATGCGAGATGCGTCAAGTACGGTCCGTGACGTGCCTTCGTGCAAGGCTATCCAACCTCGCCTAGTATTTACACGCGTTAACTCTACCGAACGTAAACGGTGTACACCCCTTGATCCAAGTAGTCGAAGCTCTGGAATCTTCTTAACACGATCCATGTGATATCGACAGACTCGATCACGCGATAATACGAACCATCTTACAACACGCGATAGCGTTGTTCCCGAAAATAAACAAAAACATGTTAATTAGTAGGAAAACCAGTCACATTTTTTATGGTAACAACATATTTTTGTAGTGCTAATTTTTGCTAATTAATTGCTCTATTTTTTTATTTTTTTGCTCCAGCCGATTCAGTAAACAAGATTATTTTCAGATCTGTATCCGGCTAAAATTTTAGATTTGCCCGCAAAAGTAATATTCTCTCTGTAATAATATCTTCATTAAACATGTAAATTCGGAAAAGACATAATTAATAATATTGACGCAACTTTTGATGCGACTGTATCGATTTTTATGTTTGAAAAATGCGAGAATACAAAATAAGCACATAAACATAAAGGGGAACGTGAACGCACATAGTAGCGACAATCCCACTCACGTTTCCAGATCTAACTTCTGGTTTCCGTTTATTCTCCTTTAATAGTAGCCCGTCGACATTTGTTTCATATAAGTCAGACACGCATGCGGTTGTCCGTTTAAACACGCCTTATCCCTCGATCATTTTGTCGTGTGCTGGTGCGGATAAACTCTGTAGTTCTCGTATACATATCGCCCGTATAGATACCCAACACCCTCGCGAGCCGGAAGGGGGCAACCTTGAGCCAGTAATGCACTCGTGGTTTGCTTATGACCTACCCCATATGACGAGGCACGCGATGCCGATGGCGACTGGAAACCAAGAGAGAGGAGCGTGTGCGGCCAACGCAAATATTTAGCTGGTAAAAGGCGAGCAGCCTCGAGAAAAGACAGTCTCGTAATGCTTTCCCTATTCCCTTGCTCCTGTCATAACAATGTTGATGCGCAAACATATTCCCCTGCAGCCTCAGAGTATATTGCCGTGTATACGTTCGCACATTCCACACACCGAAACCAGCCAAACGAGACGGGTGTATTCTCGGTTGACGTTGACCATCACGTCAATATGTCGTATAATTCATAACAAGGCATTTTGCTCGCGCAAGTTAAAGATTACTTCTCGATACGTTATCGCCGATGTAACGATTTTCTAATGCCCAAAGGCGATCAGGATCCCACTCGCTTACACACACACTCACACACACACACACACACACACACACACACACACACACACACACACACCACACGTGCGCGCGCGCACGTGTCTTTGTCTACGAAGTAAAAGGGCCGGATAATTGAAGCTGACTTCTCCACGGGCCCGAATCGCTCGTTCCGGACGAAGTCCTTAGAAGGAAACAGAGCCGGTATCGCGGACATGCGATCTGTCTTTATGGTCCGAAAGTGGGCGTCGGTCCGGTCTCACAATGCCGGCGTAATACAACGACACGACGAGGACAACGACAGCGACAACGACGACAAAGACGCTGCCCGACGTCAGAATGAAGGACTCCCGTCTTGTTAAACCGCGACCGCAGTCGGAGATGCATGCGACTGCGCATCCTCACGCACGCTCGAGAAAATTATAAATACTCGCTATCTTTTTAAATAATAATTAAAATAATAGTTATCCAGTTAACAAGTGAAAGGACAAGATATTAATTAAATTTTAGTCGAAGATGCATGCGATTGCGCATTTCCACGCACGCTCGAGAAAATTATTGGTACTCGCTGTCTTTTTAAATGAGGAAAATAATAGTTATCCAGTCAACAAATGAAAAGACAAGAAAATTATTAGTATTTGATATTTTTTTAAGTGAAAAGATAATAGTCATCTAATGAACAAATGAAAAGATAAAGATATTAATTAAATTTTGTCGAATTTTTAAATTAATCTCAACATCTCTGTCTTGCTCTGCTACTTTTTTTCCTCCCAATAACTTGATAATTAAAATATATGCATATCGGCATATTTAATATTACGTAAAAATATTTACCTGACGAGGTACTTATCTAGAATATCACGCAACATCGTGCGCTATATAAAGATAATAATGTACGATGCGTGCACAGTATCATTCACGTGCCTAGTATTCAACGAAGCGTCTTGTAATGCAATACTCGCCTACGTGCGCGCGTTTACGATTTGCTACGCTTGTATTTTAAAATTCGTATTTGTGCCATTTATGTCCGGCAACGCCGAGAGATAGCGGAGAGACTCGCGTCGTGAGGAGTATTTATACATAACGTATGCATGAAGTATCTAACTATCGATTCATACGCTATTTTAATTTTACGCGCGAACAATGAGAAGATAATTAAGTAAGGCAAACAAAAGGGAAAGGTTAAAGGGAATAGGAAAGTAGCGGCTGATTTTCATCGCTTGTTCCATTCAGATTGCGTATAAAATCGCGGTTCACGCATCTACGCGCGGACAGAAACTTCAACGTCCGCTTTCGAATGGGATGTTTTTCTTGGAACAATTGCATCTGAAATAAAAAGACAGAAAGATTGACACAGTGGCGCGTCATAACAATATCGCATTCTTCTATTCGTTGCATCGATGGAAACACGAGCGGACAGGTAGGTTCTACGTGATCTCCGGCTGCTTGGAATTAATTATCCGTCGCGAAACTCCTGATCTCGGCGGGGTTTCCGACGAGCCGCGGGAGATCTGTAAATCTGACCTCTGGCATTGAACTCGCGATTTTTATCTGAGTTTACTGTAACGATGACGTGCTACGAACAGTCGTGAATGTAGACGGATATACGAGTTTCCCTTTTCCGCACGGGAAAAACAATTTTCCAAACAAATTTAGGCAGATACAGATCTGAAAATAATTTTGTTGGATAATAAAAACAATTACATGAGATTTACATGCTTAAGCATAATGATATCGCAAAAATTTTTTTATATTCTAGAAATTTAGGCAATTATTTCGATGATCCCACACAATTATTTTCAGATCTGTATTTGATAAAATTTTTAAATAAAGTTTCAGCAAATCCTTTCACTTCAAAAATGTTGAAGTAATCAATTATACTTAAATATTGTTGACTTAGATTAAAGTTTATAGTGCGTTCGAAAATTTTTATAATTAATTAAGCAATTTTATTTCTAGGTTTCATTTTACTAACAGCTTTGCATTTTTATACTTTCAGGTCTATCAAGTGGAGTACGTGATAGTGAAGGCCGCGAACTCGCCGAGACCCACGGCCTGGATTTTGGAGAAATCCTTGGACGGTGAAAATTTCCAGCCGTGGCAATATTACGCACCGAACGATGTGGAATGCTGGACGAGATTTTCGGTACCGTCTATTACGAACAAAACCATTCGCCTCAACGACGACGAAGTCATATGCACCAGTCAGTACTCCAGACAAACCCCCATGGAGAACGGCGAGGTGAGGACACCTTTCTCGTTTTACAAAGCTTGAAAAATGTGATCTGCCAATATCAATTTTTTTCCTTTTATACACGACTTTTACCTTTTATGGCTGCTCCTTTAAAAAAATATTATCATTTCATGATATTAATCTTATTTTATTTCAGTGAATTTCTCGATAGTTCTTACACACTTTGTTGCATTCTGAAAATAATAAACATACATAATTAAACCGGCAATAGACGTATGATTAAACTAATCGGGCACACTTTCGTATAAAATAAAGTTATTATCGGGTCGAATTTACAACAAACTTGCTAACTATAATTTGTTACTTCCTAAAGCAACGTTACGAAATCAGAAAACGCGAGAAAGAAATTACTCAACTGACACACATAAAAAACTCGCAGCTGCCATTACGATCAAAATATGTTGCTGCACGTACAAATAACACAATGCATTCATCAATATTGAGTGTTGCGAGCGTTGAAAACGCAGACAATTAACCCGTACTAAAAGCACGTCGAAGAGCGTTTTTCGCGCGAGCCCTTTAACTGCCAGCCATAAAGTAACATAACGACCTCTATCTCTAATAACCTGTTGCATACAAATGTCAGGCTGCCGATCGGCGCACCTCTCTGCTGCCCGATCGTCGAAAATGAACCGTCTTCACCTTCACTTATTCGTTGCAATGATTCAAGTATTTAAATGCCAGATGTTACCAACCAGATATTACTTTTCCAGCTGTATTTTAACGAAAATAAAAGAATTTTATTCTCTTTCTCTAACTGAAGTTAAGTAGAAAATTGTTTTTACGCAAATTAAGATTGTTACATTATCCTTTTTATTTCATCTCTTCTCAACTATTTCTCTTTTGCCCTTTTTTGAAATTTTTATCGAAAGGGTTAAGCCGATATTAAAGGCGCTTACGCTAATGACGTGCCTGATGCAAGGAGCCAATGTTTATGCTCGCCGATGCATTTTTCGCAGTATTCGTTCCGCTACGAGCACGGCTAACCGTGTCATTATCAATAATCCTTGCGAAAATCCTCACGGCCGCACTCGGCGTCGTTAATTATCGTCGGTCTTATGCGGCCGCGCGTGTGCAATTACGCGATTGGATGATTAGCGGGCGCTGATTTTACTGGCAACGGGGTTGCCGGCCCGCTTGCTTCCGGTAGATCCCGTTTCTCCATCCCTCCCGCTTTTTCCTCCACGTTTTTATCTTTTTTTCGTGAAGCAGTAGTACGGAGGCGACATAAAGTCATTAATAAACGGCAAATCGGGCGCTACTTCCTCGATAAAACTATATAATGGGTGCTCCGAAATTGCTCTCTTCACGTCTTCAATATATTTCGTAACTTTCTTGTGATTTAAAAATATTTTGTTTTTTTCTTTTACGTAAAGTATCCAAAATTTAACTAAATTCAAAAGTAAAAGATTTTTTTTAATTTTTAGATTCTTCTTTCAAAATTTATTGTTGGAAATAAAATTTAGTTGAAGTTTGTTTTATTATATTTCTATATGTTAGATCTAATTTTTTTAATCCTTAATCTTTGTCTCTTTTAACAATTATTGATATTTTGATGCATTTATAAAAAATTTATTTTAAATTGAAGAAACTAAGAGTAACGGTGTAGATAAAAGATCAAAGGCATCTTTGATCTACAATCATTGCGGCTTGTGCATATATATATATATATATATATATATATATATATATACACCAACCGTTAGTTCTTAAGTAATTTCTTGTAGTAAACCGTTACGATAAATTGTGAAACATAATGATATCGGAAGCGATACATTAAGAAACAAAAGTGCGTTTCTATTATCGGCGTATTCCGAAGCATTATTGCACGAGATGTATGGCACTATTTTGCGACAGGAATAAATTTGATGCGAGCAATACATTTCTTCATGGTTGAAATTAGTAAGTCATTTCCTTCACTTGCTCTCGCTCGTATCGATTTATTTTATTTATTATTTTATTCATCGAGCTTTATTCTTAATCGTTTATCGTAAGAATATTGAGGAAATTGACGAATGTAATTCTATGCGTGAACAACATATTTATAATCACATTAATATAATTTTCTGTTTAACTACTATCAGACGTGACAAATTTTTTTCAAAGAGAGAGATTTATTCTTGTATAGATATTCTTGTATAAATTTATTGCAACGAATTATTTGTTTTTTAATTTTTTAGTTTTTTTATTTGAAATTAAGAAAGGTTCCAAATTTTTTGTAAAATTTATTATATAGTATTTATCTTATTTTTATTATATAGTATTTAACTTATTTTTATATACATCTTAATATTAATTTTCTACATAAAAGATTAAAAGCTTTCTTATTTAGCGGAAACTCATTTTTAATATCTACATAAATATTTAAATTTCACTATTAATACTGCTAACACACATTATTCAATAAAATAGTGTTTAATATTTCTATTTTAGAAAATACATTTCCAATATTATCTTCTCATTATCCTAACTATTCGTGTGAATCCTTAAACGTACTTTGGCGGCCAGACGAGGGAATAAAAGAGTGATCATCTCGCGACGGAGATCGGTCCTCAGGTTGATGAGGCTCTCCTCTTTCTCGTGGCAAAGACATCCCTTCTTGCGAAACGGCAGCGGGTGCAACGAGTTTGCCGCATGTCGGGAGATGCATTTCGACTCTCTTTCAGCCTCCTATCCTTTCCTTTTCCCCGCACGTCGTTTCTGGCTCGCGTGCAAAAGCGTAAAACTGCCAAGTTTCCCCCCTATGGAAGGTGCGTACACGATACTCCCTTATACGGCCGGACAGTGCCATACATGGCTGGAATGTAGGGACCGCCGTTTTTGTATCATTGATTTCCTCTCTCCGTTTCTCCGTTTCGTTTCTTTTCTCATCGCGATTCCGCTCGCACGAAACCGATCGCGCGTGCTCTCGTGCTCCCGAGGCACGAGCTTTAATTATCAGCCGAGCTACCGGGAATTCGTAGCGAGGTAGCATTAGCCAGTTACCTGCCCCTTATTTAACTCTTTCGATAATTTTTCCAGCGAGTAAATATTACTTTGGAATCCGCGAATCACACTTGTGCGGAGTATTGCAGTTTCTCAGAGGTAATATTTTTTGTGGTAAAAATAGAAAGGTGAGAAGCAAGAAATGGAAATGCCAAGAAAAAGTCAGATAACTTTATTGACTTTTCGCTAACATAGACAAATAATTAAAAAGCAAGTTCGGCAATCAGCGAAAGATTGTGAGGTATCCTAAATACAAGCGATTGTCCCTTATTAGGTACCGCATGTTCTCCTTTTACGGGAACTCGCCGTTCCCTTCTCGGCACACAGCGCCATTCGCGGATGATTTACTTCTTTGCCCACGTCTCTGGAATTTAGTAGCTTCGCCCGCTGACGCTAATTGACCGTCGCTGATCGTTACACAGCCACAAAATTATGGCTTGCGTCCGAATATACTTGATTTTATTAGCATCTTTTTATTTTTAATTCTATTAAAAATCAATTAATCTCAGATCATTTAAATATCATTTCTCTTTTATTGTTAATACCATTTGCAATTAACCACTTGCAAATTTTTTTTTAGAAGTTATAATTTCAAAAAGAGGACATAATGTTTTTTGAATGTGGATTATAAGTTAAACTTCTTCTCTCAAGCTATTTTTTATAATATCGTGTGTATTTGACGATGAGTGATTACGTATAAATTACTCGGCGGGAGATTGTTGAGGCTAACAGGAATTTTAATTGTTTATTTGAAAGATCCACACGCATTTGGTGAACGGTCGACCCGGGGCCCTCAACCACAGTACGACTCTGCAGGAATTCACCCAAGCGAGATACGTGCGGCTCCGTCTTCAGGGTCTTCGACGCAGCGGCGAGGCTTTCGCCGACAAGAGACGTGCCTTTTATTCGATAAAGGAAATCAATATCGGAGGACGTTGCATATGCTCCGGACACTCGGCTCGATGTCGATACAGCGTACAGCACGGGGTAAGTGCGAGCAAACGGTCTCATCACAACAATATTTACCGATTAGAAAGAAGAGTTTTATGCTGTCTAGCAAATACAAATTTAAAACTAATTTTGTCATCACAATATAATTTGAGTTATCACAATTATATAGGACGCTGAAATTGATTGTTAGAATTGCAAAAATTTTTTGCTATTCTAACAATCAATTGTACCTTGAAGTGGCCTGCAAAATAATTTTGATGGCCCAACAAAATTATTTCCAAGCTTATATTTTGCCAAATTTTTAGATACTTCAGCAAAACCGGTCTTTTCATATAAATATCATAATACCGGCGCATATATTATAACATTTTTTTCATATTCATATGTTTCGAAGATAGATGCAATATTTAAATTAATTTTTGTATTGGAACAACATAATTCGATAACATCTACATAGAATTTCTCGAATTGTATCCAATCTTGCCTTTTATTTAAAACGCTTTATATATAATCTTTTCATATAAACTACTCGAGCCGTAGGGAAATGCGGAATTCGTCTCGTGAGAAAATTCGTGGAAAGTTTATGACACAGTTTCCGTGGTACCGAAATTGGTCGCGCTCTCGAAAGCGAACATCCAGATTCAGTTGCTTGGGAAATAAATCCGTCGAAAGTACCATAAACTTGTCAGGCCTTTGTCCGTCGACACCGCTAATGGCGAGGTCCCTTCTCGAATCGTTGCCTGCTACAAAGCCCGCAGAAACCGCCAGGAATTAAGGCTCCACTCTGCGATTGCATGGAGTGGGTGAGGCGCCATTAGTTTTTTTCGTCACCGTCAATGTTGCGGTTTCTTTTAGGTGCGTGTTCGAAATCGGCAGGAATCTCGGGATTGAAAATAGAATGATGAATCATGGTTAGAATTGTAAGAATT
Source organism: Pogonomyrmex barbatus (assembly GCF_055798465.1). Taxonomy (NCBI): domain Eukaryota; kingdom Metazoa; phylum Arthropoda; class Insecta; order Hymenoptera; family Formicidae; genus Pogonomyrmex; species Pogonomyrmex barbatus. Next base: position 5,547,881 of record NW_028297109.1, read on the forward strand.
GCTTGTTACGTAACAAAGGATGACCCAATTATTTCCGCTTGGTTGCTCTACAGGCTAATCATTCGCTCATTAAAGCTAGTATTTATATTTATATTTAATCACGCCGTATTATGTAAAATAATTTTATCCTCGTAATAATTATTTTTTGTTAATTCTATCTAATTGGTAAAATTATCTACCAAATATGATTTGGACAGTGTTACTAATTAATCATAAATACTAATTTAGATAGTAGAATATTACATAAATGTAAACATGATAGTTTAGATATAGAATGACAATTTAAAATTTCTCTAAGATTTATCTCTAAGAATATTTTAACTCAGATAATTTATAGCGTCATAAAATCGCAAATACTATCACATGGATATAAAGTAAGAATCAGCGGCGCATTTAATGTGAAATGCGCTACGTGAATGCGGGTCAATAGCGTGCGGAGTAAATTTACAGCAGTCACGAGATGAAAATGCAAACGCCGTGTTTTATCCCGAAGGATGATTCACGTTTAATTACGAACGCGGTACTGCAGTTTCTCAGATGGCAGAATACGCGAGCGGAAAGACAATAGTCAACGCGGGTGATTAATTACTTTCGTCCATGGCATATTTCCTCGCGAAGCTGGAGTCTCTTTCTCTCTCTTTCTTTCTTTCCCTTGTTTTTTCTGCAGAAACACGAATCCCTGTATGTCGCTATAATCCAAGAACAGACATTCGTGCGTTCTATGCAGCCGGCTTTAACAGACAGTAATAGTTCATCGTGTCCCCTAACAATTACCAACGCTCTCGCTTGAAATTGCAAAACCCTTCCTCGAGCGGCATTTACACACGATTATGTTTGCTTTATTCTGTGCAGACGAAGTTCAGAATTTAAAAAATTGTCTGCACGACGCTCCTAAAACAGCGTCTATCCTCTCATGCTTTATTATCATTATCATCAAGAAATATTAATCATATAATAAGATTCAGAAAATGATGAAAAAATACTTTTATTTTCTTAAAAAATAAAATTTTAAACAAAATATTTATTTTATTACCAAATTTATTTATTATATATTATATATATAATTCCCTTTGAATTTAATATTAAATTTGACATGAAATAAAATTTTTTATAATATGGAACATTATTCTTATCTTATCTATTATTCTTATATTATTTTAATTATAGTTAATTAAAATAATAAGACAGTATGTTAAAAGTTAGGGAAGATTAAGCTAGGATTTTTTAATATTTGAAAAAAATTTCATTAAATCTGCTTGACAATAAGAGATATGAGCATAATACTTCGCTTTTGTATCGTTGCCAATGCGCACAACATTTCAGGAATTGGGCAAGCTTTTCGTGGATGCATAATATGATAGAACATTTATGTGCCATTCATAATGCAACGCCATGTTCAGCGACATCATCGTGGAGTGGGCATTGACCTTAACGTAGTATTTTGCTCGCGCAATTTTCACGACGTTCGTTCATCCGATACGAGTTATGTATACGCTCATTCATCAGCGTGCGTTGTTATGAATCGAAGTGAGAATTATTGAGAAAAGTGCAACAGTAGATATAACAAAGGGAACAAAAAAGAAGCGATAATTGAGAGTACGTTGAGGGGACGCGTTGGTTTCTTGTCTGTTCATTATGGCTGATAAGAACAGACTACCGAAGTATTGTGTTATTATCAAGTCTGTATACAATGTCACTTTTGCAATTGACATTTTTTTTATTGCCTTACCGTATCACTCGAACACCAACGTTTCAATCAACTAGAATTAATTAATCCTTTTATAGAAAATTTATTACAACTTACAAAGTCCGAAGATAAATCATGGTAAAAGCTTATTTTACTTGATTTAAAAACTCTTAAAATTTTTAGGAACAAATAAATATTCAGTCTTCTTTCGTATCAGAGAAATATTAATCTTTACCTTTTTCAATGTCTATACAATTTTTATATCTTTTTCTTTGTTGATTTAAGTAATTTACATATGTGACATAAATCCTCTAGCTTTATTGAAATTTCTGTCTGGGAAAAAATATTGGTTCTTCTATAAAAAATATTGTGTTCGTGTGCGGAGTTATATTATTGCAATCAATATCCTTTCGTTAACTACTTCTATTTTCTTAAATGTATTCGCTGCATACAAATTAGAAGAGCAATTTCCATATAAGATTTAATCGGTTATGTTCACGTAATTCTCATGCAGCATATAATTTATGATTCATAAACAAGTACATAAACGTGTCCTTGATTTATTAACATTTAAACAGTTTTTATTTCTGTGAGTTTTTTATCTATAACTCAAAAAACCGATCTTGAGTCCATTATATTTTTTTTTGTTTTAATGAAAGAAAAATTGCTTCGCGTGATGAATCGGTCAAAGAATTGGCCATCAATATTCGAGATCGCCCATTCTGAGGCATCGTGATGAATCGAGAGTTTTCACGTTTTGGAGGCCGACTTGTCTCGATTCGAAAATAATGGTTCCGCAACATTACGGTCTCCGACGAAATGTAATTCAGGTTCGTTAAACGCCGCTGTGGCGAAGAATAATTGCAGAAACCGAGGCTCGATTACCGATCGTGGACGGGGTGGCTATTACCATTGGCAGTAAATAATATCGAGCACGTGTTAACGGCGGACCATTGCAATTGACCGGAATGGTCCGTTCGTTTGTCACGCCAATGATAAAGGCCACACGCGTCGCATTAACCCTCTTCCGCGTGCATTCGCGTTTTATCGGACGCGCGATGCGATATCCACAGTGAAATCGGGACTCATTAATCCCGCCGCAATTTATTTTCGGCGCTAATGCCTCGCGCGATTTCTTCAACCCAATTCAATGTACGCTCTGATAATTGCGGAGTCAATTGAAGTAACTCTGGTAGAGAAAGCGAGAGAGAGAGAGAGAGAGAGAGAGAGAGAGAGAGAGAGAGAGAGAGAGAGAGTGTGTGTGTGTGTGTGTGTGTGTGTGTGTGTGTGTGTGTGTTTTATTCGATAATATTAACAGTTGTCATTCGTGTGACTTTGAGATAATCATTGATTTTATCGTTGTGAAATTTCATCGCATTTCAAATTTTTTATGATTACTCTCGTTATAACCCGTATAACGTCAATATATATCATTTTTATCTTTTTTTTTTTTAAGAATATGCAGTTGCTCCTATTTCAGAAGTAAAGATATGCACTTGAGTTACTATTAATGAAATGTAATGTAAATTAAAACTTCAAAATTTATGAACAAGCATAGTCAAATAGATTTAAAGTATCTGTAATAGTTGTAATAATTTTCTCGTGATTAGCTGATTTGCTGGGCACAAACGCTGGTTTCACGATATGACAAATCGCTGATTCCTTTGAACTCGTAAACCGGATGTAACGCCTAGTGCAATGAAAATTTCACTTTATACTCAGTGATATAGTTATCCGCGATTATATGCATATCGTTTGCACATTCGGATAGGCAATCGCGTCTATGAAGTCTCGTCTTTATGACTTCGCAATGTGGTAACATCCGGATGGCTGGTAATATTACTGAATACATCGATTCATACGATTAATCGGCAATTCAATCATTCAGGTTCATATCCCAAAGCGAAGTGGTTTTATGATTTACACATCATAAATAAAATATTTCAAGTAACGAAGAGAAAATGATCAGTAAAAAAAGTAATTATTTCAATTATTTGTTGAAAACTCTCAGCAATAATAATTAGATCTATGTGCGAAAATTTTATCAATATTTCTTGATTAATTAGAAATATCTTCTGTAAGATTTACAACAAGTCAGTTGAACAGGACGATGACATAAATCCCGGACAACGTTGCAATAAGCGAGCTCTCAAACATTCCTTCGAAAATTATGCAAAGCTATTATAGCATAACTGGCAAACGGCTCCTCGCCATATCTACAATGGATGTACGCATTCGGCTTGTACGGCTTTAATAGATAAGCGTAATTTAAGAACACGGATATTTCATCTGATAAGCACATTTCGCGTTATCCTTTAGCATCAGGTATGCGAATGCGAGCGCCACACGTGCGGCGAAAGATGCGAAAAATGCTGCCCCATGTACAATCAGATCTCATGGCAGCCCGGCACAGCTGGCAAGGGCTTTCACTGCGAGAAGTGCAACTGCAATGGCCATGCAACGTCCTGCATATACGACAAGGAAGTAGCCGAGAAAGGACTGTCCATGGATATTCGTGGGAATTACCGAGGCGGCGGCGTGTGCGTCAATTGCACGGTAAGATGATAAGCAGGAGTTAAACGCAAACGCGATTTATTTCTGCTTTATTCGTGATTAAATGTATTTTGGTGAGAGACGAATGCACGCATTCTAGAAAACAAACGATTTTTTTAGTTTACGAAAATAATGTGAATGAAATAGTAACATTATTTTTTCAAGTAAAATATTTTTTTGTTGTATTTATGGGCAAAAAGCATAAGATGCGTTTCAAGAATAGTTTATAGAAAATTATTTATAGTTAATATACTTCTTCAGTTTTTTATATTTTTAAAAATTAATTTTTGCTTGTGCAATTAATACATAAGTTCTAATATTTACGGAATCGATGTTGATAAGAAGAATGCTACACATGAAAAGAACTACTTTTATTAAAACATTTAGACCAAAAAACTTTTGGTCAAATGAAAAATAATTCGGTTGATTATTAAAATAATTACGCTTAAATTGGCTAAATGCTAAAATGCTAAAAAATTTATTTAAACATGATTATCCGTTTAAGCATCCCACATATTCGTTAATAATGATAATCCAACAAAATTATTTTTAGATTTATATCTGGCGAAATTTTTGGATGTTTCAGCAAATTTGTTTTTATTAAAATATTTGCGAAATTTTAGGACCATACAGACGGTATTAACTGCGAAAAATGTCTGCCCGGCTACTACAGGCCGAATGGCGTTGCACCCAACGCACCAGAACCATGTTTGCCCTGCAACTGCGACATAAGAGGTAGTACAGGCAACTGTACTCCCGATGATTCCTTCACGCGTATGGGAAAGGTAAGAGCCTTCCTATGAAAATAATTTTAATTGCCCAAATATTCAATATTTATTATATTTTATATATTAAAAATAGATTTATCAGAGATAAAATTAGATAAAATTAAAATTTTTTCTTCGCGAGCTTTGATATTCAATATTTCCAATAAATGAGAAAAAAATGTAAAAAATACTTTCTCTTTGGCGCTCTTTGGCTCGTTAAATTTTATTCTTTTTTTTTTCGCCCTCCAATTTATCGCGATTATTTTTCGTCAAATCTCGGAGGAACATCAGCCGTGAGGTAAATTGCTTGCGCGAGCATGATTTACGCACGCATTGATTATCCATCTTCGTGATTCTTAAATGCGGCCGTTCTCACGATCGATCCTAATCGATTTAAACACCGATCGTGTTCTAGGTAGCAGGTGCCTGCGAATGCATACAGGGCTATTCGGGATATAAGTGTGATCAATGTGCCGCCGGTTATCGACAGTTTCCCTATTGCTTTCCATGTCCCTGCGATCCCCGTGGGATTCTGCCATCCCACGATTGCGAGGGCGACTGTTTGTGCAAAGCGAATGTCATCGGAGAAATCTGCGACAGTTGCAAACCCGGATACTTCGCGCTTATGAAGGATAACATCGACGGATGTATGCCCTGCTATTGTTTTGGTGTAACAGATCGCTGTACCACTGCGAGATTATTGTACAGAGAAGTAAGTCTTTTTTTATAATGTAAAAAATACTTTCTTAACGTATGGCATTTTTATAAAAATAATGAAATTTTATTTAGTAGTTTTTATTTTACAATTTCGACTTCTTTTTCTGCGCGCTTTTATTATTATTTTACGATCTATTTGTTTATTACATAATAAAAATTTGAATTTAAATGAAAATTAAAAATAATTGCATTATAAAAATTGGGTGTCTTTAAAAATAGAAATTTTTTTTTTTATTGAAAAGCACGCTGAAAATCCGCTGCTTATTGAGACATTTTAAGACCATTAATCTTGGTACTCTATATGTATATGCGATAAGATTTATTCTTATTTATAGCGGAAAACCTCGTTTGTCAAGTGTCGAGACCGGGTTGACAAGTGTAAAATTCAGAACGATTAGTTGGCATTCTCCTGCGGGCATATCGTTCGGTTTAGGACGTTAATCTTGGACGACGACCACGTCGTCGCGCGCGATAAATTGGATAAAGAGACAATTATAGTTTATCAGCCTCGCCGATAAATTGCAGACCCGCAATTACGTTGACGGTAATGGCGTCGAACTGGAACGAGCAAAAACACGGACTATGTTATGATAATAGACAATATGCATAAGATATAATTTATGACATAATTTATTTAAATCTAAATTTATTATTAATAAATTTATTTATTTATTTGTTAAATAATACTAATAAATAATAAATAATAATTAAATAATTAAATAATTAAATAATAATAATTAATTATAAATTAAATAATTTTTTAAGAGGCTGATATTTTTTAAAGGCTGTCTTCTTTTTTTTTTTTTTTTTAATGTGTCTCCGCGAAAAATGAAATAACATAGAAATAGCGACAATGAAGCTTTGTGATGAAATAACGGGAGATGAGTCGTATGACGCGCTTTTTTCTCAGATTTCTACGCTGGAGAACTGGTTGGTGACCGACATGAACGCGTCTCGGGCAGTCGTTCCCACCTTGGAGACGGACAACGAATGGCTGACCGTGGCGGCATTCGACGTCGAGTATGACAGCCCTTTCTGGTTGGCGCCACAGATTTACACAGGGAATCGCGTATCTTCATACGGCGGCAATCTCACATACTCCGTTACGTGGATTGTCATGCGAGGTGACAGCAGCGGTAAATCAACCACGGATCCCAACGTTATTCTAGTTGTAAATATTCACTCTCGCATTTTCTACGTACATTAATCTAAAAGCTAAAGATAAAAGATATGCATTTGTATGCGAAGGGTAACAATGGGATACGTATAGCGTATGGAGAGGAGCAATACAACGGTCAAGAGGCCAAAATCGTGGTACCTTTACGAGAGCAAGGCTGGTATCACGTACGAAGCGACGTTCAGGACATTCTGACTAGATCGAGGAGAATCGATTTTCATGGTAATCCTGTGACGAGGGCGCAAATGATGAATGTTCTCGCTGATTTGAAGTACCTGATGATAAGGGTGCGATATCATTCGGAACAAATTGAAGGAAGGTGCGTAAATCCGTAATGCTTTTATCGGAATGCATTGGCTTGTGCGTGTATTTAAATTTTATAATAATGCGTAATGATATGATTTTTCTGCTAGGCTCCAATCTGTTATGTTGACCGTGGGCGAATTATCGCCGAATGGCATGACCAGTCATCTCATCGAAAAGTGCGAATGTCCCGAGGGATACACAGGAACGTCTTGCGAGGAATGTGCTTGGGGATACGTAAAAATGCCCATCAACGGTTCCAATTATCAGAACCATCATGTGTGTGTGAAATGTGACTGCAACGGTCATGCTGGCTCCTGCGATCTCGTGATGGGCGAATGTGAAGTAAGTTTTGATTAATTTCTTTTAAAATTAAAGTTTAACATAAAAGTGTGAAGCTAATGAGAAATTATATTATTTTGTTTTTTGAATTGAAATATCAAAGATTACATAATACATTGAGTTAGAAAAGTTTGATAATATAGTGTATTTAATAAAAAAAAAATCATACATTAATAAATCATTTTCTATCGCTATAAATAATATATTAAGATAATAAAAGCATATTGAACGAAATTTTTTTTAATACAAGTATACAATGTAGTATAAGAAAATATATAAGAAAAGTTCTCCAGTGTGCAACCGGCTTTAATGTAAGTATTCTGAAAGATCTCTATGGCTGATATTCAGCCTGATCTTCAGCCGGTATAGCAGCGTGTTTAGAGTATCAGCACTTGCATGGATTCAGTGATCTGTGACCATAGATCACAGGATCTATGGATCGTGCAAACTATTTTATCGACTCAGCATCCAACGAAAATGTTTGGCTCTTGTTGCGTCATAGTGCCATACAGATAGCGATAGTAGTTAGTTTTCTTTAGGATTTAGACATATTATTTCCGCAAGAATGACTGATTTTCACAGTCATTTGAGTTTAGCAAACACAAACTCGAGGTCAATACACTGCAAATATTCATATATATATATATATATATATATATATATACTTAGCCATATACATATGTATGTTTTTATGAGAAATAAGAAATTGTTGAGGAAAAGATTAAAAATAACAAGAAGATTTGTACTTGTTTGATAAAAGTAATATATTTTTTTAAAAAACATATTTTTTTAAAAAGAAATAGTTAAAATATTAAATGCTTCAAATTCTTAAAATTCTCAAGGATTTAACAAGTATATACAAGATCAGCTTTTTGTTATAAATTCAATTTTTTATAAGACAACTTTAATTTAAGTCATCTTTTGAACATCTAATTTCATTAAAAATTAGATATTCTTAATTATATAATTAAAATGATTGAAACTTCCCTGCGTTTAATTTGTGTTCGCGATTCTAGACTAATATTTAATTTAAATCGATATTTAATTTTAATTTGCGTGATGTCGTTTGCATAATTTCGTTTTGCAGACATGTGAACATCATACGGTAGGACCAAAGTGCGATCGTTGCGCTACAGGATATTATGGTATCGCAACGAGAGGCACTAACGAGGATTGTAAAAAATGCGCGTGTCCGCTTGCCATCGAGTCCAATAATTTTAGTCCGAGTTGTCAACTCGATAATCCCGCCGATATGAACAGTGGATACGTTTGCACGCAGTGTCCCAAAGGATACACCGGAGATCATTGTGAAACGTAAGAAAAATAAAAATGATACATATTTTAAATAAATTTTTATAAAACTTAAAGTTTCCATAATAACACATTAAAAATACAAATACTAAATATGCAAATACTTTAATTAAATTATTTAAAGTGAATTAATTTGTAAAGATTTTTTTGCAATTTTATAATTTTTTAAGAGATTGTAATTTTATAATTTTGTAAACAAGAAGATTATATTGTTGAAGAAATGAATATTTAATACGATGTTTTTTAAAAGTATCATATTCTTTTATTGGTTATATTATTAGGCATCGCGTGATTGTTTTTTCGTGGACACATGTAATCGAGTAATAATTATCATTACTAAAATATTATCATTAAATCGGGAAGCTTTAATTTCGATTTTGGTGAAAAGTTGTGATGTAGGATACTATGGTAATCCTCTGTTACCCGGCGGCACTTGCGAACAATGTCCTTGTAATGGTGGTATCTGCGATCAAGAAACGGGTCGTTGTTTAGAATGTCGCGGCAATACGGAAGGCTGGAAATGTGACAGATGCAAGGAAGCATACTTCGGAAATCCTTCGGAGCAAAATTGCATGCGTGAGTAAAAACACTTTCATACATTTCACACTTCGTGATAATCTTCGTAAATTCTAAAATCGCTCAATAATTATTACTAATTAGTAATTACATTGAATTTAAAAAATTTTAAAAATCACCACAATCTTTTTTTTTCTATAATCAAAATTGGTTTTCTATCTTTTATATAAAGGTTTACATACTGACAGTTACATATCAAAAATCTATGATAAATTTGTTGGAAATAGCAACAATCGAAAACTTATTACCGCAAAATAAATTGTGATGTAGCAATTAAATTATGTTAATACAATACGAGTATAAGTACTGTTTGTATTTCAGCATGCGACTGCTCTCTCATTGGCAGCAATTCGATCCAATGTGAACAGACGACCGGTCAGTGTCCTTGCAAGTCTTTGTTCACCGGTCGTGACTGTTCCTCCTGCATCGAGGGCTACGGGAATGTGACCGCGGGTTGCCGGGAATGCGACTGCGACGTGGGTGCCATCGACGGGTTCTGCGATTTCGTAAGCGGTGTGTGCAGGTGCGCGCCGGGCGTCGTGGGCTTCCGGTGCGATCGTTGTGATGTGGACCACTACGATTTATCAGCGGATGGCTGCAAAGGTAAGTGCCGCCATTGATCATGAATGCTTTCTTCTAAGCACTTTGTTATAAAGCAAACTCGTTGCTATCGTTTACTATACAAATTTTATTTTCAAAGAATTAATTTTGCCTGAAGGAGAAATTAAATTATAACGTTAAACAAATATATAATTTTATAGTTATCTAATTTAAAAATAGATTTTATATATATAAACAGTTAAGAAATAATAATTTAAGAGAAAAGTTGATTACGCTTTTATTTTAGATTATATAAAATAAAATTAAACTGATATGAAAACTTAAAAAATTAATAATTGCTTATATTTTTCGATAAACAACCCACCGCACAGTCAAATCTAATTATTTTTAAGAGAAAAAAATCTCATTATTATATTTATAATTGCATAAAAAATTATGCTATTTTAATATATTATTTATCTAAAAAAAGCGTCGCTTAAAACCCCAGTGAAACAAACGAAAATTTAATCATAGTTTTTTGTAATTATTAATCGATTGTGTTCGCGAATCATATCGAATTTATCATTTCATTAATTTGAGACGACAGTAAAAAACAACTTACATTGGTACGCGTCTAACAGATTAATCACGGTATTATTGTGCTCTCCAAGTAAGGCTGTACGTCTGTCGATACGAAGGTAGTCCCATGCCTGCTTGCGTTTCAACCAAGCCACGAATGCGAAGAGTAATGCGCGGCTCTTCATCTTACTCTAATGCAAACTCGCGATATTTATCCCAGCCATTCTAAGTACGCTGCACTGCCTTGACAGGCAGTTTAGAACGCTGCCTAAGATTTACGGGGCTGAAGCATACTTTTATTGCGAAACACCGTTCGCGTAATCCATTTGGGCTAATTTTAATTTACGATCGCGTTTACGAGCGCGCATTGTTTCGCACGGATTGTCAAACGTTCGCATCGATCATTCGTTCATCTTTCTTCAGCAATCTCAAATCGTAAACTTTTGTAAGCGTGGAGAGAGGTAGGATGAAAGTTGCATGTTTTTTTACTTATTTATGCCACGTTATTTTATACACGTTTCTCACTTGGAAAGATGACGCGATTAATAAGAATTTCTATTAATTAACATTGCGTTGTCGATTCCGCAAATTTATTTTTAACACCCCGCGCAAGGCTGCATAAGCGATTGCAGATCGAAGATCGAATTGGGTATGCGCGACATGGACAGATAGAGGCGATTAAACGAAGTGTCGGACAACTTCAACTTAGAGCCGGCTGCAAAGACGAGGCAAAATGCGACGCTACCGACGTGTAAATTATATTCAACAGACAGAGACGACGAGGAGCATCAAAAGCGAAGCTTATCGCGCAAGATAACTCGAGCATGGCGCGACGTAATAGTCTGGTCGTATTAAAGCGTTATGAAGACGTTTACAAGCGGTTGAGGGACGAGGGGAGGCTGCACCGAGTTGAGAGAACTTCGATACGACGTTAGAATTTAACGTTCTTGACGAGCGAAGCGAACGGAGAGAACGATCTCGTAGAGGCCACGCTACGCGTTGTGGCGGCACCTTTACGATCGAGCTGGCCAACAAATTCCGCTCGGGAACGTTCAAGATCGACCCGCCAGATCGCCGGCTACCACCGGAGGAATCCCATAAATCGCAATTATTCAGCGTCGTCGGCCGGATCTCGTGAATCCGAGACGATCTCTCGTCATCGCGCTGATAACCGGGGTTTCTACCGGTTGCGTAATCTACAGCCGCTTGAAATCCCGTTACCCAGGGGGGGGGAAGGATCGTGCGATCTCGATGGATCGGAATATCGTCGGCTTAGCGCTAAAACGACCGGTCCGCGTATCGTAATTTAACCCGGCAATAATATTGCGACGCGTAAATCTCTTTTCTAATTAAGTGACGTGGAAACCGCATTCGTGAGATTAAATATCATTTTTTAATATGTTTCTTTTTTTTTTTTTTTTTTTTTAAATCTTTTTATGACTTGGATAGTTATAAACGGATATTAAATTTCGAGGGGAGTGTATTAAGTGTTAAGTTCTTAATTCCGGTTGCGCTTCGATTAACGTCGTTTATTCGCAACTTCGGACTTTGGCGTAACGCAATTGGAAGGGTCGAACGGTTATTTTCCCTCGGCGGGGAAAACGCGCGGAGAGATGATTAATTTCGTTGGTAATGAGGATTGACTGGAAGATCGACTATTCGTAAGCAATGAGCGTTAGTTTAAGCATACGTCATAAGTGGCATCAGATACGCGGATAGATACCCCGCAAGATACGGCGCGCCGTTCATGAGTTTCTGGTTTATTTAGATCTTGAAGCTTGTTTCAAGCCTGGGAGCTCCCGAGAGCCGTCCGTGATGTTAATTAACTTCCTGCGATGGGATGCCACCTACTTCTCTCTCTCTCTCTCTCTCTCTCTCTCTCTCTCTCTCTCTCTCTCTCTCTCTCTCTCTCTCTCTCGTACGCGAATGATACGCTCCGTTTAACGTGGATCAGCGGCATAAACGACGTTGATGCACCTGTCAGATTATTGCTATCAATCGCGGAAACTCGGCTATTTCGAATCCCGCAATTGCGCACGCCATACTTACGTTCGAGTCGAGTTCGATTATACGCCTGCGTCCCGAGCAAAAGCGCGGAGAGTTTCAGCTTTGTATTGGAAACGCGACGTCATTTACTTACTCGCACACCTAAATCGTCTTCCGAGATGCGAGCTATCTCAAAAATATGATTTCCATCTCGGTAACGTAATTATTTATGATAAATTATCGATATGGCAATATATATATCTCTTTTACTCTCTCTCTCTCTCTCTCTCTCTCTCTCTCTCTCTCTCTCTCTCTCTCTCTCTCTCTCTCTCTCTCTCTCTCTCTCGATCCTGTAATCCTTTTCGTTGTTTTTCTGCAATGCAAATTGCCCCGACAGATTTTAGAAAAAAATTACGTCGTATACGTCACAGTGAGTAACGTTAACGACGAGGAACGACAGCATTACGTATTCCCGATTTCGATAGCGAGATATTGCGAGACCGGCGATTTTCCTCGCCAGCCGGGAAATTAATTCGATGCGCATGGGACTATCGATAATGGACACCGTAAATGTCGCGTTGTGAATGTTTGTGATTAATCGCAACTAACCGAATCGCTAAGACACTTTCGCAATTGTAATCGGCAAAAGTTTAGAAACATGCAAATTCACACGAGCTTCGCTCTTAGAAAGAGAGAAAGAGAGGGGGGGGGGGGTAGAGGGAGAGGAAGGAAAAGGAGAAACTGCAAAGTACAAAACGCACTTCATTGAATGCTAATCACAAGCTGGCAGCTCGCATAAATAAGGTATTGAAGAATCAATATTTTGTATATTTTTATGTGTTAATCGATTATTCATTATTATTATTATTTTTTTTTTAGCGAGCAGATTTTCATCTCCGATTAATAGCGATATTAATATTAAATCGGAATTTTCGTTTAATAAGCTTAGAATCTTGTTCTGCAGGCTAAATATATCTTCCACTAGCGCGACGTTTTTATTCTCTTATCCTTAGTTATGCGAAAGGATTGCTCATGCGTGAATAACGTAGGCGGGTGATGGAGACACGAATTGTAAATTTTAGATCGTACCGGCGCCGCCATTTGTGCGTCAAAGGTCTCGAGGTTCCCGAGATATATCGGTCGGTCGAGCATTTCTTTAGCAGCATTTGCAAAATCATCTTGACTATTGTTAAACAGAAAAAAAAGCTATATGGTGTCAACTGGCAGCGACCTGGAATAAATTACACGATGTCGACGAACTATGTATATACGAATGCGTATCTTCGGCCATTTGTAAAAATAAGAAAGTTTATTACCATTAATTATTTGTTAAAAATTATATTACTAAAACAGGAAATTATCATACTTTAGATAAATTTATTCATGGTAATGCATTTTTTTCACAAATTCTATAAGCTTGAAATTATTAAATTCTAGAGTTTAATAATGCCAAACATATGTTTATCTTTATGCTAATTTATGTGCAGTGATACAGAAGGCGAACGTTTTTAATACAGAGGGGATATTAATAATTGAGCACGTAGAATTTAAATCTACAAATTATTGCGTGATATTTTGAAAAAATTCCCAACATAGAGAAGAGGAAGAAGTCAAGCATCTCTGGGACGGTTAATGTGACTGTATCTCTTCTCTTCAGATGCATTTCTAGCTTTCCAAATCTCCTAATATCGTAACGTATTCACCAAGGAATTCTCTGAGAATCTCTCGGCGACTAAATTCCGAATCGGCTTGCTAGTTCTTCTGCGCCATCAGGATACATTAATTCAGCTTATGCAATCAAATGCAACGCACTAATTCAACACGCGTGATCCACGATAAAATTGAGTGGGCATGTAAATACTAAACGGCGCAATTAAGGTAAATCAATGGATCGATGAAGTAGAAGAAAAGCGAGAGAAAAATGTATACTTTTGCACGGGGGATCCGTCCAATCGCGACTGTTCAAGAGTAATCTTAACTTAAGTGGTATTAATTAACGTACTCGATGTACTTAAAGCACGTCATGATATTCTACGATGTACCACCTTAATAAGATCATATTTCCCATGATGAAGACTGGAATCGCTTGACGATGAAATCTTGCTTATCAGGATAAAATTGGAAAATACATCGAGAGATAAGATGATTAAACAAACGGAAGAATTTGTTGATCGAGAAGTATGGCATATTCGTCTAAATAAAAAAAAAAACGCTCGCAGCGTAATTTTTAATAAAAATGGAATCTTTAAAATCTTCAAGAGGGTCTATCACGGGTCTATCACATATTTTAAATCAGGCATATGTGGGATTCCGTGGAATTTAGGACACATAGGTCTGTAATTATAGATACATGAAATCATAATTCCTTAATTATAGATTCGAATGAAAATTTCTGCGGTTTTAGACACCTGCGAAATTGAAGCGCCGTGTAAGCAAGAAGCGATAAATTGCAAAGGTTAATCTAAACGATGATTTGTAGAATTAAGGGTCTAGGGGATCAAAGAATCATATTTTTGGGTCTAAAAAAAACGATAGATTTTATGTAAAACATCTGGTACAGGATTAAAAATGTATAGATTCTAAGAATTAAGAGGCTTAAATTATATTTTTATTTTATATGAGAATTTATTTTATATTTGTTTTCTTAAATAGGAAAAAAATAATTCTGTCTTTATCGCGCTAGAAATTTCGCTCGGAAATCATTGTAACATACACAAGATTCAGATAAACTCAATCGTATATCGTACATTATCCGGATGTACTAAAATAGCTGCTGCCATGCAGGCTGCTGATGCAGCCGGGACACAATTAGCGGCACAATCTTAATCGGGACACACGCCAAAATGAAACCTCCCGTCTTTATTTGAGCAAACGAGAAGGTCGGCAAAAAAGAAAGCTCGAGGATGCCACGTGGGCGAGTCATCGTTATTCCTGCGTTTTCGGCTCGCTCGGCAGATGCGCTTTTTAACTTGTAATATTTTAATTTGATATGATTTTGATTTATTTAAAATTTTAAATCTTTAACATCGAAAAAAATTCCTAGATTGATATTATTAATTTTTCAAACTTTCTTTGTCTATAAATCGTCGATCTCGAAAGCAAATAATCATTAAATTTTAATTCAATACTACTTTCATCATAGATATTTGTAAATTTTTATATATGTAAATTTTTTTAGTACTACGTACATAACTGTTAACGATAGAACAACAACAGTGTGTAAGATACCTTATTCTTAACTCATTATCTCTTCGTTACTTCGCGAGTTATGGGCCAGTTTTCGAGACGTTTTACGGGCTCTTGAAACCACAGAACGTCCGGCTATTCGCCGTAATGGATGAATATTTTTCTCATCCATTGTTGCGGACGCGTTCGACAATAGAATTCGTGCGTTTCGGTCATTACCGAGTTTCGCCTCGTAAAAAAAGTGCCTCTCTCGCTACCGGCAGTTTCCTCTCGCAAGAGAGGCTCTCTGAGCCTCCACCTGCGCCCACAATGCGCAACAATGGCGATGTAACATGCATACGCCGGCCAGATAATGTATACGCATTACGCGTGAATAATGATCGGTGGACGGAAGTCGACGGGCATAATATAACGATAACTTCTGTCTGTGCGAAATGTGTTTGTATCCTCGCCATTGTAATCGCGAAAGAGATTTGGAGATTGTTGCATGCCGAAATTTTTCGTCCGACCCCTGAGATCTATATCTCTTTCGCATTTTGTGAATTTCTTGAAAAATACCTTTCAAATTTTCTCTATTAAATTTAGCGTTTTAAAAATATAAAAATATATAAAAGAACATATATAAAAATTTTAATTTTAAATTTGAAATTTCTAATAGCGTCTAAAACTGCTGTATAATATTTATTATATATATATATATATATATATATATATATATACACATGGAAAAAATAGTTTGATTGGCTATATCAAAATTCTATTTAAAAATGAATAAACCAGAAATTCCGGTTGAAGTTATCAGAATTCAGTTTAAACTAACAAGCCTTCTGGTTAATTCAACAAGACAACTTAGGTCTTGCTAATTTGTTGAATTCTGATAACTCTACAATCAGAATTTCTGATTTTTTTATAAATCATTTATTTTTAAATTTTGATACAGCCAACCAACCTATTTTTTTTTTTTAATGCAAAACTTACTTTTATACAATTCATGGAATATCGCTGTTATGAATATTTTTAATCGAGAGCTAAGCCGCGCTTAAGTTTCGGTTACGTACAGCCGTGCCGGTAATCTCGCGTTTCACGTGAAGTACCTTGCCCGTTTATGTTGGTTAACGATAAGTACACAATGAGTCTCGCACGAATATTACGATGGCGTAACGCGGCGTAACATTGTGAGGCACGTAACTGCGAAACGGCTCGAGCGGAGAAAACGCTCTTAGCACATTAGTATTCGCGCGAATGAGCAGAATTGGCGTCGTCCGCCTCGCCGGCTATGCGCAGATTGCATCGGGAAAGACGCAATGCATAATACGTAATGCTATACGCACGCAGCAGTAAATGAGATATCGAACGACCGTTTCCATAAAGTGCCATTTACCCTGGGGGGGGGGGGGGTCTAAACTTTTTTACGAGGACAAACAAGTTTGCATTAACGCAATCAATGCCTTGCGCGGATGAGTCGTTGTCAACGTTCTTCAAGTCACGATGTTTTATCTCACGATCATTCGAAGGTATGACCTAGTCTAGGAAGAAAGACCCGTTGTTAAAACGAAATGCTGTTTCCCCAACCGATCAGTGTTCCAAATGAACTTATTATCTTCCTGATTGTCTCTTTGAAGTCTCTTCATCAGAAAGCCTTTATCAGATACCGATGAAGTCAACGTGACGGAGAGTTAATTATCCTTTACAACATTGTCATTTTTCTTTTGTGTTTTAATACCCGCGGCGGCGCGATGTTTATCGCGTTTAATAAAGATGACTTCGCCGATCGAATTCGAATCCATCTGCGATCTCCATCTCGCGGCTGCATTTCCGCCGCGGCGAACCGCCGTACAAACAGTCGCGTCCGCGGTTAAACGACGATAATTACCTCGCCGCGTTTCCCGGAGGCTCTCCTATGGCATTTTTCACCGGCTACCAGAAGCAATTCCCGGCGCGCATATGCACGTCGCCCGCGGTTCTCGGGTTTCCGTCCGGATAAACCGAGCTCTCCCAGGGCGAGAGGCTCGCAGTCCGCCCACGTGTGCGCGCGGACGCGATATCGCGATCGCGGGGATCTGCATAAGCAGATGTAGATGCACGTCCGCGGATAGCGGCGGAAAATAAAGAGCGCGGTTTTACAGCCGAAGCCGGGCGAACTTGAGGAATCGAGGCTCGGCGCGGCTCGTTAGAATCCTTCCGCGCCTCGAAGACGACGTTAAACGCCGAGCGCTCGCCTTCTCGGAAGCCATCCGGAGTCTCGGTACGGCGGGAACATGATCCGAGTTGATCGTCGCGTCGAATAACGCACTCGGGTGTTCATTAAAATCACTCAAAATAGGGAGTAAAATATGTGAGGAGGTGATAATATAGATAAAAGGTGGGACAATAGGAAGCACACGATTCCAAAGCAGATCTTTATTGAGACATTGAATTTCTTATTTTTCCAGTTTTTTTGTAAAGTTTTTTTTTCTTTGAATATTTTATCTGGCGAAATTTCTTCTTAACTTCACACTATAAGCTACAACGAAAAATCCAGATTGCATTAGAAGACCAGTCGATTCAGCTCGATAAGAAATGACGGTCGTCTCCACGTAGACGATTTCATGGCACATATCACAGGCGTTTTACTTTGTGGACTCATAAATTTCAGCATTAATCGGCGAATAAAATTCCACAAGTATGTGGAATCCCGCTGAATACTGAAGCTTGAAAAAAAATCTCAATTTACAGAGCACGTTTCACGGATTCGTTTCTTATCGCTAAGTAATGTGCTGTAACTCTCGATCTTAATGTTAATAATTCTTCGATGAATGTGATAAATGCATTAACATTTTTTCAGTGTAGTTGTAAACGGTCCCAGTTTTTTCACTCGCTCGCTTCTCGCGGATACTAATTTACATTTTTTTTTATATTACGAGAAAGAGCGAATCTCTCTCTCTCTCTCTCTCTCTCTCTCTCTCTCTCTCTCGATCGAGAGTTAAGTACAAGTGATTAAAGCTCATAAGCCTGTCTTCTCGATCATCGGGAACGCATCGTTTATCAGGCACCAGGCACGATATAATATAGAGATGTTAAATCGTCGTGACACGTACGTACTTGAACTACTTCTTGATAGCTCGGTATACGGTATGAGTGACGCTTAATATCTCGTCGGGCACGATGCTCCATTTCTTACGTGCCGAGCCGTGAAGAGCGGACTCGCAGCTTCCATTCCGGAATAATGCCTTATCGATCGTGCGGCGCGATAAAACGTCGTTTCCTTTTTAAATCGCCGCGAACGCACGAGGTACGAAGTGCGGCCGATCCGTAGGCCCGATAAGATCCCTCCGCATACGATGGCGGCTCGCCATCGGTTAACACGAACAGAAACATTTCGCGAATCTCCCGCGCATAGTTCCCTCGTCTTTTCTTCGTCTTCTTTTTCGCATGGTTTTCTCTCGCGACGTAAAAACTCGAACGAAATCGCGGAATGCCGCTCCGCGATGCCCGTCGTGACTTTTCGACAACGTCCGTTTCGTGTCATGTACGGGATTACTTTGAAATATAGTGATTTAATGATTCGTAAGATCTATTAGAACATATACGATATAATTCGTTAAAATATGATTAATTACGTAACATAATGTTTTTAGGATCATCGAAAAAATTCAGGATTATCTTGAAATATTATTAAATTATTAAAGTATTCAGTATCATTAAATTTGCGTTCGAATTAAAATCAATTAATTTAATTGCAAGTGATATCGCTACAGATTTTTTAACTGTATTTTATCTAATTAAAAGTAATTAGATTACGCACGTCATGTGTCGGCAATCTATTATAGATAATAACACGTATTACTATAAAATTGCAAAAGAAATTGACACAAGGCATTTTACAGCTTTGAATGTAATAAATATTATAAGAATGTAATAAATATTTTAATAGGATATTTTGATTAATTACGTTCGAAAACGATTAATTTTTATTTTGTTATATTGAAATTACTTTGAAATTATTGAAATGACAAATTTATTTATAATTAATGACTTTCATTTTCGAATTAAAACGCTTAAAATTTGTTCGTTATATTCTTCACATCTTTACAAAAATTAAAAATAAAAATTATATTATTTATAATGTATTATTTTTACTTTTCCGCATACATCGTATTCATCAAAAATTATTTTAAAACACACAAATAAATTTTTAACATTTTACGAACGAATTTTTAAACATTTCAAACGAACACACCTTGAAGCATATTATAGTTATTTTCTTATATATCATATATCATATATCATATATCATATTATATATCATATATTATATATCTTATATATCGTGTGAATTGTTTAAATAAATAATTATATGAAAGATATTTCTTTTGCATTTTGAATAGAAAATCGTAATGAGCGATATTCTTATTACTCCCATTATGAACGTATACGTTTCTATTAGCGACCACCAGCAACCTACCTATCGACATTTATTTATGTATTCGCTTATTATACCAATATAAGCATTCGACACCCCCCGCGGATCTTTCAATTTCTCTCGCGATTCGAAATCGAAGTTCTACATCATTTCCACCGAATGTCGAAAGGATCATCGTTATCAGATTTAATTGGTGGCTCGCCGATCGGTCCGGCTGCTAAGCTAGCTTCTCCCCGGTGGATTCACTAGCGAGCACGTACACTCGCTAATGATGCAATCGGCCCATCAGATACTCCTGCGGCCAGCTCCTGCTTCTTCTTTTTCCTCCTCTCTTTCCTCTTTATTCCGTCCCTCTCGCGCGGCTGGTCCTTAACTCCTTATATACTCACCTGACCATACAACGAGTCTGCACGTCTCGTTCGAAGCGCGTGGGCTGCGCCTCTAACGGGTGACCATTTGCTCGTTTCCCCTGCATATATATATATATATATATATATACACACATATACATCTCTCGTTGATTTTAATTATCCCGCGGGTAAAATGAGCATTCACCACGTTCGTATCGTTGAATTAAAGTGTCTCTAATTAGCACAGCGATCGGCCATTTAGTGCCGGCCTGTTCAAGGGAGAATTCCTCGTTTCGCACTAAATAGTGCGAATATTTATGTTTGCAACACGATTATAATAAATTAAGAAATAAATATAAGATGAAAAAGATGGCCAAAGAAATTGGAAATTATCTTTGAATTTGACAAACGATGAAAAATAATATATTTTTTTGTAGTAGTGTAATTAAAGAAAACTTTTTTTGACGATCATACATACGCGTAATATGTAACTGTATTGAAAGTATAAGAATAATTTAAACAATAAATAATACAAATATGTACAATATCAAAAAAAAAAATATTAAGCAAAATGTCGAATTATTTATTTATTTTATTTACAACATTGTCAACATGATGTTATAAATAAAAATGATAAGCAGGCTCGATGCAGGTGTATTTTATTCACCCGTTAGAGAAGCAGTATCTCAACACCTGGCTGTAACATGTTCAGGATTCCTGGTAAAGAACTCGGGTCTGGCCTCAGTAACGTTAATGTATCGCTGCGCGTCGGACGATCTCGAGATTTCATTCATGAAACCTCCGAGGCTGTTGCACGCCGTTGGAGAGTCTGTCGGCAATGAAATATCAGAAGCAGAAAACCTGGAGGTTCGCGTGTATCCTCGCGAATTTTCGCGTCGGCGGGCGGTCACCTGTTTCCTTAATTAATTTTATGAGTAATGGCGAACATTTAAGATTATCGTTAAACATCGAATTCCTTACTTTATACATTTGCAAATCCGCAGTCACTCTTAATTACGCTGGTTAAACATATAAATAACATGTAAACATTTATATATGCGTGTCATATAGTGTGCTTTAAATTTGTCTCTTATCAAATATCTTCTTATATTAATAACACACAGAAGAAACTTAAGAAAAGAAATTATTGTTATCATTTGAAATACTTTAAATAATTACATTACATTATTATATACGTCTAACTCGATATTAATGCAAATATTTGTTATACCCATAATTTTATGCAAATCTCTTAAAATAATGTTATTAAATCGCTATTAGTTAATTATAGAAAGCGTGAATTTACTTTGTTGGGGAACATCCGTAGTTTTTTTTCATGTGAATTTCGTAGAGAGTGACGAGAATTCTTGCGAAGAAGAGTGCGCGAATCAAGGATGTCGGCCTCGATTGCACTCGACGATAGGCGAGCAATTGCGATTGTGCCAAGGGCTAAGATCACGAGCTCGCCAAGTCCATATATCTCTTTTATCTCGATCGGGACAACGTGTACTCTCAGACGTAGGCTCTCGTCTAGGATCTTATTCACTCAGCTGATGCTTTTCATCCGCGAGATTTCGATTGAGGCTCTTGTCATGAAACGCTATGTATTTCTCTGTCCATTCGCGAATCTCCGCTTTTTCGTGTATCGCAATAAATTGATCCTCGAGCAAATTAGCTATCGTTCATCTTTCCCAAAACAATGATCGATGTGAGCTACACAAGCTACACAAATATCCGTTTTTCTCAGCTTAAATTTGCACGCTCGAACAATCAAAACATAAATAAGACGATATTTCAATTTTTTTTTTTGAAAGTTTAAAAATATAATAAAGATATTTCGCTTGATTTGATGTATGACTTAATTTTATATTAATTTAATTTTTAATATTCTATGAATATAGAACATAATGATATATTAACGTGATTAAAATTCCGTGTGGAACGTACATTGAATTCTTTACATATCGTGCGGGATATTATCGTGCTTAATGCGATCAGCTAAACGTAATGCGCGTGATGCACCGAACTATATTATAGAGCATCGCGAAGTGCATCGTACAGGTGTACATTGAAGATGCCGCGTGCGTCGTACATCCTGCAGTTAACCCCTTGAGACCTCGGGGGAGTGGTTGAGATATCTCGGACGAGCCACGGAATATAATCAATATCGTATCCCGGCGCGGGATGAAAATAAATCACGAGGAACAATAATAATTAACTTCCTCGCTCGTTTATCTCTGACTTTAGGAGCGCGGTTTGTTGATTTACCTATTTCTCTTTCTCGCCAAATTGATTTACCTGCCTCACGTGAGAAACGCGGCTGAAAGCAAGAAAGATTGCAAACTTTTTTTCTGGTCGTGAGAAATCGCGGAGAAAATCGCAATCGACTTCTATTTCAAAATTACATTCCCAAAATCTATTCGAGAGATCTTACTAAAATTCCACGTCGATGTCGAGGCGACATATCGCGACGACAAATATCGACGAGTTGCATAATGCTACAAGAGAAATTGCAATGAGAAATCGCGAGAATCTTCGGATCCTCCTGTTACACCATTAGCCTCTCGATTAGATCGGAATAGTTCGAGGATGCTTCCCTATCGGTCTTCTCTCTGAAGGATATCGTCGCGAGATCGACGATGCATCTCCGGCATAATTTCCCCCCCCGTATGAAAACGCCGTCCTGTCCCGTCGTCTCATTAGCAATTACTTACCCGGGGATTAAAACTCCATTAGCGTGTTATCTGTCCGGCATATCGTCCCGGCGGCTTGCCACCCGTGCGTGCCATGTATGCAACTAATACGCAGATTCAGCTCGGTCTTCACCATATCTCGGCTTTCCCGATGAAGCCGCTATTATTAAATATAAACGTTTATAAAGACAGTATATTATTTAGTAATTAGAGACTTGTACTCGTCGTAATTGCAATATTTTTTATTCGGATGCTTGCGCAGCGGAGGGAGGCTTTTCATTTTCAGTATGCGACTTGAAAAACGTAACAGCATGAAATTACGCTCGTGCGTCCCGTTACAGATTGTACAGATGCAAGTATAATGTATCTATTTACTCTTACATCAGTCATATCCTACTTATGCCACTTGTTGCCCGCGGGCACACATATGCGCGGGCCCCCTTACGCGCAATTCCAAGCCATTTGCATAATACGGAAATCGGAAAATGCGCACCTCGTAACGCTTATCGATATCCTCGATCTCAACTAACTGAATAATCACGTCGTTAAAATTATGAGAAATATCTTAATTTCGCTAATAACGATTTTCTATAATCTAATCTTCCACTTTAATCTCGTCGAATGTTATGGATTTATCAATCAACTCGCCCGCCCCGCCCCCCCCCTTCCCCTCCCCTCCGTCAAAGGATCGTTATTTCTCGTTTTTTTCCACGGGAATTAAATTACACATATTACATCGCGCAGATTACACGGCTATATAACTCGCAATGCACGACTCGCGAAACGCGTGTCACCGCGAGCCACGCGCGGGACCACCATCGCACGCAATTTCTCAGCGACCGATCGCCAGATGCAGGTCGCTCTAATATCGCAATTACTCCGCCGGCGCATGTTCCAGCGCGTAATTAAAGTAGCCTCGCCGAATAAATCATCCCCCGGGAAGTGACTCTCGCGAGATCGTCGGCCGGGGATGCGGGGAGGGGGGGGGGGGGCGCGACGCGCGATGCATCGCGCACCCTTCGTTGCGTTCCGACGACCGCGGGAGGTCCTCTTGCGTTGCGTCGAGAGAACTCGCAGGCAATCAATTTCCCTACATCGCGTTAATTTCCATAAGGTGGCCCGCGGGCCTTCAACGGCGGGGGCGGTCTCGGCGGAGCTGCGATTTGACATCCTTCGGATGTAACGTGGCTCGGAGGCATTCGGGTGGCTTGTAAATGTAAATAGAAATGTAACGCCGTTGCAGAGATATGAATGCGCTTACTCAACGTATGCAGCTGTACTAAAGATCTGCTCGCTCTGTTGCACAACAGACATGTGCCTAATGATTTAAGAAGTATTTATGTTAAATTACGTGTCTGACGTATCTTGATAAGGAGGGGATTCCAGGGGTTCGTTTTGAAATGTTAAAGATAATGTTCTCGCTATCTAAACAAACTGTATTCTTAATTAAATAATTATGCGACAAATAATGCGAATTTTATGATTATTTGGTGACTAGAAAATGTGCATAAAAAATTGTACTATTGAATGCATTATATATTTAAACTATTTCATAAATCTAAAAGGAACTGTCAATTTCGTGTATGTTGATAAGGAAGATCATTAAAGTGGAAAATTCCAATTATTTATAAAATACAAGCGATCGAGAGTAATGTGTATTCTCGGTGTTACTCCTGACAGACTTTATTGCCAGATCGTATAAACGTGGACCTTTTCGCAAAAGGAGTAAATCAATTGGAAATTTATATTCGATGTCTCGAACGTTGTTGTGCAACTAGTTGCTGGGCAAACTTCGCAAACATGCAATAAATAAAGCCCTTTCTTGCCTTCACCTAGACACCGGCGCGTAAAGTCATAGGGGAAGTGAAACCTTCACTTCGCGAGAATTTCGTGAAATACGTGCCGAATACTCGAATACACTCGGTACTCGATAGTTGCACGCCTCTAAGCCGCGCCAACGTTGTATTTATAAACATGCGATTTAAATCCCCGACTTTAAATTTATATACCGCCGAGATTATCCGAATAAAATAATATCTGTCTGCTGAATATCGATTTACCCGTTCTCCTTCATATGTTGATTCGTCGATTTTTACCTGCAATAAAATCGATTTTATGTCCCAACAGATTTATTCACACTCGTGGAGTTAACGATCGAATTATACGAAACGGTCTGAACAGGTCAATAAAGAATGTAATGAAATTTTATCTGACATAATTGACGCGAGGACAAGAAACGTATCAGAATCTATATCGAATTTAGTAGCTTTGCTAAATTGAAAAACCTCTATTGAATTTCAATTTTTTATTTGACACGTGTCTCATTTTTTATATAACTTCAGTACTTTCTGCATCCTCTGTATTTCTCACGATTCGAAGTAGATCTTTTTAATCGCTTACTCGCTTGCAATTTGACAAACGTTCCTTCTACAACGTCTTCGTTCCGTGAACAAATCCAAGAATCACGATTACAGATCGTGCGCCGTACGTATCTCATCCGGGCTTGTCTGGATAGGAGCTTCTCACTGTCAGCAAATCGACGATCAATTATAAATTGACACGCGATATCCGATTTATTGCACGCGTCAAGCGAGAGCTATCGCTTTCTCGAGCCTGTTAAACGGGAAAACGGTCGATTCATCGATGAAACGAACAACGAGTCCTTGTCGATACGGCGCGGGGGATGATGGTATTGGCTTCTAAATCGGTATCATCTACGTGGAAGGTACCGCTCGATCTGTTACTCTGATTGGCCAGTTTATCGTACAAGAGCCACGCCGTGGTGTAGCTAATGAGAGATAAGTTCGATAGTGAGATAATAGACGATCGGGGTGTAGCGAGGTTAATAATTCAACGAACGGGCGCGTTGATCGCTTTTCGCAGAAAGTAAACTGCAGATTGACGACAAGATTACTCGCGTTACGGTAATTCCACGGCAAGGTCGACCCGTTCTTTTTTCAACGGCCGATGCAAATCCCGCTTGCGCATTCACTAGTCACGGATAGATGTAAGACAATTTAAGTTTACGACGAACAGGATAATATATCGAAGAGCGAATATGTTAGTATTAACTTATCGACAAAAGCATAAAGAAACGGGGTTAATCTGGGGTTTGATAATGAAAGGTATTTTATTAGAAAAATGAAGGTAATCTGTGGCATCTTTCACTCTTATAAATTTTATTTTTTCTTTGTGTGGATGTTAATTATTGAAAGTCCGCTGATTATTCTGTTTAATTTTTACACGTTTAATCATCTGCATACATAATCGCTTGTTTTAGTATGATTACTTCGTGGAATATTTAAAATAAGTCTATCAATCCGTGAGTCGTTATTCGTGCCAAAGTAATTTTCATTTTTCCAGTAGGTTTATATGCGGTGAAGTAATTTTATTGAACGACTATTGCTTTTGCGTTAAAAGGTGATTTCAACCGGACAGGTAATAGCCTCGTTGGCGTTAATGTAATTTTGTCGGCGCGTCTGTTATTCTTATTACGATAATATTATTCCCATGCATAGCTTGCGATAATTTTGTTAATAAGAAAATCTTACGTGCAATAATTGGGATCATTTGGTTTAATACTGATTTCGTGAAAGTTCAAAGGACAAAACGTTCCTGTCTTAATCGCAATATTAATAAAATAAAATATAATATTTCTAAATTATAAATTACTTTTTTAATTATCAAAATTTTTATACTAAAGATTAAAAAAAATACTTATTCAATTTTATAAGTGAAATTAATAAAAAGTTTATGCAAAGTTCAGTGATTGTAGGAGATTATGTTGCAAAAATTATTTGAAGATTTATCGAATTACTAAACAAAATTCAGATCATTAAATAAAATTCGAATTTTTATATATATACATTTAATTGAAGTATTATTTTTTTATACGTCGTTTCAGCTACTGAACCGACGATAAAATATAATAATGCTCTAACCAGATTTATATTTTAAAAATGCAAATCATATATGAAATTTCGTGCTGGTCATTCGATAATTAAATCGATCAATAACACGATAAAAGTAATAAATCAAAAGGTACACGTAAGTCGGAGCGGCAAATAAAACCCACGGAAATAGAACGCCTCGATCGAAAACCAGTATCGTGAATCGAACAACGATGAATATACCGGAACGCCAATTCGTTTGATTTAATGTCGTTGGATTCATAAATTTCATATAGATCATATAGAATCATTATCCAATATTATATAATATTTTATTCTTGTCTAATATGATATATAAATATTTTAGCATATGTTATATGCAGTAGTCAATCTTACTAATAAAATAAATCGTGATTAATCTCACAAATGCAAGAAAATATTTCAGAATTAGGAATATATATCATATTATAATATTATATTAAAATATATATTATAATATACAACACATATATATATATACATAGGAAGGTAGCAATAAAGGATTAGTTGCATTTTAAAAGGATTTGATATATTTATTATGTATTTGATATATATATATATATATATTATATATTTTCTTCAACTACAATAATGATATATTAAAGTAGTAAATACATTTAAAGTAGAAAGTTGTCGTTAGGATCGTCAACTTATTTATTAATCGGTGCTTATTCTATTATATAAATTATAGCACAGTATTATAGAACGCAGGCGTAGGCGAATGTAAGAATATTAATGCATAGAGCTTAATTAGCTTTGTAGTAAAATCAATCGTTAGCATTATCGTTTAGCATGCGAAAGGTCTCAGACTTAATTTTTGGCTCATTTATCTATGCCTCCTACATTATAGGCATAAATAATTAGTCAATTAATATAGTATGATAATTTGTAAAATTAGATTTCTTTTGTAAAACATAATATTTGGCTACGTTCTCAAGATATTGTATCTTTATTGTAATCTTGATATTTTGCAAAGTCTAAAAGCTTTGTAATAAAAACAAAAAATTTTTTTAATTTAATTAATTTTGATTCAGTTACGAGTATTCGATATTTTATCGGCAATAATCCATTAATTTTATGTATGTAACTACCTATTGATATCATTTATTAAAATGCGATTAGATAAGTAACGTAACATCTTAAGGATACCGGAAAAAATTTAGTATCGATAAATTGAATTTTCTTCGAATTAAAAGCAATTTACTTAATTCCAATTAAGTAAAGTGGTGCGATATCTCTACGAGTCTTTTTAATTTGTCTTATCTAATTAAGGATAATTAGGTTACGCACACTTCAAACGTCGGCAACCTATTATAAGTAATCAAGAAAATAACACGTATAATCATAAAATTTTGATATCATCAAAATTACGATAGAGAATCTAGGCATTCCAGGCTTCCTATAATTATTTAAAAAAAAAAAAAGATATATACATTACTTCAATAATGATTCTAATTAATCGAAAGAAATTGAAAATGTTTCTATCGACACATTAAGATCACAATTATTATCTGAAGTGACGTAGTTAAAATCACGTTAGCAGAGCTTTCTCCCCGAATTCCCACGGAATTACGAGAAGGGGCGAGCGACGCGAAAAACGACACGACGCCGACGGCCGGAACTGATGCGCCGTGGACTCCGCCGTGAACTCGAAGAAAAATGTTAACGGGACGGTTATTTCGTCTGATTTACAATTGCGGAATATAATAATACGAGCGATCGGCATCGCCCACGCCCAGATCATGGTGCACCCGGGACACACGGTGCACATGCAGGCGATAGTTAATTTACAGGGTGGTAACGTACCGCGCGCCGACGTTATGCGAGAAAATAATTTCGCCCACGCGTGTCTAAGACACGGCATGCCGCGACGACCGCGTAATGCGAAACCCCGGGCTTCGGGCTAAAGGCGTGTATCGAGTAGCCGATCTGTTCCTTCTTTTATCCGGTTCGATGGCCGATCGAGATCCTTGACAGATCGCGCGGCTGCGTTTCGTTGAGAAACGACGAAAAAAATCGGTGTAACTTTCGTGAAAATTAGACGACGACTGAGGATGGCACAATAATAGGAATCAATACTATTAAAGGATGACGACTTCCGGTCCCCGGTCTATCCAGCTGTCGACCCGCAGTGATTTATTTCGATTGATAATCCGATATGCAAATTATTATTCATACGGTAGGAGCTAAATTACCTTCGTCTCAATCGATTTAAATAATCTTTACAACTAAATCTGCGAAATTTATTATCGCTCGCGGAACAGTTTATTCATAAACTGTTGTATAATGAAGTAGATGTGTAAACGAAATTATTCTATCGGACAAGGATAAATTAATTTTTGGATTCTACATTTTAACACACATGTCTTTTTTTTTCTTCGTTTTATCTGATATATAAATTTGGTATTTTAATAGGATGATAATAATTGCCAAGAGAGATTAGATTAGGAGTTTAAGAGATAAGGGAAAGCGCTACTTTCCGGTCGATTGAATCTATTTATTTCCTCAAGTCCGGTAGTTTTATGGCACTCGAGTTCTAGTATGAACACACGGTTTATAGTCAGCCCGAGGCAGCGCGATGCATGTCTCGCCGCACGGTGGTGCAAAACCGAGGAATGCCGATTTTCTCATTAATCACACGCATGAGCCGCTCACGTGGGAATGTTGATAAAACATCCCGGTGAATGAGGCGAGGTTGATTTCTTCATTTTTCTCACATCCGTCGAACCCTTTGACTTCGCCTCGCGTTTTCTCATTCCTTTTTCCTCTCGCTTTCTCTCTCTCTCTCTCTCTCTCTCTCTCTCTCTCTCTCTCTCTCACCCTCCCCCCTCTCTCCCTCTTCCTCCTTTGCTTTCATGTCGCACTGTCGACACCTTAATGAGATGCGACGCGAGATTTAGAGTAGCCTCAGAAATATGACGATAATATGTAAATACGCACGTCGCGCCTCGTAATCATTGCCACCAAGTGTGTGTAACCAACCGCGCCTTCGCCCCTATTTTCGATGGGTCTTGCAACGCGTGTGATTTATCGACGACGATTTCTAGAAGGGCGATTATAATACCCCAGCGTTATCGTCGTAATTCATTAACAATGCGCGTCTTACAATCAGACAGTTTCCATATCTTTGCATAATGTTGACAATAATTATGGGGGGGATTAGCAGATAAATTTCATTAAAAATTACCTTCAGACCACTATATAATTTTTTATTATTATTGAATATTAAATTTTTATGTAAATATACGATTACTTTGTTATCGAGTGAAAATTAATAAAAATTGATATATAAAATTAAATGAGATGCAAATGATAAGCAATCACATAATAATTCATACTATTGAAAATTCACGGATTTACAATTGTACTTCTCCGAGTCCGATTGCACCATCGAATCGATTGCTCTTTCGATTCACATTTAATTGCCATTGTTCCTCGCGCCTGGCTGGTAGATACGCCAGAGCATAACTTTCGGGCTACGATTCGTGGTAGCACTCGGCAAGTGGGTGGTACCGAAGTAATCTCGTTCTCATACATAAAACATGAAGAGCGGTATTATGTTGCCCTGCCTCTCTTTTACTTATCGGCAAGTTTGAGTCGACGGTATTTCGCGGTGTCTGCACCACGACAATCGATGAAGGTGCACAGCTTGTCGTCGAGGGGAGCTAATGAACGCGCACTCTCTTCATAAATTTATGCAACAAAGTTTAATATACATGGCCCGTTTAACGCGCTGGTGCCAAAGCAGTAAATTAATAACGGATGTATTGAACGTCGCGTATCGATCATTGGCCTTGTATTTTCCAAAGTGATTTTATGAAATACGGTGTAAAAGATATCGCAATTGAAAAACTTTTTCGAGAATATATTTGCAAAATAATTATTATTTCTCTGAAAGAATTATAAATATAAAATAAAAAATTTTTAAATGTGGCTAAGATATTCTTTATCTATTTTCTTATTAACAAAAAAAATAATTTATTTGATGAGAAATAATCCTAGCATAATAATTAACTTTTTTTTTTATTTAATTATGATTTATCCTTTATCAAGAATGTGAAAAACTTCGCAAACAAAGTCATATCAAACATGAGATTTGCCGTAGATTCGTTTAATGATTCGACGACTGAGCGAGAGATCCCGTTCATTTCGATGAACATCGACGCGATGATCTCCTTCTTTCTCCTATTCTTCCTTCTTCTCTCTCATCAAGAGACATCCTCGAGACGCCTGGGGCGAGATTCTCCAGCGAGAGTTTCCTGTTGGCGCAGGACGATCTAGGAATGCGGCATGCGAAGCTATTCCTACGTACTATTAAGCACGTAGGAAGAAAGACCGGCGCGGGCTGTAGATAGATCCTCTCCACGGCAATCACCTCCTGGGTGGTCCAAGCGATCGCCACCGGCCATCGCTCGTATAGCATCCTTGTAACTTCATATTAAGTCATTTCCCCGCGCGCGCGCGCGCGCGCGTCCCCGCGTCCCCCTGGCCACCCTCGCGGTAACCTTCCGCTACGTCAATGAGTCCCCGAAGATGGAGCCTGTTCAACGCGGTATCTTGCCACCAGCAGGCACCGCAGGACGTGTCAACACACTCGCGGATTCTTCCTCCCGTTCGTAGACGACATAAGCAAACAAGAGCGACGTGCCGGCTGGCAGGTGACGAAGAGCTGATCGTCGAGTTAGCGGCACGAAGATAACCGCGTGTCTTTCTAACTGGATAATAATGTGAGAGATAGTATCGCGATCAAGACTCAAGTTATGGTTGAAAAGAGATTATCGAGATAATCTGCCGCAAACTGGAAGCGGGTAAGCGTGCAGCGTCTCTCGAGATCGAGAGAGATGCTCGAATTATACCTATCTCACTCGACCTAATAATTCATACTTTGCCTACCTTTTGTTTTGCTTCATCTTCATTAATGTTTATACCTGTTTCATTAATTATTAATAACCTTAAACGATATTTATAATCTTTTTATTCTACGAAACGTATTCATTGCTCGTCTTACGTGTCTTGTGTGATGATATTTATTTAATTTTATTTTGCAATTCAAACCACGAAGAGAAATGCGAATTGTCTTTAAGAAAATATTTCCTAGTTTTTTGCTGGTGCGCGAAATAGAGAAGTGCAGAAGCGCTAGTTCCCTAATAGAGTTATATACACGCACTTTAACTCGCGTATTCGCTAACAGGCTGTATTTTATCTCAACCGCGCTCGCCGCAGATAAATCCGGACGACTGGTATTTTTCGATATCAAGTGGACAGTGTTTACGAGATATTAGACTGGTCCCGAGTTATGATTTAGCGAACGACTGCGGGGCATAGAGGTGTTAGGCGCTTCGTAATGGAGTCAAATACGTGTCTTTAAAGCCTTCCTGATGAAAAAGCGGGGCTGATTTAATACCAACTTCGGTACTCGGGATCATCGACGGCTTGTTAACAAAAGGGGAGCGTAACCCGGCGTGACGGACAGAAAAAGAGGGTAGTAAAAAGTAGTATCCCAAAAAGTAGTATCTCAGAATTGCTTTTCGATCGCTTCATCGTAAAAACGACGGCCAATCTTCGATGCATTTAATCGCGCTTGATTTTGACGAAGGCAGTCGGAAACAAGGCATCTCAATCTTGAGTTAGACACATAATACCAGGAAATTGTCAAATTGCCAAACATTTGAGCGATTTTCTTTTTAATATCTTCCATTAAAATGGAATTTATCTTCATATTTATGAGCACACGCCGAAGGATAATTTTTGGCAACGGGAGTAAATTTTAGTGTTGCGTAATGACCAAGGACGCGTCGTGAACCGGCCACTTTCTCGCAATCTCGTCAATGAGCATTTTTACTGTCCGCCCACGCGAGGTGTAATAACAGCCGAGGCAGAAAGGGACCGGAAACGTTGCGACGACGCCTGAAGACACAAAAGACGCGGCATGACCGATTATCGATCGCCGATTTATGCAAACGTCGCCGTTAATAATGGCGTTCGTTCGAGCGTAATTACTTGCATTATCGCTCGGTTGTACGTAGCGGTACAGTGGGAATGCAGATACACGTGGGCGATGAACGAAGCGAGAGAGAGAGAGAGAGAGAAAGGGAGAGGGGGAGGGGGGAGAGGGAGGAGAGGAATGATGCAGATAGCGCGTGACGTATTTATCAATAAGTTCTTATTAACGACATCGTGAGCACGATGCGACTTTATCTCACTTACTCGAACGAATTCTGCAAAATTGATCGATTCGGCATCAATGTTGCATCAATGTTGCTCCTAAACGTTGATTAGAATTTTTCTTTTAGCGCGACGTAACGGCTTCTTTTGCTAGAAGCGAGCGCAAAGCAATTTCCTGTTTATTGTCAAACCGGTATATTCCTCATGGCGAGGAGAAAAACAGAGAGGGATCGTTGGGATCAGAATTATAGCCCAGTAAATGAACATTCCACGCAGCCATGTCACAAACGACGTGAAAATTTTAATGCGCTCTGAGATTTTATTACAACTCTAACAGCTTAAGTGAACAACTCTCAGGTAGAAAAATTTCGAAAGGGAAAGGAGAGATTTCGTTTTCGATGATAAATCTCGATCATATAACGACGTTATTTTCATTCGAGTAACTAAGTTTTTACAAAGTGGAGAGACAAATATAAGCAGAGATATATATTTTTTTTACATATATTTACAAGAATATATATAAAATATAAATTTACATAATCAGTGTATGTTCGCAAGAGATACATCGATTAATTTCAATATGCAACTTTGTGTCGTTCCGAAAAAAAACCTGACAAACACGCTTGGTTTTGCACCTGGTGGGTGGCACGCCGGAAGCGGCGTCGCGTGGATCCGGCGGAAAAGTATGAGAAATTGTGACACCCACGGCGCGAGCACCTTGTCGCTTCGCAACGGGACACCTCACGCGTCCTCGGCTACCTGCACGAGATTAGGCCTCTCTTTCTCTCCCATCTAATCTCTGTGCTGTAGTGTGCGCACTTTTAGCATGTGTGTGCATGAATGCATACGTACCGTCTGGCGTGGCATTATCGGTCCTCTCTTTATGAATGCATCCTCAGAGTCCGCAGGACTTCCACGGCGGTCCTACGGTCGTGTGAATGCGATGGCCGCGAGAGGGGAAGAAACGAGGGACACAATGAACAGACTCACGAATCGCGGCCGACTTTCTACATTTGTGGCCTCATTCTTCAGATATCTTTTTGAGAAAGGGGGAGAGAGAGAAGGATAAATAGAAGAATGTTTACGATTTACTTGTGATATCTCGTGGGCAAGAGAGATCGGCGCGCTTGAAAACCCGGAAAACCGTGGAAAAAGACGGATGATTTAGCTCGCGGAAGTATACAGATAGTGACCAGTTCTGTATGCGGGACGAGTGGACCCTATAAAAGTAGCCGTGCCCACGCGGCATGCCCATTCCCATCTGTATTTGTAGTTGTCGGTGCGGTAGATATAGATACGCATCGTCGTCACGTACACGTTCCACCTGTATCACCGTGAATAAAATTCCCTCTCCTTCTTGAAAAAGCCGCTTTCTCGGATCTCGATCCTGCTCTGATTTCCTGAAATCCATCATCTAGCGAAATCCTAGCTAAAATATTATATTAGTGGAACGACGTCATTCGCGACTCACGTCTAATCCGAGTCACAATTCCGTCATGGCGTTTTCACGGCGGAGAATACATCTCTCGGTGGATTCGCGCCACTCATTTTCGAGCTCGCTCGCTCGAAAAAGCTTGCCGATCGCAAATTGTCCGTCTATTTCCCGCGACGACGGCCAGGAAGATAAGGACGTCAGGCGGCAACGTATATATCTGTCGTAATACGAGTCCGCGCGTGCAGTAGGAGAGAAGAAGGCAAGACCGTTACGACTGGAAGCGAGACCCGTTAGAGAGGTCGAAGCCAATGAATTCGATCGTAAATCTCTTCCCCGTGGATCCTCATTACGTGCCGCGGACGCGATTTACTCGCGCGCGATCACCAAGAGCGGCCGCGATGAATTCGCGGGTGCGAAAGCGAAAGCCACGCGCGCCACGCCCCCGTCGTTCGTTTGCGAAGCCATCGGGCGATAATACCTTCGTTAAATCAATCGGCATCGTCAATCCTCGACGAATGAATATACCTCTCGGTAATCGCGTGGTAAAATTGATTGTTTTTCATTCGTCGTTTTACAACTCTACTCTCTCGTGCATTTGCGTTTACGAGGCCGCAGAATTGTGAGAAAGCAAAACGCTATTTCGAAAGGAGATGTGCGAACGATCGTTAATAATTCAGAAATTGCTTTTGCTCGTACGACGATGTAAATGTCTTTCAAGATACTTTTCGAAATTCAACGCTTTAATTATACGTGTTTTTTTTTAAACACTTTTTTTTTATATACGTGGCCGAAAGAGGATTAATAAATTATATTTTATTTGGAGATAAAATAAAAGTTAGAAGTGGCGAGGCAAATAATTTTGAAAGAGATATTTGAACGGAACTTCCGGCATTCCGAGATAGAAATATCTGGGAAACCAGATCCAAAGAAACCAAGAATGGAATGTCTTGTTGCGCAACTTCGTGTTACCAGCTTTCGTCGTGAAGGCAAACTCGAATGATGCATATGAATGAAACGTGTCCCTTCTAGTCCCGAAAGAGCATTCATTTCCGGAAGTCGCATCGGGTGTCGAAATTGTCAGTACGGCGGAAACCTGCTGGAGAGCCTCCGGCGCGTCCGATCGTCAATCATCGCGTCGCGCCTCTCATTATGTTTTACGAGCCGGATTTATATTTATATCGGAACGATGCGTAGGCGGGCCGCACCTGGACGTCGTCGACGAAGCGACGCGACGCTCGTGCGTGCACGCATCACGGACGCGAAGGGATTCGCGAATCGTCAGCTGGCGTGCATCTTGGTGCTGCCGACATCAGGATCGCCGCGACGGCCTCGTAAAGTCACGTCCACGCGACGTTACATCTTGTCCATCCGCGGAGGTGCTTACACGGACCTTTCCTCGGATGGACCGTAAACCACGTAAACCGCATACCAAATGAATTGTTCCTCATTTCCTCGTGATTTATTGTTGCGCCGCGTTACGTCACGCGGATAAACACACGGTAAAATAAGTAACAGAGTTGAACATTCCGAATGAAGTAGAAATAAGAGAAATTCATAAATTTATTTAATTGCATGTTATAGATATTCTGTTATTATATAATATATTTTCCTCTTTACGCAGCACATATTGTGCTGTACTTTTTATCCTGAGATAGAAAATTAGGAGTAAAATTGAATTTTTTATATATAAATATGCTGCACTAATTACTTTGAGATATTTCATATCGATTGCATCTTATGAATGTGCGAAAATATGAGGTTTTTCACGAAAAGTGCTACGAAAAGTGGACAGTTGTTATTTTACTATTAATTATTTATTATATTTATTATTTATTATTAATTGCATATTGATTAAACGAAAATGTTGCGCTGCGCTGTACCTCATGAGATTAATCTCACTACGAATAAAAAAAACAAAATTGCGGCATCAAATGGGTTATTTTTTCGAATAATCGATACGATCATTGAACTTGTCATTATGATTAAGAAGAAATATGTTTCTGTCTTGCTGATGGCGAGGATTATTAATCATGGCGACGCCGCGGCAAGGAAAGCTGAGAATTTTTTCTGTCGGAAATTATTACGAAAGAGTGTGTGTGAGACACAGCAATGTTTCATAAATAAATGTTACGCGCTTGAAGCTGCAATTTATCCATAATATATATATATATATAATTTCACAATCATCGTTAATAGCATTTTATTAGTATCGAGACGTCAAACACATTTTCTTTCTAATATTAATTGAAGACACATTGATTTTTTCCGTGAAAAATGATTGCACTTAAATGAACTAAATTTAAACATCGGTCGATGATGCAATTTATCTAAAATTTTTATAAACGCAAACTTGATTGATGAGCGTTCCGTCAATGAATTCTCTCTGCACGTCGAAGTGTGCATCGAGAAGTGCGAACGGTTAGTTGGTCGCTCGTGCATTTACACGTGTCGAAACGCGGCGCTTGTTAACGCCAAACTCCGTGAGAAGAGGGCCGTGTTTGCCGTGAACAAACTGAGATCGATGACATCGTACCGCGAGGGACTACTCACGAGTCCCATGAAAGAATCCGTCCCATAAAGGCGCCGTGAATTCACGACTCACGATTACAATACGCGCTCGCGAGGCGCGTATACGTGCGAGAAAGATCTGTGTGATCGCCATACCTTTCTTTAATCCACCATAAAAATAGCTCTCTCATAATAACGTGACACAACGTTGCACAACGTCGGGCCGACGTGCGATAGCGAGCATAAAACGAAGCTACGAGAACGCGTACGTTCGGCGAACCGTAGGTGGTCTGAACTGAAGCCTTGGCGAGTATAGTCTCTCAGCGATACTAAAGAGAAAAAAAGAAAACGGAGAACAGGTGTGGTAGCACGTGAAAGCACGCACTTATTAATAAATTAAGAAATAACAAATATGACTTGGGAGAATGGCCAGAGAGAGATGTTAGATACATAAAAACGGTTGAACGGACCCACTAATCTTCCTAATCTTAAGTAGACGTTCGATAATAAATTTTGCCTTCTTGGGAAAGCCGCAATTTAACCGTAATGTAGAAATTTATTAATTATTTTTACTATTACTATTCAGAGAGATCCCAATCTCTAAATTACATTCTTCAATTTATTCGATCTTCATAGGCGCGCTTTTCAGTTTCGTAAATCTCTCGATCTATTCGGGTCAACGATTTCTGTTCCCGACTTGAAAGTATGTTGAAAAATTTTGTCTATTAAATGTGTCCCGAATCAATCTTTGCGAGCGGAGGCTTGTTCAAGCGAGGCACGAGCTTGGCTCACCGAGTGCACCTTGTAAATGCACTTGCGGCGGACACGCGTGGCCGAAGGGACCACCTGTGATAAGTTCATAAAATTCGTGCTCACAATGAAACACCCACCGGGAGTGCACTTGTATGCACGATGCGCGGCTTTCCGGTATTCAATTAACGAGAAGAGCGGTCGCTTTGTATCACCCACGGTGTGCAAGGAAATGACAGGTGCACGGCACGTGCATGCCTGGAAAGGAACTGTGTATATAGGATATTCTCTGCATATTCTCACACAGGTTATAGTTAATATCTAGCTCAATTGAAGATATTGTTATAACCCATAATTTGTATATGAACAACTCGAAATTTATCAATTATGAAAATTTACGAACGTGTACAGAAATTTTATACAGAATGTATTTTAAGTCCAATTTTTCTTAATTCAATCTAATTTCAATTTTCTTGATAATTTATTTTGATTATAAAGTAGGTAATACGAATATTCCAAACTGTGTACTTGACATCGTAAAGATAAGAAGTTTAAGGGACAATTCTTAGCAACTTTTTCTTTAACTATTGTCTATATATGATACTTGAATCGCTATCTGCCGCTTGTTGTTGAAAGGGTAATGCTAATAGACGTCACGTTTCTCAGTCTACGAGCGTGGCAAAATTGCATAATGCGGAAAGTGACATGCAATTGAAACCTATTCGATCTCTACGGGTCATCGAGCACACGTGTGCATTATGACTTTTACGAGAATTTTTGTTCCCCTCCGTGTATTTGTTAAATCTTTTTAGCAATTTAGTTTAGTAAAAAGGATCCTTTGATCTACAGAATGCCTTTTAAACGCTGAATATACGCGTGACAAATGAATTATAAATTTCCGACATCTGTCGCGTCATCGTCTTGGAACGTCGGGGACTTGACATTTTATTTTTTTTTTTCGCCATTGAGAATGTACGGTACTCTCAAAATCGC
The DNA here is from genome assembly GCF_055798465.1 of Pogonomyrmex barbatus. NCBI lineage: Eukaryota > Metazoa > Arthropoda > Insecta > Hymenoptera > Formicidae > Pogonomyrmex > Pogonomyrmex barbatus. The sequence continues at coordinate 5,586,830 of NW_028297109.1, forward strand.
GCATTGTCTCCTTATGATGACAATACGCATATCGTCATCTTTCTCGTAGAATGAACGCGCAGCTTCCGTCATTTAAATCATTCTAAGCGACATCTGCATATAGACATTCCAGAAATTGCTAACTCACAATTACATTTAACTTTTTTACAAACCGTTTCAATCGATGCATTTTTTCCAATAAGTTTTATCAGGCTTATATAGCAAAAGGCTTATATAGAAAGAACGAGGAGAATAATAATCAAGTGAGATATTCAAACAGCGAAAGAGCAAAAGATAACATTAGCGAGATGTTCTTATCGATGTAGGTTTAGATAACACATGTAAAAAAAACACACTAAAAAAAAAAACGTTATCGTTATTCTGCATTCGGTAATTTTGTGCAGAATAACATAAATCTAATATTATTATAATATCTAATATTATTGAAGTAATTAAATTAATCTTTGAACGTTTACAACATCATACGCTTACACGCTATAAAAATGCAGTATTTTTTTTTTTTTAATAATTCAAGCGATTCGCCGATATAAAATTTTATCGCAGAGGCAATCGTACGATGCGAATGCAACGTCATCGATACGACATACTCGGCATCAAAAGATACTCAAGTATCCGATGACGAGGGCTCGCTCGATATCAATGCTCCGAAACCGCTTGAATACCCGCACACCCACGTGCGCGGCATAGTAAACACGGAGATTCGGCCTCCTGTCGAAGAAGAGGAAGGAGGAAACGCGAATGCCGGCGCGGAAGAAGAGGAAGATGAAGAAGAGGCGGCGGCGAGGGGCGCAGAGAGAGAGAGAGAGAGAGAGAGAGAGAGAGAGAGAGAGAGAGAGAGAGAGAGAGAGAACCGCAGCCAAGCTAATGGTAATGGTATCAAGCCAGTGTCTCGCGAGCCGCGCTCGAGGCCGGTACACGTCCATCTCTTCGTGGCTTCCACGTGCGTTCGTTCCGGTCCTTCCTCGAGAGATCCGCACAATCGCGAAGTGAGAGATAATCGCGTGGAGTTATACATAAGATAACTCGTCCCGGAGGATATTCCACGAGAATTTCGCATAATTTTCCTTTGTGCTCCGCGTAATTTCGTGATGATTTCTTCAGCCGTTATAATTTTTCCGCGTGCACACAGGCGGACTATTTGATGCGAGGTTTTAGACTTAGAAATCTTCGAGTTTGCAAATTTCAGAACGCGAACCGGCTTTAGACAAAAGCCGGTTGTTTTTTTTTTAGTTGGTTTGATGTAAAAAAAAAAAAACTAGATGCTATTTAGTCTGTAATTGAGTTTGACAAAAGTGATGTATGGAGGAAGGGATTTGTGAGATTCTTTTTGGGACATTATTGGGAAAGGATTACGTCGACAAGAACGAGTTCGTCCAAAGTGTGAGTGATTCATTGAATACTTCAGGAGGTTGTTTCCGACTTTCTTTAAAGCAAACTGAGATAGTTCGCTTGGTATATCATGAAAATAATTTGAAATCTTATCTCTCTGACCGCAAGGTTTAAACTGTCGATTGTAACAAATTTGGCGTAAGCTGATCTTATGAATAAATCAATTCAATTTTTTGCCTGGGAGGTAATGATGATACAACGTATTAAATACGTGTACGAAATCATAATACTATATATGTAAATTAAAAGCAAAGTTAATGTTTAAAGAAAACTACAAAAATATCGCGAGTCATCCCGTTAAAAAAGTTGCGTCGTTACTGCGGCATGAAAAATATTCAAGAATCATCCTGGGCGGTGCCAACGTTCCAGTTCTTTCAATCCCGCATCATCCAGCTTTAGAAGTCGAAGAGTTACATAACAGCCAACTTTTAGAACACGTCACTAAAATCACCCTATCGATTCTTATGAATTACGGCGGAAAACCAATGCGAAAAATTGCTGATTATCATTAATTTTTGAGATTAATTAAAACTCGTTTGACAAATTTTTAATATTATAATATAATTACTCTCGAAGCGAAAGTATCCTCAAGCGTCATTGTCGTGCGTCATTCAAGAGGATACGCGATGGTCATGACAGGTGGCCTGTGGGACAAGATAGTCTCCCTTCTGACTATGGGGTAGAAATGTACCCCGAAAGATTAATCTGGGCCCGGGGCGTGCTGGCCCTCGGAGCAGGTACTTTTTTGCTGTTGGGCCTGCAATGGTGGCTCGAGTCGGCAATCCGAACGGAAGGCGACGGCGCCCCGAGATCGATTCGGATCGATGGATCCGAGAGCGGCGGTCTCCTCGTCTTCGAGCGATCGCCGGCGAGGAAAGGTGCGAGTTATGTCTCGACGGACGAGATCGTCTTCAAATTGCGAGAAATCGGAGGTGACAGGCGATGGGAGAGGAACACGCGATTGAATTCACGCGACGACGGATCGATGATAGAGGAGGACTCGCCCGCGGAAACTGACGTGATCTATGAGAAGCAACGCGCGTCGCCGTCGATCAGCGTCGATGATCGGAAAATCGACGCTGACGGACCGTCGCGACGGAACTTCCGCGTGAACGAAGACGGCGATGCGTTACATGGATCCTCGGAGCGGGATCGACACCCTGTAATTATACGAACCAACGCACACTCGAATATCATGACTCAAGTATCGACGGACGAGAATAAACCGGGAAGGCTCACCGAGCGGGAAGGACGGCGTGTCGAGAAGGATAGCGATCGGGCAACGATCGACAACGTAACTTCCCCGACGTTACGTAACGATAGATTCGGAGAAGATATCGCAGCGGAGACGGGATCAAGATCAAACTCGAAAGTAGAGGATCGACGGAGAGGATCGAGGATCAATGTCGTGAGTCGAAACGCGCGAGCTTCTAGATCGCAGGAGGCGAGTATTAACGTTGATGACTATCTTCGCTCTTCTACGTTGATGCCTCGTCATATTCACGACTCGCAGAGTGCTCGTAATCATCATGTTTCGAGGAACGGCGCGTCGACGTCGGAATCGAGCGATCGAAAAGCTGAAACTCTCGAGATCGATGAGAGGAGCGCGCGATTGGACGATCAGCATAAATCCTTCGATCGAGATCCACATTTTCTGCGGACTGCAGACGCGATTATGGAAATCGAAGACGGAATTTCATCTACGTTTTCCCAAGTGATAATCAGCGACGAAGACGTCGAGGGGCCGAACGCTGAAGCTGCAGAAACCTCTCGATCCTCGTCCGGAAGACGTGCAACGATTCTTAGATCCGTGGAACGAAATACCGCGGAAGAAGATGCACAGCGATTCGCTGCAGGAATGCAGGAGGACCAGCTTCTTTTTTTTCGCGAGGATCGCGAGCGAGTTCAATCTTCCGCGATGAGCCCCGCGGAGGCGATCCACGATCATAAAAATTGGCCGGCAAAACGGGATCGTGAAGATCCTGCAAGGAAGAGACGCGAGACGAGTCGTGATTGGTTTACGCCAACTTCGAATCGATCGCAGAATTTTCAAGAGCCCGATAACGATGTTCGTCACAAAGGAATTGTCAAAGAATCGATTATTAGTGACAATAAATACAGTAATAAGTACAACAATTATGAAACTAATTATTCGATTCATAAAGATGGAAAATTGAAAAAGGATCTAAACGTCAGTGTCGATGGTAAACTTGAAGACGACGATTCGGAAAAATTTACGGATAATGCGAATGCCTTCCAAATTCTGGATACCATAATTCCACCGGACAACAAGAGACGCAAAATGACACGCGGCGAGGATTCAAAGGATCTCATGGTTGGGGGCAATTTTGTATGGACGAGTCAAGATCAAGGAATCAGGAATAGAGCCATCATATGGGAACGTCAACCGACATTCTCGCAGGATAATCGCAAGACGTCGCACAACGGTTTCTCCAGGAGAAGAATTCGATCCATAGATCGATGGAAGGATACGCGGGAATACGGAGGAAAGATCGACGAGGCAAGATCAACGTCGATTCAGAAAGTGGATCAACGCGAAATGACGAACGGTGATCGACGAAAACGATACACGAATTATTATTCCGCGCAATCGGCCACCCCCATGGCCTACGTGCACATTCAACCGGCATATCCGGTGGCTCCACCCACAAGCCGGAAATGCGTACGGTGCATGGTCGTCTACAAGCCTTGTCCTTCGCAACCGCGATCGCCGCCCAAGATCGTGCTTCCTAGTTACAGGTACAACGAGCCAGCCAGCAAATGGCGAGGACTCAAGTACGGTGAGTACTTGGAGAGAGATGCTAAAACGATGATATTCTTCATTAATGATTACTGCGATTAATTCAATCGATTAATCAACAGTAAGAAGCAAGAAACACAGTTTTTGTAAATAACTGATATAGGTTGAAAATACTTTAAGAAAAATATAATTAGGTTACAGATACAGAGACGTACATTTTAGATAAATAATTAGATATAGACACAATAATTTTTAAAACATATCTAGATACATTTTTAAACTCAATTTTTTTCAAATATTTAATTTGACGATCTTATATTTAAGATAATAAATTATTTTTATTCGCGCATGTGTTGTTAGAATTATTATTAAGTTTGCGAATGAAAATTGAAGACGAAAAATTGAAGCAAAAGGAAAGAAAGAATCCAAAAGAAGGAATATCCTTTGGGGAAATTATTTAAAAACAAAATTATAAATAAGATACGAAAAGAACTGATTATTGTTATAATTGGATTAAAAAATTTAGCTAGTTATACAAATGCATAAAAAATATTTAAACGATATAACTAAATATCTTATATTACTATTAATTAATCATTTCCACTGAAAGCAGAAACGTTTTGTAAGCAAGCCTATATTAATCGATATAAAAGAGAATTATTAATATTTCTACTAATTTCTGCGATTCAATCAAAGCTTTAAATAGGATGAATTAATGAACTTTTTGCCATTAAGAAGAAAATCAATTTTATAATGGCTAAGCTTTACTGTCGTCACATAAATAACCGGCAGCACCACATTGAAATCCTCTGGCTAATTTCCCCCTAGAGCGCATTAATCACCTGCATCGTTGTAATATGCAATATCGTTAAGCGTTTCCACGCCCCTGATTCGTCATTTAGTTCGAATTATCTCGCGTCGAGGTCATCGCAATTAAGAGAATCAGTTAAGATTGATGGATTAGCGCAAATTCGAAGCGCGGTCGGGAATAGAATCCGCTTCTTTGAGGCGAGAAGCGTTACGAATTTCTCGAATTATTTAATCATATGATTTACAATGCGGGTCCGTTGACAACCGCATTAGTTACTTGTTGTAATTTCCATTCGCAGCCACTCGCGAGCGCAGAACGTTTCCTCCTCAGCCCAGCTTACCTTCTCGCGTCGATCAGACTCCCGACCTTCGACCTTCGACGAGAAGAGGAACTCAAAGAGTACGGATGTGGCTCATTAACCGAGCATCGCACGAAGTTTCGCGCGGTATAAACAACGACGCAATAAATCGTAATCAGCGATCGAGAAAGGATAGGCTATGGGAAAATCGCAACTTATGCAACTCGTCGCTACGGTCCATACATCGCGTTCTGAGCAGCGTACTTTGTTCCGCTTGCGAATCGTAAATATTTATTGATCGAGATATAATTTTTCAGGAACTGTTCGCGGAATCCGAGATCTGCCTACATGCGTTTAGAACGCGATAAAATAATTGCTCAAAGAGAACGATGTATTCACGTTTAATGGAAAAGTGCGATGTCGGTACGAATATTTTCGAGCATGGAGCAGGATCTCTCGTGTTTGGAGGCTTACCTAATCGAGGAAGGAATTTCATATGAGAAAGGCATTTCAGAGCCTGCGTTAACGGCTCGTGTTAACATTTACACTGATAAATACCACAAATATTGAATCATGGAGAGACACTTCCATACGTTAGAAATATACCTGGCTGACATTGTGCCTTTTGCATGCTTTTGTTCCTTATAATCTTGCAAGAGAATCTAATCACAAATCGTAACATTTTTCCTCTTAAACGAAAGCTTTCGAAAAAAAAAAAAAAAAACAAAATTAACTTTTGCAAGTTAGGTTCATATTTAAATTTCTTTTTGCTTTAAAAATTTTATTTGAGAATGCTATAAATTTATATATTACCTGCCAAAAGGTCGAGTAATTTTTGTTTCTTTCCCGCGCATACGATAAATTGACCGATTGTTTCATCTTGGTCAGTTGCAAAGCTCTAATTATCTCAAACGCGCTTCTTCCTCTAAAACCGATCGAGTTTAGATTGACACGGTAAATTTACTTTACATGAATAAACATCCGTGCAGTGACGTCCGGCGATCAGGCTCGATTACGATATACGAGCGCGAGATTAATCAATTTTATTGCGGCAGACAAGATTCGCGTACGCCGGCGACACCGGCGGCGTCGCAAAGTTACGAGCTACGCTCGGCGCATCTCGCGGGTTCGGTCGACGCATCCCGTCGACGGTGCAAAAAGTGACGGTGCTTAAACCGGCCACGGTGCTCTCCCGCGATGATCCCGTAATCGCGCGTGGAAACGCTCGCTCGCAGGGTGGCCTGGGCGTAGATCTCGGCGTTGACGTGCGCCAGATCACACGCCGCGCGCATTTTAATCACCATCATTCTCGTCGTCGTGGTCCGATAATCATTAAATTTCTCTGATATACACAGCCTGATATATGCGCGCGAGACTCTTCCAAACAATTCCATCGTCACTCCCCATGTCTGTTTGTTTTATCGAATACCATTGACAATTGCTACGTAATTCAATAGTACGATTCACCGAGTGAATTCAAGATTTTCAAAATTTTTTTTGTCAATTTATTTTTATTATTATTTATATATATATATATAAATTTTTGACGTGATTTCAAAAAAGAACTACGATAAGAAGAACTGTAACTGTGTGTCGTCATGTAAGTGTGTTTATGTAAAGATGTGCGAATTTTTTTTTATCGCAGTATGAAACTTCGATTTCATTCTGTCGTTCGCCTTAGATTAGCGATTTTGCTCGCAGTCCGTCTGCGCAAATCTGGGGCGTGTGTGCGTGAAGATCGGTAATCGTGCGTGGAAAAGTGCGTCGGGGTGGGCGCACGAGTGCACCAACGCACTCGAGAGGCGCTGTAAATGCATATTTCTGTCGATGCGTGCATCTTCATCGACAGAATAATTTTGAATCGAAATCTTTTCATCACTGTACAACATATAGAAAAGATATCGAAATTTATTCTATTTAAAATTCTATTTAATTTATTCTATTTAAAAAAAGAGACCAATATTGCTCATTTGTTACGTATGCAGGAATCATTATTAAAAATTAGAATTTTTTTAAATTTGAAATTTAATGAAAATAGTCTGTTTATTGAAATAATTTCATATGGCAATTATTTTTTAAATAACAGCGCGACTGTAATCAAAGTAATAATATTTGAGATTATTTTGTAATATATAATCTGTTAATAAATGATAGAAGAAAACGTTTTTTTTTTTCTCCATAGAAAAGTCGTTCATATAAAATATAAGAATAATTACGTAACATCATTAAGGTACTAAGCTTGTGATATATCGGCGTTGTTCAAGCAGATTAATGTCACTCGTAATGTGCCAACGACTCCCGTTCGCCTTCGAGTAGAAATAAAACGATTTTAATACGACAATCGCGAAGGCGTTCTCTCAATCCTAATCACTTTCGTCACGGAGATTACATTTAATTAAACGGAGATTTTATTACTTCTTTCGAACGCAAAACTATGTAATTATTATATATGTAAATTCAAGGCGTCATAAAATACGATTCTATGAATTCAACTAATTTTTTTTTAAGACAATAAATGAGCACGAGCTGTTATAAAATAGAATACGCTAAAATACTTTTATCTTGTTTTCTAAACATGTGAAACATTTATAGAAGGGAAGATTAAAAAGATTTACATCAGCAATTGCGTCCTCTTTCTCACATCTTGAAATATCGACCGGAATGCAGGTTGCATAAAGAAACGCACGGGACATTTCAATACGGCGGCATCGCGTTTCTTACCTTCTTTTCTCGTTGCGTCAGGCCGTCAGGACTTCAACCGCGCGAGACGCGCATGATAAGAGTAATTTACAACGAGATACAGCCACCCCTCCCCCCCTTTGGCTTCCCGTCGGGAAGTTGCCTCTCACCCTCTCTTATTTGCTCTTATTTTCGTGCGTTGTAACTCATCGCGCGGGTTTACTTAAACGTACTCGCGCGAGCTCGCAACACGCACGCAGCTCGCAGGCACGCACGCACGCACGCACGCACGCACGCACGCACGCACGCACGCATGCACGCACGCACGCATGCACGCGGATCAAAGGTCTGAAGACGCGTCTTATTTCTGCTCGTTCCCGCGATGATCCTTCGCGATGATGCCTCGCCTAAGCCGAGATTGCCTTTGTACCCTTTCGAGCGAAACGACTCGCGCGATACTCGCGCTTCCCAGTCGAGATAAAATTTTTCGAGCAGCACAATCATGCTTCGGGTTATATGTACGCGGAACGTACTCGAGGAAAAAGCGTGTAACAATAGCGACGTTGTGTTCCTGAAGAGACTTACATCGTCGATTTAGTTTTAAGGATAGTTCTAGTTAGTTACGACTAGAACTATTGCGAATTGCAACGAGAAAATGAAAACGCGATCTGCCAACATCAAACTGCATTTATTCCAGTTATCGTTTGATAGATATCTGGACGTTTCTAATGAGGAGAATTTTGTTCTATTTGTCAGCATCCGCTACGAGAGGAGTGAGCCATCTTTGTTCTTTATCTTTGCGTTGTCCGCGCCTTTAATGTCATCGTCATGCTCATCTTCACGTTGCAGTCGGCACTTTTTGTCGCAGCCTTAATCCGCCGTGTTGTGTTTGGTAACGCTATTTTTGCGACCGATCGATCCTGTGGTATCTGCCATAAGAAAAATCAAGGGAGTGATTAGTCGCAGATATTTTCGCACGGAGTATCTTGCGAAAAATTTTACTGTACTGTGCCTGTGTGTGGGTGGTCTATTATTTTACATTGCCGGAAAAAATTCTTTGCGTATTTAGGTATATCAGAGCAAGTGATTTAGAAGTAAACGTGCAGCATTGGATAATACAACTTGGTGTACGATTTACGATTTACATTTGGAAATTCTATGTTCGGCGTTTCGATAGTCGACGTGATAAACCACATCTTCCTCGGATTAATCATTTATTATCTCGCGTTTATCAAGGCCTGCCCATCGTAAATCCTCGATTCGTTTCTCATTATAACATTTTCCAGCCCCGTGCCGAGCACGAGATAGAAATAAAGCGCGAATTGAGATCAGCATCGTTAAATACTTCAAGCCGAGCAGATGCGACGTCTCAATAATCGCTTGATTACGACGCCGACGTTTGATCGAGTCTAATTAAGCAACAAGTCTCCGCATTGCGATTTCGCGCTTGCGAGCACGTTATTCGTGTAGGTGCAACGGACGCTGCGTGGAATTATCATCCCTCTCGAGAGAAATATAATCTCTCATTTCGGAAGGTATCTAAAATTTTCTTTTTATCTACGTATATTTTATATTTACGACAAGAGCGAAGGGGCTCTCTAATAACATTAATTAACCGGTATCTCGCGATGCACGAAGACTCGCGGAATCCGCGGCGAGGAAGGGGCAAGGGAAGTCGAGAGTCGCATGCACGAAAGTCGTGTAACGAGATAAGGGAAGGAGAAGACGAGATGCTGGGAGTGTCTTCTTTTCTCTATCTCTTCTCTCTCGCGTTTCTTCTTTCCTTCCTCTCTCACCGGGGCACGGGGTACAATGCATCTCGCCCGCGGCACCGATGCACCGCTCGCTCGGCCGCGCGCGCGCGCGCGCGCGCGCGCACGCGCGGCGACTTTGAGCCGCATCTTCCGCGCGCCGCACCGGTCGGAGCGTGTAGGCATATATCTCGCGATATCTTGGCCGGCAGTCGTGTCCGGCCAAACACGAGAAGGCGAACTTCCTTCCTGCCTGCCCGCCCCGTTGGTCCCAGGCCGCCGCGTGGCGCGCGGTGCATTCCGCATCACGCTCGCGTTGCAACGCGCTGTTTACGCTACGTGATTTTTCGAACGGTCTCGGCCTAGCATCGATCAGAGTACAAGCGCCGTGGTACGTACAATTTGCATCGTATCCCGTGTTTATCAGATCACGGCGCTCCGCGGCCGTAATCATAAATAATGGTTTGCATTAGTTATCGTTGCGCAGAGATAAGCGCACTTCGCACTGTGGGCGAAGGATTTTTCCAACCCCGATATCATGACGATATCTTGTGCGATATCGTTAAAAAATTTAGGCCACGACGACACACAACCGAGAATCTAGCGCTAGAGAGGAAGAAATATAATTTATAGGTAGGATGTTAAACGTAACCATGTTTTCCATCGTGGTGGCATTTATGGTTTCGTACATATACGGTCTACATATTAAACAAACGTTGTCGAACAAATTAGATAGCCGAAATTTTTATTTTAAGAAATTAAGGATATTTCTGAGACTCTCGAATTTCTACAAATAAATATATAAACGGTTTTATTCATTATCACACTTACAACGAATAACGAATGAGATTTTATAACTTTTATCAGTAGTTTGACCAGCGCGCCGAATATTAATGATCTACAAAGCCGGTGAAATGCGAATCGATATATTCCCCGACGCGAATCGTTATCCTGTAAATTATACCTGTTGCTTTAAATCCGGCGAATCTTACGGATATCATAGCAACGGTATCTTACACTGATCACCACGTCGTATTATGCTTGGTGATGTTTATACGGTAGTTGACAACTCAATTACGCGGTGCAACTAGAAGGTTTGTAATAAAGGCTAAGGCAAATGTTAATAAAGATGCTGTCACGCATGTCTTTCGACCTTCTCGGAATGCAGTTCCAATATAGTGTAGAACTTAAAATGACGCCGCCAGTGGCGGCGAGTTCTTCATGTAGGTTTTCTTTTTTTTTCGAGTTGAGCAAAAATAATATTCGCAGCTATAAAAATTCAATCAAATCAAGACTAAAATTTTTTTTACTTTTTATAATATTCTCGCTTATTCATGAAAATATCCTTGATTTGAAAATTAATTTTTTTTCTGCGTATCGAGGCCAAGATACATGTCAGTTTTTGTCAGATTAATCGCTAGAGGAACTTCTTTTCGCGGCTCGTCGCAAACTCCGCGATTTTCTACGGCAATCCTCCGACGTGCTTAACAACCGATCGCTAAGTTCGTGCAACGCGAATCTTTCTCTCTTTCTATGCGATGCCAGGATCGGCCGGGGATCGAGGATCGGCCGCGGCCATACGTGGTTATTATTCAATAACAGGTGTAGCGCGAAGGGCCCAGCATCGTGGGGCCTCTAATCCGCCTGCGTGCGAAGCAAACAAAACGGATAGATGCACCACCGGATATCGGGGCCGGGCATTACCGCGTGGATACCGTACGTGAGTACATAACTACGTCGTTATGCGGCTCGAATGGTACTCGCTGCTGCGATCGCAAGAGCCACGCACGTCGGGCGTGGGCGGCGTGATCGCGTTCGCGATCGGGCTTGGGACGCGATAGCGAACTCTCTCTCTCTCTCTCTCTCTCTCTCTCTCTCTCTCTCTCTCTCTCTCTCTCATCATTGTTTGCGATAAGACGAAACCGGATAACAATTATATCCGCGACGATAGATAAATAGAAAAAAAAGAGTGATAGAACGATTCACATAATTGCGTGTTATATATCTGAAACAAAAAAAAAAAATGAAAAAAATCCGCATCGTTTTTTTGCAACGTTATAATAGCTACTTGAATAATTATAATTGCTCATTTCTCGACGAGTCTCCGCGTTTATAGCGATTCCTGCCGGGTTCCCCGGATAAAAGTGCGGAACGGGCTAGTTGTAACTTGAATCGCCGTTTCGTATGTACATTAATAACGCCTCCGGAGCTACTTTATAGACGCAGGCTCGTAACTCCCGTGTGTTTCCTACTGCGTCGAACGACCAAACCGCGCGGCGAATAAGCGTAATTAAGCGCGAGCAATTAAATACCGTCGTGTACGAGCGCAGCGCGAGCAGCGTTAAAGTAATTCCGCGGTGACGTGGATAGGCAGCGAACCGCTGGTCGCCAATTAATTACCTTATCAGCGATTCGCGCGTTGATGGAAAATCGAGTCGACTCGCGCGGCCGCGTGATATCTGATCGTCGACAACTGTCGTTGCGCGAGCGTTCCCCATTTGTAAGAAAACCGCACCGGCCCGTCTCGTCCGTTTGCAGCGAGCTCGATTTTTGTTGACGTAACTGCGACCAGACGACACACTCCGGCGATATTTAATGACGTAAAGTCGGCGCGTCGGGAGATTCTTTTTATATCGGGTATCGTAAACGTAATAATTTCGAGCCGTGGCGTTATTAGCGCGATGATAAACGCCGGTACGCTTTAGACGGAAGTAGTTCGCGATACTATCTTATCTCTCCACGAGACTTCCACGGAATTGTCGTTCGCGGCTCGATATTTCTCCCGTTTTATCGAGTTGATAGGATTACACGATGCTCTCCGAGCCGCCTCGGCTTTAAGTCGCTCGTTCGCACCGCGATTACCTTGCGGTATTTAATCGGCCGGGTCTCCCCGGCGCGATTCGCAACGAACCTTGACCCTTCGCAATGCAGAAAGTCGGAGGCGAGAGAAGAGGTCGGCTTCGCGATGGGAAAGCGGTAAGCGGTTTTCGAGACGCGCTTTCTAAAATTGCAATTTAGGCAGTGGCATCGCGAAAAGCCACGTCCAAAGGGAAAGATAATGCGAAACGCGGTGACTCCGGTAATGATACGGTGTGCGGACAGGTGCGGCGCATTGTAGGATGAGAAATTACATTTGTACGTGAGCGCGTACACTCTCGACCGTGTAATTATCGGAGAGTGCTATTCCGAGGGGATACCATTGCGATAAACGCGTCGGATATTTCCCTCGGTGGATTGACACTGTAATAAGCGTTCTACGACGCGCCGCGTCGACTAGTGCCTTCTCTTAATTAAGTTTCGTGATTAATTCGGCTGAGCGTGTGGTTCTCTATCGAACCGCCTTCGTTTATTGGCAGATTTCTAAACAGACGGATACTAATATTCGTAAACGTATGATTTGCGAGGAATACCATAATCGCCGCCTCTTGTGCAATGTAATTTGATACCTCGTGCTGCATTAATTGGTCCATTTGTGAAAAGGTGTATAAGGTTTTTTTTTTTTTTAATGCTCGCAGGGATAATGTTGTTTATTGCACAACTAACGATTAGCACATGATATTTCCAACGTTAAAGCGCATTAGATTCCGAAGTAGTATCAGAACTCGTCATTATCTTCTATTATATACACCGCGTATCCATAATCGCGGCATATCCGCACGTTGATCTTAAGCAAATCAATAAACGTGATTACGAGACGTAACTATCCCTGATTACGCTTGCGGGATCCATTATCGATACTTGGCAATTCATTCTTGACTCGTATTGACCAAATCGATTACGCGAATTCTTACTCACGCCCTCAATTTTCCGTCCCTTCCCCCTTATTTCAGCAGTCACGTAAGAATCTTTCTCTTCTTAGCAAACCACCATATTTTTATGCTTTATCTTTGGACATGGCTGCATTTGAAACTTCATTCTAAAAAAATCCTAGTTTTTTTGTGTATACGATTATTTTTACAGTTTATTTTTTTTTAGACATGGCTGCATTTGAAACTTTGCCTTCAGAATTTAATTTTATTTTGTGTATAATAATTTATTAATCGTGGAAGGAGATTAAATTATTTTTTATAAATATTTAAATTTTAGCATAACGTTACATGTACAAATTTACGTGGTGCATAACATCTTGGCTAAAAAAGCTTGGCATATTTCGTTCGTTATTTTCTGATTTTCTAAACGAAATCTCCAATTAATGTCTATATTTATATATTAAAATTCTAGAAAATATCTATATGCTTAAGAGATATCCGTAAATAAATTGGACGAAAACATGACTGGACGAAGGTCCAGTCTACAGGAAGTAACATTTAATGGAGGGTTTCAAGTTTCCGTGATGGACACGGTTTATTCCATATAAGTGAGATATCTCGTATCATCGCGGTATCTCCTCTTGTTTTCGCACATGACAGAAATTTGTTGCGCCAGCACGTGCAGCGTACAGATCGGCCGCTTTTGTTTCTCGTGCTTTCTACATATTCGCGATCTTCGCGATACATCCCACGTACGTCGATTGCCTGTAATTCGAAATTACAGGTAACCACGTTACGGCCGAAATACCCACATGCAACACGCGCATGCATAATCGCGAGTCGGCCGAGTCGCCGACGAGATGCCGGCGCAATCTGCCGCGGGTACTTCGAGTGGAGCACACCCTCATTAAGGGTCTCGTTGCACGAATTTCGGAGATTTCCGTTTGCACGGGCCGAACGGTCCTCCCGACTCGACTGGGATTTGCCGAAGAGACGAATAATCGTCTCTTCTCGGAAGACGATTCTCAAAACCGAAGTCGGAAGAGATCGATTGAGTAATCTTGCGCGCTTCTTTCCAGTCTTGATTTCGGACGATGACTCGTCCCGTTATGAAATAATTAACATAAATTTCAAAGTATTCATTACGCATCCCGCTCTTCTCCCCATGATATTAATATATGCGTAACTGGCGGCTGGATTAGTTATCTCATCGGAATGCGGGGGGGGGGGAGCCATGTTGCCAGAGAGTCACATCGCATTAAGAGAATATATTTCGATGGAAGGTGAATTGAGAAACACCGCAAGTTATTAATTCAAATTTCAAGAGTTGAGTTTCTGAGTCACGACAGGAATGCGCGGTGATATATTCCGGAACGCTTACGTATATAAATTTACGCTGACGCGCGCAAGGCAAGGCTTATCTGCGGTTACGTGACTCTTTCGCGAAATATACCACTCTCTTGAGGATCTATTACACCTATCTTTATATTTACAATTAAAAAGTTATGAAAAACTTATTTAACAGATTATTTTAAATCGCATTTAAGAATAATTAAGGAAAAAAGTTTAGCAGCGTTTAAAACCTGGATCAAAAATTATTTAAGTGAATTATTTAAGTAGAAATATGCTATATAATGGAAAAGTAACTAAAAAATAATGACAAAAATATCATTTTTTAAATTTTAATTAATTTATATAAAAAAAAAATTGACTTTTGTCATGATTTCTTAATTACATTTCTACTAAAGCACTTTATTTAAATAATTTTCGATCCAGCCGCCGTAAAATTATAATTTTAAATGTGATCTATAATAATTTAAACTGATTAAGAGGTCGACACGCGTCCGACCGCGACGCACGCGTCACGTCGTCGAAGAGCACGCGCGTGAGTCACGCGGGTTCAAACGGTGCGAGCAGATCCGATTCTCGCAATTGGGTCACCAGACGCGCAATTGCGCGCGATAAAGATCAGCGGAAGGCGGGCACGCCAATGTCAATCGCGCGAGATGCATCTCGCACATCCGAGATGTAATTATTCATCTCGCGTCGTAGATCGCGTATGCGCGAGAATGAGAGTGCGCCGGTATGTTCTGATGAATATTGACGCCGACAGTTGATCACGCGTCGGTAGGAAATTGCGTCTCGAGGTCTAAAACCAGCGTATAAAACCAGCGAGCGCTTCGGATTATGAGATGTAACTTTTATCCACGAAACACGAATTAATTAACGAACGTGAGTTCGTCTAATCTTAAAATAGAATTCCGGGATCTACGTCTAATGCGTGAATTATCTTGCGATAAATCCTTACGAAAGATAACAACAGGGCATCTTTATTTATTTTCTTTTTTATTACAAGATGAATATCCGAAGAGCTCGAAAAAACGTTTACTCGTAAAGTACGAGATAATAGCAAATACATCGCGCACATTGCCTTCCCATGTGTTATTCTGGCCTCGAGGATTACGCCATCGGTGGGGCCTAGTATTCAAACTTTCTAGCTTAATCGTCTCTTTCGAACGCGGATTATTCTGGCGAGTCATCTGACTCGGGCTCTCGTTGGACAGTCATAAGATTTATCACCGATGCCAGATGTGAAAAATCTAGACAGAATTTTTGTATAAATAAAAAGAAAAAATAAATTTTTAAAATATCGCCTCGTGTTGTATAAAGCGCCGGTGCTACTGGGCGGTCCGCGGCTACTTAAAAAAACCAGCGAAATTTGATCACCCGCGCTTTAATTAGAACCGCGTGGTGTCTTTCTACAAACGCAAAATAGCGATCTTTTTTTAATCGCGCTCCGGCTGAATGGCTGATTCAGCCGACGACCATCCTTGGCCACCCTGACGTAAGACGCAAATGCCGGGCAGAGAGCGAGATCGGTCGGCGAGTAATAAACGGCTGAAATTAATTAAGATTAGAGGAAGGGATAAAAGCGCGACGCGGCAATTCGCCGAACGTACGCTTCGCTGCCGTGTTTATTTCGCATCTCATGAAAATGATGGCTCGTAACGATACGGAGGCAGCGACGCGGGAAGCATCGGATATTCCCGCGGGATAGAGTGCAGGGATCGGCCAATTAGGAATGATGTATTGCGGCCAATATCCCGATAATTATGGCGTCGCACCATCACCGTTGTCGCCCGTGACTGCTCGAATCGTGCGTGCGACTCGTTTTAATTCAGTCATATCGAGGAACGAGCTTCCAAAGCGCCACGAGCGTATATTTAACGCGCGCGAAGCAATACCGACCGCTTTCACATCGCGCTAGACTATTCGTTCAAGGCCACGGGCACGGAATCGAGATCATCTCGGTTCGTCTTCGGTCTCGGAATTACGTCTCTCACATCCGAGCAAGTAGCTAAGGAGAAGAGAAATGCATAAATTACTCGAATATCAAAGATTATAATAATTTATGGGGGAGTAAGTCCCTTCACATTCCGATTTTGCTCGCGTGTCTTCTTACAAATTTATACTTTCGTACTATACGTCCTCCACCTTGATCTCATCTCGCGGGATTCGATCTGCATTCGGATATCATGAATCGACGTACTTGCATCGAAATTATGCCGAGTTTAAAAATTCCCTTTCCTTCGGCGTACGCGGATCCTCGATTCAACCGCGTCACGAGGGGACAGGAAATGCGACCAGATCGGACGGGAATGATAGCGGCCAATCTCGGCGACAGTCCATGGGAATAATTGCCATCAATTCGGAGATTTCAGCTAAGTCGATCTGACGTTTACGAGCATGAATGACGCGGATTATGTCGATCGACCTCGGCCGATCGTCACAATTTATCGAGATGATTCCTTATCGCCTGATTCTTATAGCCTGAAGCGCCACTCTCGTCGACTGTGTTCGAATTTATATCTCTTAATCTCTTTCATAGCAGGATGCATCTTTTAAAATCGATTAAAGTTCTGTCCCTCCCCCCCCCCCCATCCAAACGTGTGTTACGAATACAAATTATTGAATCTGTTATTAAGAGACAGGAATTCACGACTAATCATTGTCTTATATCATTCGATTTATCTAATATCATATCTATAAATAAGGAGTGATTTTCTAATCACTCGCCGCGTTCACAAATCAAGTTACGATCGGCAATAATCTCGTTGCGGCTTCGGGCTGACAGGCCGAAGGCGAGCGCTGCCGATATCGCGCGGAGGCGCGTAACACAAGGGGTGAAATCGTTTCCAGGTATCGAATTACCGCGGGCAAAGAATTCGGAATGTACCTTGTGCACCACACTGCGAAATGCTAGATGCTGGACCAGTTGAATGCCGGTGCCGAGCTCGCAACCGCGCGCACGCTCGCCGGGCTCGTCGTAAACATTCGTCGCTGCCGCTTCGGGAGAGATAGAGAGAAAGTGAGCGAGATGATTGGAAACGCCGTTCGCTGTATAACGCTCGTTACGGCGTTTCCCGCGTTACGAGCGTGTAAAAGTTCGCTCGTGGCATTATTGCGTCGACGATGGACGAATGCACTTTAAGCGGCGCGATAATAGCCGGCTCGCGTGTAAGAGCGATTAAAATTGATACATTGATTACGCGCACCGAGCCTATAATAGACGCTATAACTCGCCGGAATTCTCGGCCGGATCGTAATTCACGTGGCAAATTTGTCCCGCAAAAGTCAGCTCGAAGTGTTACCGTTCAATGATGAAAATATATGACAATTTCATAAGTGAAACACAGTCACAGGAATAAAATAAATAAATATTCTGCGAATTCCGTTTGCTGAAAACAATCAGCTTGATAACTCTGATAATAATAATAATAATAAATTTTCTAATCCGTCCAGCACGATGTGTTCACAGATGCAGAAGGCATAATTTAAATTGGAACACATTCCTCTCTTCATTTGCAATAGAAAATAAATTTAGTAAAAATTGGTAGCAATCCGTTAAGACGGTAATACGAATTATATGAATGAACGCACCACCCACGTGGCGTTTACGCGGCGAGCGATCTCAATGTAATGTATTTTATTGTCAATGAAATCCGATTGCGAGAACACGATCTACGATCATTCGTTTTCCAGGATAAATTGTATTTCCTTGATGTTATCTCCATGCTCGTTCCATGCTGGCTCAGCGTGTCTGCATACGCAGAATGCAATTGCGATATCTCGGTGATAGGAGAGCAGCATGTAAAATTATGAGTGCATCGCACGAAATCGCATTTGCCAGTTTATCGACAAAAGACAGACGTGTAACTAAAAACATTACGATGATATTTAATTTATTACGAATATTTTACAGAAATCATCCTTTACTTGATTTCTTTTTTTCTTTAGTTTTGGTCTCGCGTAAATCGCTAAATAAAATAATTATATTTATCCTTTAATTATTTATATTATAAACAGTACAGAAATATCACGGTAATATTTCGGAGCAATTTTTTGCATTCGAGTGTGACTTTAATGTACATAATTTATGTATAATACATCAATCTAAATGAATGAAGAGCAGGCATAAATTAATTGCGGTCGGTTCTCATAAATATCTTCGTGGAAATTGGTTATCCTTTTCGATTTAACGAGCAATCTAGAGACAGGATCGAGAGGGTTCAATCGCCCTCCTTACTCAGTCGTCAGCTATAGTTGAACGTGACCGGTCTGATTATTACTGAGGCAAAATACACATAATGTAAGAGTGCCTGAAACAAAAGGTCGAGATTTAACGACCGGCATGAGGCGTAAATATGAGCCAACGGGTTCGAAAGTGCGATATACAATCCGCCGTTGAAATCGCATCGGGTGTTAAGTTACTCGGGAATCGATGGAAAAAAGGGTCGCGAGACCGCAGCTCATGTATCCGCGAAACGAAGGTGTGCATATACAGGGTAAATTGTATAATATAATAATGAACGATCCGCTATATAGATAAATTGTCCGAAGTCGATTTTTTATTAGCCAAAATTTTGTCGAGTTATTTTTGAAAATTTTGCAATTCTCGATTTTCAGCATTGAAAATATTTCAGCGGCCGCTTGTGGAAAATATTAAAATTCCATTTGGAATTGAAACGAGCTTGAAAAAGTGGGACGTTGCTACGAATTTGACGTATTTGTATATCTGACATTTTAATTTGAGAGACTGTTTATTTTCAGCAATCTACAACCGGAAAATTAGCTTGACGCTTTTACGGAAGAGATTTATTTCGTCTTGGAATTCATTTCTAAAACAACTGCCACGTGTCACACCTTGTATGCTGGACCAACCGTGCGTGGACCTCTTTCGTAACCATCGCGCGTTCGCATTTTTACGCGATAAATCGTTATCCACCGGAATGACGGATACCGCAGGACGACAAACACGCGGAAAGAGTGAGAAAGAGAAGGAAAGAGAGAGAGAGATAGAGAGAGAGATTCCAGTTGCTAACTGATATACTATGCATTAATATCTGTTTTAATTGATACGTCAGAATGACGAGTAGTTAAAAGAGAAACCCGATGTAAAGATACGCGTTAGAGAGAATCTATCGATTAGAATTTAATGACGTGAAATATTGACACTGCGATTAATCTTGATCCCTTGCGTGAAACGATAAGTATTCACGAGTTCCTAATCTTCTTACTACTGTTGTTAGACATACTTTTATTTTTATAATTATTATTCTTATAATTGAGACCTTGAATTGTTCCTTGAAAGTAGAAAGCATAAAAGACTTCTTAAAGTAAACTTTTCTCCAGAATTTCTCTATAAACGATGCTCATAAATTTGAAATAATCTCTCAAAGTTATATTACACGTGCATTATGTCATTTTTACTATTTAGGATAATAATTATCCAGCCATATTATATTTGTATTATCGCAGATATTTATGATAATGTCCTATGTTCAATAGTACGCGTGGCGGCTTTTCTTAAGAAAATAAAAGACACTAACTCTTCGCGCAAAATAAACGTACTCGCTGCACTTTCTGCGGGTTTAATACTATCCGCGTATTTCATAACAAAACTGCATCACTATCGCTCTGCGATCTGCATGCAGATACCGGAGCGCAGCTACCCGCGAAAGACGCGAAAGAGCGCGAGCGGAGACTAAAAGGTACGAGCACCGCAACCGAAGCGCTGCTCTCTTCACTGCGCAGTAATCAGATCGGTCGGCAAAGATATCTACAAGTGCATAGAGCGATTCGCGGGCTCATTAAGGTTGAGGGATCAACGCGGCGTTCCGGTTTCTTTCGCGACGAAGGAGGCGAGAGAGGCCGCGAGGGGAGGCGCGGCATCCGTGATTAATCGCGCGTGTCAATTTGCCGCCAACGACAGACGGACGGAGACTTCGAACGAACGTGACTCCGGATGAGCGGACGCAATATTCGCACGCGAGATGCAAATTTGCATCTAGCGATTTTGAGATCGGTTGACCGACGATTTCCCCCTCCCCCCTCTCCCCCCCCCCGATTTCCGGCGCGAATCTTCAAGACGTTTTGTGGATCGTCAGAGAAAATTTTAATTAAGATTTACAAGATCCATTTTTTTTTTTTTCAAAAAAAGGCTTAAAAAAGCGATTATCCATAACGATTTTTTATTTCTAATTAAAATTTTAATAATCTTTTTACATCTAAAATTATTATTTACATATCGAAGAAAATAGAACTTGATGCTAACACATGCCGTATATCTTATCTTTTTTTTTTTTTTCCTTTTCGATTGTTGTGAATTCACAATAATCCACGTGGACGTATATTTTGTACGATTTAGATAATGATGATATAGAGAGACATGTACATGACGTAGTGGAATCACACTGGTATGATAATATTAATAAGATCGCCGAGAATTTTAATTGATATGTCAAGGTGACAAGTGGTTAATGTATATCAGCGAATGCACTCGTTGCTGCCAGGAGCAACGACAGTTTCTCGAGACTGGAATTCCTTTATCTGTGGCATTATCAAAGAATTGTGACGAATCTGGAGATGTGTCAGAAGGCACTGGAAATGCTTGATCAAACTTGATAGGAAAGCACGTAGCGGATTAATTTTTATTTCTATTGTACAGCTAATGAACTTGTCAAGAATCGGGCAAAACGTAAAATCTAAAAAAAAAAAATTGAATCAAATTTCACATGATTCAATAATGAAATTTTTTTCAACGTTAAAAAACACTTCTACCAATGTTTCCAACAAAATTGTACGAAAATATGAGATGTAGCATGCGTGAGAGTAGAATTGTGATAGACGGGAATTTAAAATTTGTTTTGACTTCCTTTGACAAACGTTCTTTCTCGCTGTGGATATTCCTCTTGTCTCTTACCGCCATATCTTGCCAGAGACGTAGGTTGTTGAGCTTAATCTAATTTACCGCCCAATCCCATTCACACCTGTCAATACTGTAATTACTGGTAACCGATAAGATTGGAATAATAGCGACAGCCAGTTCATTGCACTCGTGTCATTGCGTTTATTACCGCGAAAATGCAATCCGCCGGGTAGAAACGACGTTTCTCACTGGCAACAGAATCGCGCCTACGGCGAGCAGTTGCGAGGCTTAGTGTCTTCGTGGGGCTCTTCGTGGTATCGCCGAACTCAAATTACGAGCGTATAATTCCTTGTGGCATCGCCTCTTTCGTTCGTCGGCCGAGAATTATTATCTCGCTCGCAGTGCTGCGATGTACGAAGACGCCGTTGAAAGTGGAAAAACAAAAGGCCCGGACGTACGCCGAAAACGACAGAGTCGGAGAAATTGCCACGGTAGTCGAGAAGTCGTTGCGGCTTCGATGGACGAGACGTTGCTTCAGAAAACAAACGAACGAAACTCTTTCTTCATATTAAAAAGTTCGTCTTTGTAAATCTTCACAAGTCAAATCGGTAAAAATTATAAGATTGAGCAAACATTTTGATGATATTAAAATATATAAATTAGTATATAAAAATATAGAAATATAAAAATATAGAAATTAATCTTAATTATTGTAACTTATAATACTCGTGAATTAATGGCGGTATGTAAACAAGGGTAATTATTATAAACTATAAATCTTTAGATCGGCCTGAAAAAGCGAGAGATTCTCATAACAGATGGCCGTTAAATTTTTCGAGTTGATGGAGGCTTTTCTCGTGTAACGATAGCGAATAAGGGCATATTACTCCATTAATACACCGGCAGAGAAAAATTAATTATAACATAATTGCGGACGAGAGAGAGAGAGAGAGAGAGAGAGAGAGAGAGAGAGAGAGAGAGAGAGTCTCGTAGCGCGACAAGGGAGATCGATCGACTGATCGTGACTTAATCGAAACATAGCCAGGCCACCTAGATGCGCTGCTCCTCGGATAAGAATCGATCATCAGCGATGATATCATCTTAATCGATCCAGATCTTTACGCATCTTCTGCCTCGGTATAATTTCACCTCGACTATTCATTCTCGCCACGCCTCTCGCCGTATATCTACGAATTATTCACAGAGATTGCAAAATATTATTTAGCGTCTATACTTAACTCTGGTAATTCTCACGATTTTGTAATCATTTATTTATCATTTCTTAAAAAGGTACTTTTTTTAAAATATTCGCGAATTTTTCAAAGTTAAAGTGAGAAATGAAATTTGCCCTTGGATATATTTACTTCCAAGTTTTGTGATTTTCTAGCGCGAACGATGTTGAAATAATATATCTGGAGCAGCGAATGAATTCGGAAGAAAAATGAAAATGAGGGAGAAACGCGTTGCAGAGCGAGAGAGACGGATCGGTCCTCCAAGTCGATCTTGTAATCGCTACTCTCTCCGGCATGCCTATCGTTATCGGATAATGAGCTGTCAGCAGAGATAAATTCGCAGAAGGCACAAGTGCCCACTTTGTTGCGTCGTGTAGGACACGCCTTAAGCACGCACGTCTCTATTTGTAATGCACGAACGTGCCTGTAGTGCTTAGCTTAGAAAACGCAGCAGTGCCGCGATAGATTTTGACAAATCGGTCCCCGCAAGCGAAGTAGTTGTTTTCACGCGATTAGCATACATCGTTTTTTTTTTTTTTCCCCCTCTTTACTTTATTTTATATCCACGCGTTTTCCTCTCTTTCGTCGTGTTACAAAAATTCGCTCTTCGCTCGGTCGTTAACGAAAAGTCAACGCTCTTCAAACGCTCCGCAAGGCGATCTTCCCAGTTTCGCGCTAAGAAACTTCATCTTACGCGAGGCCTAACACAATTTGGCGAGCACGGTAATTGCGATGCAACGACAACCGATCCGATCGATAATGGTGATGAGGATAATCACGTACGAGCCGGACGATGCCGGCAATTCTACTGATTATGACACGCCCTTATTAACCGCGCTCTCTTCCTGGAAGAGAGATGGTGGTACTTCGGTTTTTTATACCGTAATTGCTTTCCGCGATACGATACGACTCTTTGATACGTACAGTTCGCGTAAAGGTCCCGAAAGCAAGTGATTGTGTCATTGTGTGCATGCCGGCGTTGTATAAAATCTGTATTCTTTAATTTCCGCATGACGGCATACGTCATGTACGTTGCACGCACAGTTATTTGCCGGATGGCATTTAGCTCTCCTCGCGCATACGCATTATCTTCTCGTTCTGAATTTATTCTCCCCTCGTGTCGCGCAATGGGAGGAGCATGTTAAAAACATGAAACTCATCGATCGCTCGGCGCTTTCGATTTTGCCATCCCAAACCGACCTCGGAATTTATTATCACGTCACGGCGCGGTTTTCAACACTTTGCAGACACGCGATGACGTAATCGAAGCGTGATCGCGCACAAGGCGGCTTAATAAATTAGGCGAGCCACGTGCGAGAGGATCGGCCGAAGCGGCCTCCACGACGTTACGAATTACGAAACGTTCGCCGGATAATGACTAACGATCCTCCCCGAGGGGGATTTGACGCCCCCCGTTCGCGCGAAAGGACCCCCCGAAGGCCTGCGGAGAATAAAAGAAGCGTAGAAGAAGTCACATTAGTTCACGCCCGCTCGTAAACACGCTCGCATGCGACTATTAATTCTCCGCGCGCACGCGCGCGCACTAAGATATGAAATAAAGGCAGAATGATCGCTAATTTAGTTGTAAACGCACGTTCGCAATTAGCGCGCGTTTCGCCGGATGCAGTAAATCGCGCGCGGCCGCACGGACGAGTCGCCGGTATCTCTCATTTGCTTTCTGAATATTAAAATGCGAATGGATCAGAAGGTGTTGAGAAACTGTCACTCCTTCTGCATTTATTACCCCTTTTATCTTGTTCACACCAACGAAAGAGAGATACATACTGTAAACCGCAAGGTTTGCTCCGACAGAACGAAAAAAAATTTGCAGCGTATTTAAAGCGTGTAAACATTTGGAATAAGAAACTAAAGAAAAATCTTTTTTGAATAGGAAACAAGAGAAAATTGAAATTGTCATTTATATAGTATGTAATATATTCGTTAAAATGTGATATCAGGGTGTCTACTTAAACCCAAAAAAAAAAAAAATTTCTTGAGAATTTCCTGATTCTCAAGACAATTTGTTAAATATCTCAGGTAAAATGAAACTATTTTTAAATATATCTTAGAAACAAATATATATTTATACATTAAATATATATTTAATGTATAAATTACTTAATATTTTCCATTCATAAAAATTTATAAATCATAAAATGAAATTAAAAATTATTCGAGTTTCAATAATCAAATTTGAAAAATTTTGAAAAAATTATAAGGATTATAAAAAATAAATATCTTATATTGCAAAATTTTCAAGCTTTATTTTCAAAAGCTACAAACAAAAAATATAATTGATATAAAATTCAACTTTCATTAAACTATTAAAATAGATATCTGTCTTCATCAAACAAAATTATACCTAATACAAAATTATTAGCTTCAGTATTGAATATTGAATTAGTTATAAAATCGGTCGGTTTTGATGTTTAGAAGCTGAATCCATTGTGAGTATTGTTAAAATTCAACCAGGTTAAACTCTCAATTATATAATAAAAATAAAATATTAGAAAAATCAACTTTTTGATTTCTAATAAAATTCCTTGAGAATTCTCTTATTTTTCAAAGCACAAACAAATCTCCTGAGAATTTCAGATTTCCCAGATTTTTCCAAATAGTAGACATCCTAGACATGTATATGTATAAAGGAATGTAAAACCAAAGAAAAATTTTTTTATATGGGAAATACATGCGAGACAAATGAAATAATTTTTTTATACATTGAATCACTTCACTAAAAAAAAAAAAAACGATGAAATTGATGAAGAATGAGAGGACTAGCTCGAGATATTTCTTAGGTATGAAACGAATAAATCCATCGACGAGCCTTCGGATCGTCACCAACGGAACAGAGGAAAGATTTACACTCCCGTCGATGGTTGTATTTCCACGTGGGGCACCCACTGCGGTGTCCCGACGACCAAATGGACAATCACGTCGTGGTTCGACCGCAGGCTTTAACGGTGCGGTTCTTCGCGGTATTCTGCTAGATGCGTGGGCGCACCGGAAGTCTCCCTCCGCAAGAACTCTCTGTGGCCGAAGATAGGAAGTATGCCTCTAGAGATAGCTTGTCTACGTGCCTCTTTGTAGAAATAATCTAATAACCTTCGTATAAATATAGCCCATAGGTGCGGTAGTAACATATTGTACAGAAAATGTAATACGTGTAATACAGAGAAATGTATAATAGTTTAGCATCAGAAGATTACAATATTAGCTGAAAATTGTTGAGGAGATTGATAATGAATGATTGAAGACATTTTCTCAGGTAACCGGTGGGATTGCAGTACATACACAATACGCACGCTGGGACACGACTGCTAATGCGGCATTTGAAAAATTTGCACTTTCTAATTTGAGGGCGCCGACCAGTTTGTGTTACCGCTAAAGGCGTTCCGTACCTCCGGGGCCGAGGCCGCATTTTATTGCGGCCGCCGCCGGCGTTTCGATAAAACGTTACCTTCTGCTGATTTCTGCGCGCCGGCAAAAACCTGTGTTTTATGAGTTCGTTAAATCCGGTCGCGAGGTTCTGCATCCTGGATTCCGAGTTTCGACGACGGCGGCGGCGGCGGCGGCATTCTAATGAATGTAGGTGGTGCGGGAATGATTTTTTTTCGGTCGCGTCCGGTGGAGCCCACACGGTGGATTGCCCAATCGAAAGTAGCAAACAAAGTTTTTCAGGGTGAAACGAACGGTTCCGCGCGACTTTAATGACACGCTCGCGATATCGTGCAGCCGCGTGGGCGCGCACATGGGCGTGCGAGAGGAAATCTCCGAGGTGATCCTCAACTTGTTCCTCGCGTGTGAAAGTTCGCACGATCCTTGAAAGAAGTCCCCGGAAATATATCCTCACATTTTCCCCACTTTGTACGAAGAACGAAGCAATATTATTTCTTTTATGAAACACCCTGCTGAAAGCTGAGCATTAAAAGTTTCATATATTTTATGTATTTGACAAATGTAAGATTTACATGTGCAAAGAACAGTTTGATAAATATTTAAAAATAATTTTGTGAAAATAATTTTGTTGGACTTTCAAAATTATTGCAAGGACGTGATAATGATACTTGAAAATTTTTGATATTCCAGCAAACAATTTCTGGCAACGTTTTTTTTCGTCTTTTTATTATTCATATTTATTATTATTTTTAAACGGTATATGTATTATATAATTTATTGTAATACGTGGAATTATTCTCGAAGGAAAATAATTCTCTGACTTCTCGCGTCAGTGTCGCTGTGTTTTTAATGTCAGGTTTCCAATAGAGAAACACGTACGAGAGATGCGCGATCTCTCAATGTATTCTTGTGCAAATAGTTTCTGGTACTTTTGTATCGTCCGTGCGACAGTTTATTATCATACCGAGAGAATTAGCTTGGTGCACGTTGGCAGGATCGATGGATCAAATTTACTACGCGACATCTTGCATTTTGCATGCGTAGATCACGCGCAATAACTTATGCAACGCGCGTTTTGCCTCGACTCGGGTCGGGATCACCAGGATCCATAGATCACCTTAATGCTGTCGCTACGACGGCTCGTAAATCATGGTGATCCACCCACACGGCGATCGGATCGATAAGAAATCTCCGCGAGACTAGTAGACGATCTGAAACATGGCTTCCTAGTCATGTTGCCGAGAATAATAGCTTATCGAGATTTCCGACAGTGTTTCTACGTATTTTACGTTTCTCACACGTCTCGTTCGATCACAATCGAAATTTTAACATAAACTTTACTCGAGTGAAGACCGACGTGAAAACGATGTTTTCATCTGATTTTTATCTGCGTTAAAATATTTTTTTTAATTTTTAATTGCTATTTACAAGATCATTTATATGTTCTATTAACTATTGACTCTCGATACATCAATGGTCAATGGTCCGCGAATAACGCCAACCGTTCGCGGCTCCATCGTGTAATATTAAATACAAACATTTACGCAACCACATTATGTAAACCGACTACTTGAAAGCTATTCGTGGTATATTTTTTTTTAGCGCGCGAGCTGTGAAGAGACTCGAGAGCGAGTCTGGACCATCGAGATCATCGATCTAGTCCATCGACCGGGCCAATTTTTTTCTTCTACTCGACACTCTTACGTCATAACTGTTTAGACTCTCTCTCTCTCTCTCTCTCTCTCTCTCTCTCTCTCTCTCTCTCTCTCTCTCTCTCTCTCTCTCTCTCTCTCTCTCTCTCTTCGTGCGCGTCAAAAGACCATCATTAAAAACAAATTTTCAGCATCCTTGCCAATCTCAGACGGCTCGAACCAAAATAGAATTATCTGTTTGATCATCGAACATACGTCAGAGTAACTTGGAGTGAAGTGGCGATGGAACTTTTACAGACAGAAGTTATATCGTAAATTAATTCATTGTACGATGAAAAATATCATTTGGCATCATTTCGCAGATTCATGATTTCATTCGAATATCCAGTCAATTAATTAAACACTTATCCGAAAAAACTAATAAAGATTTACAAAAACTGTGATGTTTCCATTATTTTTAATACTCGTATCTTGAATAAAAAATATTTAGATATTCTTTCTTTTTTTAATCTTATCAAATATTTCAGTATTAAAATTAAATTTTTTTCACATCTTCCTAAATTATAAAATATAGTTTTAATTTAGAAAAAGAATTTTTGGAATCTATAACATATATATTCCATAAGGGAAAGGTTTAAACATTTTACAAGTAAGAAACGAAAATCTCGTTTGCTAATCTTTCGGCGAAAATGACTAGCGTTATAACATACGTCGTTAATCGGCGCGATGTTACAAGTACTTTATTATAAATATTAGTGATCAGCGGTTTTAAAAAGAAAAAACAGTAAACCGCGATATCGGTAGCGTAACTCGAAAAGGAAAGGGAGAGGAGTCTTGCGAGGATTCGATTAGGTGGTAAACGAGGAGATCGATTAGTGGGTGGCTCATTCGGGATGAAAGAGAACGAAGGAAAGAGAGTAAGCGCTGAAATTGCCATGAAATTATCTGCCAGTTAACCACGGGCTCGTTTTACAGGCCGATGAGTGGCCGGTACACGCTCTCTGAGTCTCTCGGCACGTAATACACGCGAGATCCATGCAGACGTTTCTTTTACGTAACTAGCAAAATTGCAAGTCCATTTCAAGAATGCGGTTATTGGTCGGGATTGACCATGCGAATCGACGACTTGCGAGTGATGATAAATCGAGAATAAACACATGCGATCGGTAACTTAAAAATATACATATTATAATTAAGGATGTGTTACACCTATTTTTATAATTTTTATATTTACAAAAAATTGAAAATTATTTTATATTTACAAAAATATTTGAAAAAATTATAAACAACTTAATTATTCTAAATCACAATTAAAAATAATACAAGAAAGTTTAGCAGCAGTTTAAAAACCTAGATCAAAACTTATATAAATAAATAAGTAGAAGTGACTAATGGAAAGCTCTAATGAAAATGAAATTAATTAAAGAATTATAACAAAAATTTCAATTTTTGTATACAAGTATTTAATTAAATATTCAAGATTATTTATATAATATTTTATCATGATGCAGAGATTAATTTTTATTTATAGAACAATTAATCTCTGCAGATAAAAAAAAATTGAAATTTTTGTCATTATTTCAATATTTAAATAATTTTTTATTCAGGTTCTAAATCGCCGCCAAATTTTTTATATTATTTTTAAATACGATTTAAAATAATTTATATTTTTTTCGTAATTTTTTCATTGTAAATAAAAATAGGTACAATGAAAAATGTCACATAAATACATTTTTCAATAAATATTTTTAAAAGTATTTTTAAAACTTGATAAAGAAATATTATAGGAAAGAAAAAAAGAATATTCTCATATTTTTACAAAAATTCCAGAAAGATTATATACACGTTTACATATCTTAGATCAAACGAGGTCTGGCTTGAACTTTTCTTCAAATGTATCAGAAGAAATAAATTTATTAATTACAGAAGCAGGCCGGATTCACAGGAAGAATCTTGTGATTAAAACCACGACAGGGATAGGCTCACTTAGATAAATAAATGACACTCTCGAGTGGAATGGGGGATTTTGTCGGCATTAAAGGTGGCGCCAAACGAGTTCAAGCGAATGGATTTAGGTCGAGAAGATATCTTCACCGCGGTGCGTTGAAGAATAAACATTTAGCATAAGGAATACGCTTGTGATATTCCAAGACGAATGTAATCTCTCACTGATGCTTCCCGGTTATATTATCAAGCTTCAAACCATAACATATTTCAATTAAAGATGTAAGATGTGAGCTACTACATCGAGATATATTGCTACTACATACAACATGAAGGGAAAAAACATGATAGAACTGGAACACTCGGTGTAGATTTTTAGGAGAGGTGACATATTAAATAATCGGATTAAATAATCGGTTGACGCAATCCGCCATTAAGGTACGTCATTAATTATATGATAAATAGGCAATCCCTGTGCGCTGTATCGCGTTTGTGTATTATAATCAATCAAAGTGTAAGGCGTGATAAACACGGCGGCGCTGATGTGACGCGAGAAATCGTGGCAATCATCGACGTGCGGTGCCTCATAAATCATTCAGCAATCGTTGCACTATCACGTCGATTATCCCGCCGTGTCCTCGTCATGGCGTCTTTTAAAGTTATTATTTTTCCGCGTACACATTTGTCACGAGTGATCATATTAATCGCGTCGCTTCCGCGAGTTGATCTCGTCTCCGAGTGGATTCTCGCTTCTCGCGGATCTCCTCGAGATTTTAATAATCTCACAAAGCAAAACCTTCGCCCTTTCGGTAGGCCATCTCGTTCCACAGGAATCCACAAAATCGCGTAACGTATGAGCTGTCCGTGGCTCCATGAGAGAACCTCGAGATCGAGATCTTCTCTTTCGAGGACCGTCATCCTTACGGCAGCCGGTTTTATTCGCGTTTTAACGCTATTGCATTACGGTATGACGTGTGCATTTTGCGAGCGTGACAGAGCGTGACACCTCGCGTAATTTCGCGATTGGGATATCTTTACGAGTTTGCGAGCGTAACGACGGCCCCGAGAAAAGGATCGCCCGCGCGAATCAAATTCCGCGACCATTTCTCGGTGCGAAAATCGCGGTGGTCATAGCTGTCAACGTGTGCCGAAAGCTCGTTTGGAAACGAGATGCATCTCGCGAGAGATACTCGCGATAAATATACGATTGATTCTTGTGACGTTTCAATTTTTTTTCTCTTTCTTCTTTTTCACCGTCGCTCTCGCGACTTTTGACAATGGACGCGTTCATAAAAGGGCGACGTGTTTAAAAGTCGACGACACGGCGAGTCTCTTTTTCGCGCGATGACGCTTCATTCGCACGGACTATGCCGGCTGCATTTTGCAACACAATCAATTCGATTGTTACACGACCGCTCGAAGAATTATAATGCCCTCGAGAGATGTATTCGTACCGCGTGAGCAGCGCTCTTCGGAATGCATTCTTTCTCTTCGGCACGAAATTAAATTTCGTGAACTCTTTATAAATATATATAAGTAAGATATTTCGTTTGACTCGATGATTTTATATGCAAATGCGTTGTATAATAAAATGAGACGGGGGGGGCAGTGACCCGTTAAAAAAATTCTTCTCGATTTATCGCGGAAGACAGCCAACCATCGCAGAAAGGATATACGCGAGTTAAAAGGCTACCGCGGACGAATCCATGAATAAAATTTGCATAGCGAGAGCACGAAATAGATTCCGTATAAGTTTACCACGCTGAAATTAATAAATCGACTGAACTTTGGGGAACGTTAAGGATTGCGCGTAGCTTTGGTGGGTTAACATTTCGCTTAAAGAGATTTCTTTACGCGGAATTTCCTTGCGCAAACTTGTTCATTATCGTCACAGCGAAGAGGTAATGCTCGTAACGAGGCTCGCAATGATGCTGCCATTAATGATTAATATCATTGACCTCTCTGCGACCCCCTTCCCGCCCCCGCGAATGCAACGAAGATGCACGTCGATGAAAAAAGTTGTGTGAAAAAACACGCAACAAGTCGACCTTAATAATATGAAAAGTTTATTATGTCGTTCTGAAGACCGTAATTATTATAATGATCGCGCGGTTACATCTCGCGATGATTGTAATCGAATATTGTAAATGATATTTTTTTACAGGGTTTTACACAGAAAAAAATTAATCTCAAATCAAGAAAAATATTGTAATCTTTTTAAAAATTTCAATCTTGATTTGATCGAATTTGTATTATTACTGTTGCTCAACTCAAGATTAAGAATCTTTTGTATGAAGATTATAATATTCATGCCTACACGAGAATGTCTGTATTCGCATCTGTATATTCAATATTAAAATTTTTTTAAGATTATAATATTCTTGCCTATACATGAGAATATATAGCCTCGATTTAACATTAATTTTTTCCGGTGCACGTTATTTCTACACGGCGTGTCTAATTAGATCTTTGCGCAACGGATGCTCCGTCTCGTAAATGGAATTCCTATCGCGCTATCCAGTAAATCACCGAAGGAAAAAGGGCAATAAAATCGTCGAAGTGATTCATTTCGAAGACTGACGACGCCACGAAGGAAACATCGCGCGATGACATTAGAGTTCCCGCGGATCTCGCTCGCAAAGTATATTTCGCTTTGCTGCACGAAGTAAAGTTCTCTCATAAGATTTAAAGCGAAAAGGCGACGAGACGATTCCGTTCTCGTTTCCGGTTTCGAGTATCTGTTTATGCTCGGCATTTTCTCGCGAGTTCTTCGTTAAAAGGGCGCCTAAACCGCCGTCGCAGTAAAAGCACCTTTTACAACGCCGTCGACGTCGAGATACTTTCAACGGCCGCAGTAAAATCGCCGTGAGCAACGCGCGCGGAGTATGTACAAACAGCTACTTAAATTCTAAAGCAAATTTACCGCCGATCACCGTAAAGATTGCCCCGATTTGCATGAGAAGTGACGTTTAAACGGCGCATTCTGTTGGCATGGCATTTCTGGCCGTACGTAATTACGGCTGTTCGCGGTATACGCGAATATAAACATGACTCTTGATACACGCGCGTATGCTTTTAGACCCGCAATACCATTGCGATGCTTATCGCCTCTTATATATATATATATATACTTTTCTAGGGTTCCAATTGTAATTTCATCAAGTTGTATTTCCATCGAACGTAAATGCAGACTTCGGCTTTTAATATGGCTGATGTATTGTGACATTTTAGCTAGTTCATACGAAATGTATTTTTTTTTTTTTTTTTTGATCAGATAAGGTGCTTCTCATAGATTTTTGGATGTTGAAAAGGATGCCGCAATCTTGAAGTCTTGTCTATCTTAAAATTTTGATCAAAAGTCAAATGAATTCTTAAACTCTTAAAATTCTTGATGATATGACTAAAAAATAAAAAATCAAAATTAAAAATTAAAAAAATTTTATACGGGGTGAACCATACATTTACAACTTTTAATTAAAATTAAAAATTTTAAGATATTGTTAACTTTGTTTATAAAAGATCTTTAAATATCGTCATTTTTGCATATTATTTTGGAAATCGTACCGGAAAAATTTAGCGTATGACAAATTTCAGCATCGTTTCCAAAAATCTATAAGAAACCTTATCTGGTTCAAAATAATTTTTTGCTACAAACTAATTATTAACAGCAGTCAATTTTATTTTAAAAGTATCTTAAAAAAAATATTAATTCTGTTAATATATAAATTTAAAAATGTGACAATATTTATAACATAAATTATTATCCTCTAATATCTAGATAAGAAATTTGTTTTGTTATTATAAAAATAATTGTCTATTCTGGTGATGATTTATAATTACTTGAAATGAAGAAATTTATTTGCGTTGTTATTTATTGTAAAGTAAAGTTTATGACCACTTCCTGATCGCGACGGGTTCGTTTCTGCAATTTTGCCATCCGATACTGCAGTGATCTATATAACGAGATGCCGAGATGCCACCGCGAAAAATCGGAGCGCGAGATATACAAACAGGTACTTAAATACTAAAACGGCATTTATTATGGATCACCGCGTAAGCTTCCCCCGCTTTTGCATGATAAGTGTCCCAATAAGAGCAGACGAAGGTGCGCGAACCGAAAGCGACAAGTCGACAAGCGCGAGACTTGTTTGCTATTACATTATCACACTTGTTTGCGACAAAATTATAGCACGTTGCGCCTCGTCAAAAACGTCAAACACGTGTAAGATAACGATCTCTGAAATTTTGCTCCGCGTCAAACGAGAACATTTATATATACGTCGATCAAGAAGCGCATCTAATAATCTGGACGTGGCAGCAATTAAATGGAGAAGCGTGTCCGCTCGATGACAGTCTCGAGTGATTTCTGCTTAATACTTTGCTATAAAATCGAAGTGCCAAAAGAGTCCTCATTCCTCTTCGTTCGCTCTCTTAGGCTTCACTCTACCTGACGTTAAGTCTACAGTGTAGACTTAATTGTCGCGGGCTTAATCATAAATGTTAATATCGACGACCGGTCAATTTTCAATGCGAAAATTTATCCTTATCTTAATTGAATTGAAATGGACGCGACTTTGTCGAGATCATCTTTCCTTCAATGAGATACGTCAAGCTCCGCGGAGGTCTATCATTAAACTTGCGATCGGCGATCGGTCCGCACATTCTCGAGAGATTTCAGCTGTTTATATTCAGATTTTTTTCGAAGTTAGGAGAAATCTCAATAAAATTGGAGGCAGTCGTTCTTTGCAACGACCACGAACGTCCCCGGCGATCCGGCGCGGGATAGCGTGCAATTTATCGATCAATAAATCGGCGATCCGGTCAAGTATCACTTACTGCGTAATGCTACGTTCGAATCGGCTCGACGAGACGCGGTCGTAGCTCAAAGAAAGAGGGCTCAAACGTTTCGTTATTAACGACGAGATTACAGACCCGGTGGCAGTGCGTCGCTCATTACCGCAGCGATAGCGATTGCTATTGCCACGGTAATTTCTGCACATGACCGTGCTCACGTCTTACGCACGTCGTCGATTACCACGTTTCGCGAGATGCGGAAACCACAATCGTTCGTAATCACGATTTTCCAGCGTTGGCAGCGAACATTTTAAATCATTAAAATCTCAAAGAATTAGCTCTAAAAATTTTAGAAAATCACATTAGCTCGCTTATATTTTATTTTTCTATTTCTAAATCTTCTATGTTAAGTCGAATAAAATTATTTAGAAATATTTTTTATCGAAATTATTAATTTTTTTTTTTTTTTTTATTATTGGAGATAAAATTTTTCACTCAGTTGTCGTCATCAATAGATCATAAATCTGGAACGTCGTAGTCATAGTCACAGCTACAGTTTTCTGCTGATTGCGAATCATCGAACCATCGAAAATTTCAGGTCATTAAAATCTCATTGAATAAGCTGTAAATATTTTAAATGAAATACATATTAACTCGTTTATATAATATCTTTATTTTTCATTAAATCTTTTACGTTAAATTGAATAAAATTACTTGCACTCTTTAGAAATATTGTTTTTTATCAGAATTATAAATTTCTTTCACTAATTGAAGATAAAACTTTATTTGGTTGTCGTTATTAGCAATCATAAATCTGCCTACGGTTTGATTGCTAATGTCACCGCTAATGCATCACGTTAATCACGTTAATATGTCATTCGTATCGCGAGTACCATATACGTGCGTCTGTCTAATTGAACGGACGTGTCTGCCTTAATAATCGGATAAATCCACTCGAGCTCTCCTCGCCGGCAGTGATTTCATTTCGCGAATGCGCGCCGAGCCGACGTTACGACTCGAATCAGTTCGTTATAATTAATAAAACCTTATTGCGCGGCG
Organism: Pogonomyrmex barbatus; assembly: GCF_055798465.1. NCBI lineage: Eukaryota > Metazoa > Arthropoda > Insecta > Hymenoptera > Formicidae > Pogonomyrmex > Pogonomyrmex barbatus. The sequence goes on from NW_028297109.1 coordinate 5,622,557, forward strand.
ACTCGGCGGCGTTAGGGAACGACGCGTATTTGTCACGATTAGCGATCGCCCTCTCTCGGGCCGATCTCGCCGATCTCTTTTGTGCAACGAGAACGGATATTTATTCGCCCGCAAATGCGGCTCTGAATGCCCGCCTGGATTAGAGAGACGCGGGATCATTATTTATGCGCGCGATAGCCGCCGCTCGCGCGTTTACGGCTGCCTGAATTAATCATGCGTCACGCCGCCACTATATTTGCGCTAACGAGCCTTTAATCCCTGCCAGCGCGAATTTGTTTCCATTATTAAGCGAAAATTTCACTTCCCACCTACACGTGTCACTGCTAGATCTTATCTTGGAAAGTGTCTTGGTGGAAGAGAAAGGAATTTCTTTTCGCGACGAAGAGGCGCGAAATGAGAAATTAAGGATGTATCGTATCTATCTTGATAATTTTTATATTTACAATGAAAAAATTGTGAAAAAACTTACAGACTATTCCAAATCGTGTTAAAATTTAATTCAAAAAGGTTTAGTGAGAGTTTAGAACTTGGATCGAAAATTATTTTAAGAAATAAGTAGAAGTGTTCTCTAATGGAAATGTAATTAAGAAATAACGGCAAAAATTTCAATTTTTTTTTTATTTAAGTATTTAAGTATTCAGGATTATTTATGTGTAAATGTTCTCTAAATAAAAATTTAATTTTTATTAAGAGTATAAATAATATGAAATATTTAAATAATTTTTGGTCCAAACCGCCACAATATTTTTTGTCCTATTTTTAAACGCGATCTATAATTTTTTTTTTTTTTTTAAATAAAAATAAGTGTAATATATCTTTAACGTTGCAGAAAAGACAAATTTATCTACATCACGCGATCATGTAACATAAATATGATAAATACAATAGATTTATCACGAAAAGTACGTTTTAAGACATTTAAATTCATAAACGGCTACCAAATTCCAAATGAGACAAGCGACTTGAAGCTAATACAATCGTGTCTGATGGAAGCGACTCGTTAATGCCACTGACGTTATTTTTCTCCGGTGGTATCTCGCGGTGCGAGAAGCCACGTTGACACGTGTGTAATATAAGCTCAGTGCGTAAAATTAACACGTGTCAAGTGTGACAGCTCTCGACTGCGCGGCCGCGAAAAACACTTAGCGCATTATTAGACAGCATAAATCTCCGCGTTCGCGCGGGGAGGACGATAATTATTCAAATCGTTGCCCCGTTTTGAGGCGAAAATCGGGAGCTTATAGCAGATAATTTCGCATAATAACGTCGCCGCTCGTTAAACCAACGCGGCGTGACGTGACGAGATGCACGATAATTACGATGCTGTCATCCTCGTATCGCGCGTCTTCGCACCTGGAGACGTGAAAATTTTCACATCGGACGACTGTATCAGGTAACCGCATCGTGTAACACTAATTTAAATTTTCACATCGTGCGTGCAGTTTGCGCAAACAAACGCAGAGGACTTTGCCCCGTGGGTGTGTACGTGATGAATAAATGAAGAATATCTTCTAATGTCACGTGAACACGTTCTTTACACAGATGATTATAGAAGATAAAAACGACTGTGGAGTGGAGTCAGCTGAAGCTTAATCAAATATCTTAAGTCTGTTTAATAACAGCGCTGACATATATTACGAGCATTCTTTGCAAGATACCTTGTGCATTCTGGACATCATTCAGAGAGCCGTGGCATCTCCTTCGTTGAAAGGGTTAATTGATAAGACGGCAATAATGCGAAATTTACGGCATGCCGCGAAGGAGCCACCACGAACGTTTCAGTTTGTTCTCTTCCTGATTACGGCGTCGTTAATTAATTCTCGGAATTGCTGAAATACTCGGTTAATTATTCAACCCTTGGCCAGACAAGTCAGCGAGGTACCGTACGCTATTAAAATTATTACAGTACGTAAATGCGTAATTTGCACATGTGTGTTTTCTTATGTCTTTCGATGGCGACTGTCAGTCTCTAGAAGATATCAAGTTCATTTTTATATTTTCTCATTGGATATTTTGATAAAATTATTATTGCATTTATTATATTAAATAAAACATAAAGTTTAGAAATTGCACTAGAAGTTTTATAATATATAACGTATATAAACATTTAAATGGAATTTTATTTTTTTAACAGTAACAGTCTTTCTCGTTTACAATTTCAGCAGTTAACTTTTGATTCAATAATGCGATGTTAATTTATAGAACTGTATGATATATTTTCACACGTAATATGATTGTTGATCGATGATGTAAGAAATAATTATGCACATAATGACTGGGGAGTAATGCCTCGTGTGACACGATCGAATTGATAGACGATGAAGAAACACCACGAGTAGAATTATTCATTTCTCTTTGATATTTGTGTCGTATATTGCGCAATAATTTAACAACAATAAGAACTGATTCAATCGCTCAATTAAAAAAATGTGTTAATTAGCATTTGTGGTTCTTAAAAGTTACTTAGAGAAAAGTTATTTAGAAATTTATTTTTTAAAAAAGAAATGCATTTCTCTTTCAAGGAGTGTTTTAAAAATAGATGTAGATATTTAATCAGTTTTATTTCAATATATACAAGAAAATTAATCTTAAATCAAGCTATATTCTCATATATAATATTATTTTCATATACAGAAAATGTAAATTTAATCTTGAGTTGAGCAAAATATTTGCATTAATACAAATTCAATCGAATCAAGATGAAAATATTTCAGAAGGTTATAATATTCTTGCTTATATATGAGATGATATATTTTTCTTGATTTACGACTACTTTGTTTCTGTGTGTACATCTGTAGATTTATTTCAATGCATATGAACATGCCTATAATCAGTTCAATCATGCGCTCCACACCTCGGTTGCAGGTACACCTCGGTTATCTTCATTTTGTATTATTCATGATAATCACGCATGGATGTCTCTTGGCTCGATCGCTCGATCAAGCCGCAACGGCGTGTAAACACGCGATTGCGTCGCCGAATTCAATTCTCGCGGGTAATCCCTTTGTAAGGGCCATCGTTAATAGGAAATCGATATCAGCTTCGGCCGACGATGCTCGATGCGACCATGCATAATTTATAATTTCCGCGGCATTACGGGGCGACAGTCGCGCGAGAACGACAGCCGTCGTCTGCGACATTTGAATACAATGCGGCGCTCGCAGCGAACGGGCATCGCTAATTGCAAAATCCGTTTGATGCTGCATAAACAAGCCGCTCACGCGTGACCAACGCCGGACGAAATCGGCGAACGCGTGCAACGCGTGCGACGATCGCCGTTCGCCGTCAATTTTTCGCGCGACGCTCCCGAGAGAATTCGCGCCGCGCTAATCGATTGGAAACAGCACAGATTGATTTTGTCAATGCGCAATTAGCGGCGAAAGCAGGCCTCATAATCCCGTATGAATTATTAATGAGGCCGCTGTCGACACTTGCCGACACTTGCCTCGGCGATCATTTAATTACGACTCTCACCGCGTCAGAATTAGTAGCTTCTTCGGCATAAAGAGAAAAAAATTGGTTACAAGAGTGAAGTTAAAATGATCGAAATTACTGTGAGTTAAAAAATTGAATTAAACATTTCGATAGAAATAATAATTTAAATGTAATGTCACTAATAAACAAACTTCTGTAAAAAATTGTGTCCGTCTTGATTTACTTTGAGAAAGATTTTATTTATCAATTCCACGTGTTTAAAGTGAATGAATTATAGTGAGAAGTAGCTATTATTAATATATTTTATTAATAATATTTTTTGCTTGATTGCAGGATGCGACTGCAACAATTTGGGCTCCATGAGTTCTGTTTGCGACATCGTGTCCGGACAATGTCAGTGCAAACCACAAGTTGTTGGCAGACAGTGCAACGAATGCAAGGTAAAACTCGATTTTCTATGATGTCAAACATTTACAGATTTTCAACTTTGTAAATTGGATTGAATCTGTACATTTAAGAAAGTTATAAGACTAATAAGAAAGAGAACCAAGTCTCTTTCTCAGAAAGAGAATTGAGTCAGTCAAGCAACATTGAACCCCGATTGAGATAAATTCAGTGATCTGTAACGTGATGCATTACCTCGATAAACATCTAGCAGTGAAGACAAAGTGCCCTGTTTCGTAATGCAACTGTATCAGGAAATACTCAATGATCTGTAATGTAGCAGTGGTAATCGCTAGATATAGTCAGACGTGATAGATTCTCGGTTGAAATCAAGCGATCAAGCGATCAAATCAACAGATCCTTTGTAATAATTACTGCAGTATCATAAGAAATACCGGATCTAATTTAAAATTACGATGATTTTTAATTCCATGGTTCCCTCTTGTCATCACCATTAATACTGCAGGCTTTAAAATAATACCAATTGAAGACTGTTCTTATATATTTCTGATCTGTATGTTTTTGTAAACTTAAAAAAATATTCCTAATTTGGATTTGATGTGATAATTTAGGTCGGTTATTGGGGATTGACATCGGGAGCAGGATGCACACCTTGCGGCTGCGATTCCATGGGGTCTTATAATGCATCTTGCCACAGTGGTACAGGAGAATGCTACTGCAAGCCAGGTGTGGGTGGTCCGCGCTGTGACAGTTGTCAACCCGAATATTATGGATTTTCTCCGAACGGCTGTCAATGTAAATTAAATTGCTTCCCCACAGAAATCCAATTAAGATAACATCTCTTGGTCAAAGTAAACAATTTAAGCGAACAATTTTTTCATCGTATTATAAAATGATATTTATAAAAATTATGAAGTATTAATGCATATTAGAATCCTTGATAAAAAAAATAGCTATTTTATATATATATATATATATATATATATATATATATATATACGTATAATTTAAATATATTTTAATTTAATTTAATTAATTTATTATATATATAAAATTTGACAAGAGAGGGAAAAAATGTTTAGAACACCCAAACGATCCTCGCTTGTGTTTTTAATACCTTTAAAAAAAAATCTCGACAAATTGGAGAACTGCGGATGTAACATCTACGTTTGCCCCACAGTGTGCGACTCGTGTGTGCGACCCGGTCACGTGTGCGACCCCGACACCGGTCGTTGCGTGTGTCCCCGCTTGACCTACGGCGAGCATTGCGACCGGTGCAGACCGGGTGCGTGGGACCTGGTGCCGCATATCGGCTGCAAGCCATGCGCCTGCACCCTCGGCGCCACGCGATCCCAGTGCGACCACCAGGGTCAGTGCCCCTGCAGAATCGGCTATGACGGGCTCAGGTGCGAGAGATGCGCCAGGGGTTACTACGGTTTTCCGAGGTGCCGTCCCTGTGGCTGCAGCTTAGCCGGCACGATTCAATGTCGAGACGGCATTTGCGAATGCGACGACAAGGGACAATGTCCATGCAAGGTGAGAAAGAGAGAGAGAAAAAGAGAAAAACGAGACTTTAGGTAGGCGTCATCGCGACAGAAAAGAAAATGTCGAATAAAGAACTGACGCTGAGAAAATTTTTGAAAATAATTAGAAAACTGTTCGTATGTAAAGTCTGTAGAAGTCTGTAAAGATGTAAAACGAATTTTTTTAATCATCTTCCGTTCGCAAAAATTTAAGATTGAAAAATTGAAGAATCTCTTTATCTAAATTTAGATCTAAAATTAAGATATAAGGATGTTATTATGTATTTGTTTTTGATATAATGTTGGAAACATTATATTCTCATAATACATTATATTCTGTATCAATTTAAAAAATGATTTTTGAAGGAATTGGTCGTTGGACGACAGTGCAATGAGTGCAAGGAAGGCACGTTCGGCCTTGCGGCAAACAATGCCAGAGGATGTACCGAGTGCTTCTGTTTCGGAAGGAGCGCTCTGTGTCAACAGGCTGGACTCGGTTGGGGTCAGCGCAGATTAACCCGTCCTCGAGTTCTTTATATCAACGACACAGTCAGCGATGTAATAGTAAGATCCATTTCGATTTAAATTTGAACGAATAAATTTTACTAACTAATACTTTATCATCGTCTGATCATCTTATTAAATCGTATTAAACAGATAACGAGCTTTGGCTCCACGACTGTATTGCCAGCGGTGAACGGTGGATTGAACGTGACGAATGGCCTCTCTGTAATCCCTGGATCGGATGGTGATGTCACGATGCCCACGAATCTTTATTACAGTTATCCTTTGTACTGGAGACTACCGGATTCTTTTCTGGGAGACAAGGTAATTCCTTAGTTCGTTGAAAATGTCCGAATATTTAAAAAACAAATCCAAATATAAAATTTATCTCATTTTTAAATTTGTAAACTTTGTAAATGTTCTATAAATGTATGAATGATTTGTTTTTGATTGAGCTGATTCAAATATTGGGCTTTGTTCATGTATTAATTCTTTAAGGTCGTTTCTTATGGAGGATTCCTCCGCTTTAAAACCTCGACGGAAGGTGGGATACCTTTGAGATCGAATCTTCGATATCCTGTGGTGCAGTTGCAAGGCAATAATAAGATTGTTTTAGAATACTATTTGCATCTACCAGTGAGCGATAATCATTACGAAGTCAGGTACATTCGCAGTTAACTGAAAAGAGAAAAGAAACATAAGTGATGTAAATTAAATATGATTAGTGATTAAATATGTAAATTAAATTAAATGAATTCAATTATAGCTTGTTATATTATGAATTTTGTAAAGATTTATTAAGATTTGTCTTTTATATAACTGACATTTGTTATCTGTTATTTTAGATTCCATGAATCGTTATGGCAGCTACAAAACAGACCGGATTATAAAGTTTCCAGGGACGTTCTAATGGTCGCATTACAAAACCTGCAGTACATCCTCGTAAAAGCCTCGGACAACGCCGAATTTACGAGAACCACGTGCGTAATAAAAAAGATGCGGAGAGTAAAATGAATTGTTATGCATTTATCTTTATTTTTGTATTTAATTTTGTATTTAATTTTGACTAGTTTAGACATAGAAAAAAAAAATGTTTTATCCACTAACTCCCTAATTATTAAAAAAAGTAGGAATTTTTGACAATGTTTTATTTAATCTGTGTGTCCCGTTTAGACTTCTGGAGGCTTCTCTCGACGCCGCCGTCCTGACGCCTACGCACTCGCCATCGCTGGCGACCGGAGTAGAGATCTGCCAGTGTCCGCCGGAATACAACGGCACGTCCTGCCAGGATCCCAGTATTGGTTTTTACAGGTGGTACAAGAACACCACCGCCACGTCTACCATCGTGATCGATCTTGTCGGACAAGCGAGACGCTGCCAGTGCAACGGGAGATCCGAGGTGTGCGACAGGGAGACGGGATATTGCTTGGTAAGCATTACTCAAACATTTTCCTACGAGTGTACGCTGTTCGCGGAGATGATAGCGCGACAGGAAGTGTGCTGAGAGACAAGTGTATAAGGATATGAGCTGGAGTTGATACAAGATAAATTTCTTACTAAAGAATCTTCAAATCTGCATGCGTTTGCAGATTTATATCCTTTTTTTCGATTATCTTTATTTGTTATCTACACGAACGATTTTCTGTAAACTAATTTTTTTTACGTAATGATAGATATGACATTATTGTAAATAGAATTTAGAAAAAATTTTTATTTGATTATAAATTATACGTGTAGTGATAAAAAAATAAGTAGTATGGATATATAAAATATATATATATGAAAAAAACAAGATAACGGTTTGTAAAACGATAAAAGAAAAAAGTTTTTATGAAATTAACTTTATTCGAACAAAGAAGATAAAATGAATATGTAAAGGTTTGAATAATTACTAATATGATGTTGAAAATTAATATACTGCAGAATTGCAGAGAAAATACAGTTGGTGCACATTGCAACGTTTGCGCTGACAGTTTCTATGGTCATCCGGAGTTTGGAGGCTGCAAACCATGCCCATGCCCACAAATCGATAAAAGATTTTCAAGTACCTGTGTGGTTCGTGCGGAAAACGAACCTATTTGTCACTGCAAGCCAGGTACATAGACAGGAATGTGAGAAATTATGGAATGAAGTAGGAAAGAAATGTTTTTTTAAGTTCTTTGCAAGCTCTATAGTTTTTATGTCAGATTTAAGGATAGAATTTTATTTATAACTTTATATACCGTAATATTAAATACAATATCCGTTATAATGTGTATTTTTTTATTTATGTGTCTAATTAATATTCTCGTATTATATGGCACACATAAATAGAATCAATTCTAACGTGAATTGTAAATCGCTTGTAATGTAGGCTTTGTGCTTTTTATTTTTCACGTGCGTCACCTCCTATTTGCTATCAGGTTACATCGGTAGAAAATGCGAACGTTGCGCCTACGGCTATTACGGCTCTCCCGGCCTTCCGGACGGCAAGTGCGTTCCGTGCAATTGCAACTTGGCAGGAAGTTTGAGCGACGTCTGCGACGGCGAGACAGGACAGTGCAAATGCAGGCACGGATCTACTGGCAGGGATTGCTCTCAGTGTACGGCATATCGACATGTTTACATAAACAATGTTTGCACTTGTAAGTTTATTCATGAACCATGTAACTTTGTCTTATGTTAAAATTAAAAGAATTATATAAGTAAAAAATTTAAACAAATTAAAATAAATTTAAAATTTGACATTTATCTTTTTGTAATTTTTTGATTGCACAATTACTATATACAGATTTATAATTTTATTTTATGTAAAATATTTAGCATGCGATGACAACTGTACGGGAATTCTGCTCAATACCATAGCGGTACTATCTGAAGAACTAGCCGCAGGAACAGGTCACATAGCAGATGGATATATTCCACCTCCATGGCTAGAACTGTCCTATGTTGATACCAACGCTACTGCGTATCTCGAGGAACTGGAGCTGCAAACTCTTGTGCAGCAACGGATGAAAAATGTGCCGTGGCATGAATACAAGAAACTTGAGGGAGATGTTGAAACTATATTAAGAAACGTATGTCACTTTAATATAGTTGGATGTAATAATAATATAATTGTTATTTCTAAAGAAAACTATATAACAAATTATAAAATTCTTCTTAAGCTTACTTTAATAATTTATGTCAAAATTTAGAAGTAGATGCGAATTACTAATTGCCTAAACCGACTTTTAGGATAATTCTATTTTATTTTAATTTGCAGCTTAACAAGCAAGCAACACATGCCGATATGTTGAAAACCAAGAGCGGCGACTTGAAAAATAATGTTTTTACAATAAAGCTCATGCTCGATAATTTAAAAAGAGACATAGGAGGTATTGTAATTTGCTTTAATTCATCCCAACAAATATAATATTGTTGCATTATATTATTATTAAAATAATCACATTATAATATTGTTAAAATAATCTTTTTTCGAATTGCAGATACAATTTCACAACTCAATCAATACAGCAACGATAATAGAAGAATAGAAATCAAGAAGGCCTTAAAAACAGCAAAGATGATCTTGAATCGTCTAAAGTCTGTTGATATAGCCAAGAAAACCACAGAAGTGGAGAATTTCCTCGAGTAAGTATTATTTTAATTGCATGGATAATTTTAATAAGTTTAAGAGAAGAAAGAGAAGAAAGAGTACTTATTTTTTTAATAAATTGTAATTAAATGATACTTTTTGAATTAATTAGCGGTGTTACCCCGTATGTGGCGTGGCTGAATTCTCTTTATGATGTGACTGAGCCTTTGATGGCCATCCAGGATGACACTAAAGATTACGAGATAAAGTTGGACGATATGAGACCGATCATAGAGAACACTATGGAAACGCTGTTCACCTATGACAGTTTATACAATCGTATCAATGGGACATTCGTTGAGGCTAAACATCAATGCACTCGTATCAGAATGCTGCGTGATGAAACGAACGAAACGATTACCGAAGGAAAAAACCTTCTCGATGAGGCTCAGGGTCTGCTCATTGACGCGGAGAATAACATCCAAGTAAATAAATAATTTTAAGATTTTTTTAAACTCGTAATAATATTAATTACGAGAGAGATAAATATAGAAAAAAAGACTAATATGAAAAATAGAATAATAATAAGTAATTTTGAATTTTTTACTTCGTTATTTGAATTTCGTCAGTGTGTGTGTCTTCTAAGAGTCATAAACATTTGAATTTATTCTTAAATTCAAATGTTTATATGATTTTCAGGACCTCCCAGACTCACGAGATAAATTAACATACTGGACAGAGAAGCTGAGCATGAAGGAGGAACTCCTATATCGACTAAATTATGAGTATGGTGAAAAATATGTAGTACCGGCAATGCAACACGCGAAAAATCTATCCAGTTATGTCGACCAGTATGTCAGGTGTGCATCCTGTTAGCATAATTAATTTAATCAACAATTACATCGCGGGCGACATCTTATCTTGACGAAATCTAGCGAATAACATAATATCGACAATTTGATAATATTGTAACATTTTTGTTGAGTAGTTTGTTTGCCGAGACACGAGATATTGCAGCTAGTCCTCTGAAGGCAAGCCAGGCATACAAAAATATCGTTGACGGATTGCAAGCAGCGAAAGTCACTGCGTTGGCAGCCAAGGAAGCCGCTGAGGATGTATATAAAAAGGTAAAAAATAAGGCGATTTTCTTTAACCTTATAGAACTTTATTAGTCTAATTTTCCTTTTTATTATTATTCTCTTTTTATTATTATTATTTAGGTTCTGAAACTAATGTATATCAAAAAGTTCTACCATTTTTTTTTTTTTCATTTCTTATAATCTGTGCTTAAATCTGTGATTAAATCAAATTATCAAGTTTCCGTTGTTTTAGACTTTATAACTAAATTATGAAAAAATTGTGCTTTAATATCCTAAACTTGAATAATCTTATTTTTCATACTAATACAATTTCATAATTTTGAGAATCTGCTGTAAGTAAAATACAGATATTTTTTTCAAGGCTTTCCCTCCTTTGGGACAGAAATCGCTATTGGATGATGCTAAGGAAATACTAGCCAAGTCTTCACAGCAGCGGGAAATAGCGAAGAAGCATGGTAAACTAGTCAAGAATGCGAATGCTGCGTTGGAGGCTCAAAAGCAAGCGGTGCTCCTATTGAAAGATACATTGAACAGCACTGGGATAAAGGACAACGAGATAAATGTGAAATTACGAGAATTGCAGAGTAATAGTAAAAGATGTAAGTCTATATTATAAACTATATAAATATAATTATATTATAAACTATAATATTGCTAACTTCAAGTACGATACAGACTATCGAATTCACTTTTTTTGTAACTCGTAACATGTAAATGCACAGTATATGTACAGCCAAAATATATAATTATAATATATATATATATACATTATATATACATTATATAATTTTGGCTCCTTTTATTTAAAAAGATAAATAACGCGCGCGCAACGTGCGTCTGTAATGTCAAGTAAAATAAATTTTAGCATAATATATTAAATGGTATTTTTTTCTAAACAGTGCATGAGGATTTATTGGATATCTCGCAGGATAATGAAGAAGTAGGAAAATCGATAAAAACCACGGAACGATTAATCGACGATTACAAACAAAGCATTGCTGATAGATTGAAACCAAAATTGAACGAATTGAAACGTGAAGGCGATTCGAAAATTGGTCTCGCCAGCGAAAAGTGTAATATTTCTTGTTAAAGTCAATTTAATCTATACTTAATTCACAATTATTAAATAATTTTATTAATTGTTAATTCATTATTTATTGATTATTAAATTAAATATTACATACAAATTATAAAATATAACAGAAATATTTATATTTTAGTGTCAGAAGCATTGAGCAATATTAAAAAGGCTGATGCGAAATTAATAAGCCTATCAAACGCTGCGATGAAACGAAAAGCTGTCTTTGACAAATGGAATGACACATTAGCTACGAAACTGCAAAATCTCAAAGACAAAATTGCAGAAGCACGAAATACTGCTGAGGGAGTAAGACTAATTCGTTATTCTTTTACATATTTAAATATATTTTTATAAAAACTGAAATAAAAGAATGATTTCCAATATACATGTACATTCTTTTATTCTTTAAATTTTTTAATAAACTATGCTTGTATTATGTTTCTTTGACATATCTTTCAACTTTTTAATTTATATGATATAATTTTTAAATTAATATTTTCCAACCTAGAACATTAAATAATAAGCATTGAACAATTAAGATAAATAATTATTAAAATATATTTAAAATTTTTGTTTTTAGATTCGCGTTTCTGTGCGATCGGTAGAAGGAAAGGAATGTATTCGTTCGTACAGGCCGACGACATTGCAATCATCGTCAACAACATCGATTGTGATGACATTCGCACTTCCAACAGCACGCAAGGAAGGTTCTCTGTTTTATTTGCCAAGTGGAATTAACGTATGTTTCATAATCAATTTCATATATAAATTAAAATTAATCAAGTTTACTTAACATACTATGTGCGGTATATACATTAAATTTTGATATTTTAATTTTTTTCATTTTTTTTCAGGACGATTTCGTTGCTTTGGAAATATTCGATAGGAAAGTGCGATTTCTGTGGAACGTTGGTGGAGGTACAGGCGTACTAACACATCCTGAAGTTCTCGGAAGTGGCGATCTACAGAACGATACATCTTGGTATCGGATCGAGGCTGAAAGGTAAATGACAATATATAAGTATAAAATTATATATATAATTATTTATACGTAATTAATTAATATATAAATAGATAATCAAATGTTAAAATTTTGTAATGTAAATATTCATCATTAGTTATCATTAATTGAAAAAAAAATGGATATCAAATAATCGATATTTCTTGATCTCAGAATTCGACACACAGGCAAACTGAACGTGCTCAAGCAGGCTTCGACGTCCGGACGGTATCTCCCTGTTATGAACTCGACTAACTCTGAGTATGGTCGTTTTGACGTTTTACCTACGGACCGATTGTGGATAGGAGGTATTCCTAAATCGCAGAGAAGACCAGCAGAACTAATCGCCGGTAATGGCCTTCCGGGTTGCATTCATCAAGTTATTCTCGACGGAAAGCAAATTGGCCTCTGGAATTTCATTACGACAGCACCGGATATGGCTTGCAAAGCTTGCGTGGAAGGGTAATTCCATAAAAACTAAACTAATTAAATTTCTCTATTTCTATTTGTGATATTGTTTCATATAATTTGTTTTTTTATTACATTATTATTGTTATAATACTATTAATGTTACAGGGTGGAAGATGCCAGAGATGATATAGCTTATAGTTTCAACGGCGAAGGCTATGCCGTGAGAAACAGAGTTTCGTCTGGTCCATATAACAAATACATGTTTGGAGTCTCGATCAATTTTCGAACATTTGATGAGAATGCATTACTATTTCTAGCCATTAACAAAGATAATGTACGAACTTATTTAAATTTCCTTAAACATTTATATTAATATTAAGAAAATATCTTATGTCCTTTGCTAAAAGAGACTAAATAAAAAAATTTTTAGATCAGTTAAATTTAATATGAAATGTTTATATATATTATATACACAAATTATTACATTTAATAATAATTCATAATATATTTATGCATAATATATTATTAAGAAATTTTGTATGCAAAATATAACGTAATTTTTATGTCTTTATAATATAATTATATAGCCTAAAATATTACGTCAAATATATATTTATTTTTATAAAACTTAGTTTGATTTGTTATAAATAGAATCAGCACATCATGATTTCCCTGCGGGAGGGCAGAGTGATCCTCCACGTTGGCTATGGTGGAAACGTCAGCATGGAGATGTCCTCGACTTACAAATACAATACTGGCAACTGGACAAAGGTAGACGCCTTCCGTCAGTATCAAGTTCGCAAGAATATCGAAAAGTGCAGTCTTAGTATCGGCGGCGATGATAAGCGAATCGGTGCGCCCACACCGCAGCCCAAAAAAGAGGATATTCCGGATTTGTCGCAGGCCAAATATTACATCGGTGGTTTGCCACCGAGCTTCCGCGCCGAGAAATTAATGTTACCTTCGCAAGTATCATTTCTCGGATGTATGGCCAACATTGTAGTACAGGAAGGCTATGATCCAATGGCCGAACAATATTACGGGGTGGAATCCAGTTGTGGTAATAAGGTAAGTGTTATCATCCTCTAATCTATTCTTTAAAATAAATTAATTTTCAAAAAGTTCGCTGGAATTTCTTTCGATGTAGCTATAATATTTTGCATTAACTAAACATATATTTGTTTTATTGTGTTATTGTCGTAGCCGTTGAGGATAGTTGGATTTTACGGGGATGGATATCTCGAACATTCCGCGTTCACTTTACGGAAGATCCAATCCGTTTTAAGCTTCTCCTTTAGAACTTTGCAAGATGCAGCTATGCTCCTTCTCTCTACATTCGAGGGCACCGAAGACAGATTAAGTGATAACGAAACAGCAAATGTAAGTTTACATTCTTATATACATAATAAACTATTATAAATATCAAAAAATTATCTTGTATATTTCTAGTTAATTATTAAATTAGTTTCTAAATTATAAAATCATGTATACGTGATAAAATACATGATATGCTCATATAGAGGAAACAAAATAATATAGAAATAAAATATAAAACTTATTTGCATATTACAATTATTAAGAATTTTGACATAATTTGTTGAATTGATTTCAGAGAACCAGCTATTATTCCGTATGCGTTCTCAATGGACAAGTGCAAGTTCGTTTAAATGCTGGCCAGGGCGAGTTGGTTCTTCAATCGAACAACACTTTCAATGACGGAAGATATCACTCAATTACTGTTATCAAGAAAAGAAAAGAAGTAGAATTAAGAATTGATGATGCGTATCAGACGTCAGGAAGATTGCGCAGCAGCATCGCAATTAAGGCTCCTGAATCGAATGGAGGACTTTTCTTTGGAGGATTACCAGCTCTCATCAATAACACTAAGATGGTAGCGACTAACACTCCATTATATGGTGCTATCAAGGATGTGATTTTCAATGATATGTAAGTTAGAATTTCAAATCTGAGTTACTAAATTTGCTTACAATTTCTTGAAAGATAGCCGTTAATCCTTAAATCTCAACGTGTTAAAATTATTTTATATTTAATTTTTTTTATAAGAAATTATAATATATATATAATTATAATATATATTACGCATCCCTTAATTGTAATACAATTTTTAAAGACATTTTGCATAATTAATTTATAATTTTTAGAAATCTACAATTTGATGATGCCGTTACTTTTGATCATGCTCTAATTGGCCGTTCCGGGCCGAGTATGGGGAAAGATATGCCGAGTTACGCACCATCGGCGTCGTTGTCCCGAGGGATGTCCACGCAACCCGAAGGATGCCAGAAAGTGCCTTACTACTCGTTAGAAACGGGGGCTTTGAAATTCGGCGATAAACCGCATAGCCATACGCAGCTTTACCTCAATTTCAAGAAATTCTGGGAGAAGAAATATACGATAGAATTCGATTTTAGGACGTATTATCCCAACGGACTGTTGTTTATTACTCCGGTAAAAAAAAATTCGTGTCGTATATTTATGATTTAACTATTTAACAATTTTGTTTGCGACTAAAATATATCAACAAAGTATATAATTATATAATTCTTCGATTTTTGCAACACTAGTTGCAAATTAGATATAAATATTGTTTAGATATAAATATGTTTAATTTTTAATTAATTTTAATATTTAATTAATTAATATATAACAAATATATATATTTTACAGGGTCTTAGATTGAAACATTATCTGATGGTGCTTGTCCGAGACGGGCAGCTTCTTCTGGTAGTGAAGAGCAAACAAAGAAAGGAGATACTATTTAAGACGCCATTTAATGATGGCAATTGGCATCACGTTGTCATCAGTCATGAAGATAGGAGGCTCACTCTATTAGTGGACTCGCAGACACCACGTGTTCTCAAAGTACCGAAGAGGATCGGTCTCGCGTCCATGATGTACATCGGTGGCCTTCCGGAAAGTGGAACGCCTATTCCAGAACAAGTAGTCGTCAAATTGGAGACTCTAAAAGGATGTATGAGAGGCTTGAATATTAATGGAAACATCTTCGACATGGTGGGTTCCACCAGCAGAGCTTACAATGTTGGACAATGCTTCCCGAGTGTCGAGAGTGGAGCGTATTTCCAGGACGAGGCTTACGCTATTTATCGTAAGACACAAAATTATTAAAATACAAAAGTAACTCGGAAAAAATATATAAATTGTAGACATGAAAAAAAAACAACTTAAATTTGAATCATTATTTTTACTTTCTTAAATTTAAAACAAAATATTATCTTTATTATTACAAAATGTAATGGCATCTTAAAATTAATAATGCAGAAAATATAAAATAAGAGAGACACTGCATCTCAATATTAAGAAATATTGAAAAATGTGAATCTTCCTCTCTATTCTATTTAGGATTTTTAGAGTTATAATTTCTTTCTCTTTCTCTTAGGAAATAACTTTGAGGTGGATGGCGTGCTTGAACTTCAGTTAGAATTCAGAACATCAGAAATGTCCGGCGTATTGCTGTCGATTACCGCACCCAGTGGCTCGCCTTCTCTGTCGCTGGAACTCAATAGTGGTAAGGTGATTATGTCGGGCGATCTGGGCGACAATAATCCGCTGTACGTAGAGCAAGAATTCTCCAGTCAGTATGCGATTTGCGACAATCGATGGCACAGAATCCAAGCTGTATACAATGACGAGCAATTGGCACTCAAGGTGGATGAGCTGGACCAAAGATACGGCCTGCCCACGAATGTCAATTATCATTTCAATAGCTCCATTTTCTCCGGCCCGTTGTACATAGGCGGAATACCAGGTAAACAAATATTGCATTAATTTACTAAATCAATTAAATTATTAATTATTAATTAATATTGATACGATAAATAATATTGATACAATAAATAATATTGATACAAATCAATGACAAATAAAAAGACAAAGTAACTTCACCGTCTCATCGCTTTTAGAAAATGCTCAGCAAGGCTCGTTGTTAACACGAGACCATTTCAACGGATGCATCAGGAATGTGATGATAAGAGGGGAAAGACGAGATTGGACGGACATGGCAGAGCTGCACAATATCCATCTGAGCTCCTGCCCGGTTCAATGATAGCGAGGCATTAAAAGAAAAGGCAATTTACCTCGGCGTTCAACGCTTTTAGTTCCAAAGACTGCTCGATGAATCGCGTTGGGTTCAACAACCGCACCGGGATTAACGTGCCATATATTCGCAAGCGACGAGTTTTTTAAGACTTAACAAAGCCAAAAGATGCTAAACCGTAGACCGTTTCGTTAGGCTAATCGTCGTAACTTGAAGATAGAAAAGAAATGGGAGAAGAGATCGTGCGCGTCGGTCGCGCCGTGGCAAACGATGGCACGAACAATTTTGTTGTATTCACGCAAAAACGTGTAATGCAAACGGTGACACGATACGCATAAATAGCGAGATCACTGCCATATAGTTTAATTATTCGCTGTAAGCCGCAAACAATCTGTACATCAGTATTTAAAAGCCATTATTTATTATCGTTAACCGTCGACCTCGGGAATTCGTCGCGTTGACGAGCTAGCAAATAGAGAATAACGCGAATACGTTTTGTACTTTTATAGTTAGATTTGTATTGAAGCCCGATATGTATGTACATTATAGATTTTTATTCAAATGACTTCGAGAAACATGTAAGTGCCCTGTAAAAAAAAAAGAATGAAGTGTCCTTTAATCACGCAGAGAGATGATCTTCGAAGAATATTTATGAGATAGATATTTATGAGATAGAAGAATATTTATGTTCAATCTCTCTCATACATACACATGCACACGATCTTCGTTAAACTGTAATATATTACACATATACAAGGAAAATTAACAAATAACGAATCCGCTGTGTTTCGTATAAATTTTATACTATAAAATATATAACAAGAGAAAAATCGCATGGGGCTGTGTCGCTTTCACTTATCCTCTTTAACACTTTTCTCTTAAGATCTCTACAAAGTGCCTCAGAAATTTTAGACGCAATTTCTATAAAATTTCATAATGCAATTTAATCTTGTTCCAAAACCGAAATTAAATAATTTTGTGAATATGAAAAATTAAAGAGTTCTGGAGAATTAGGCATCGAAGAGAGAGGTAGATGATAAAGTCTTATTCTTGTTTATGAATAGAATATTTAATAATGAATTTGTAATATATGTGAAGTGTCAAGTATTTTATATTAAAAATTGAAGAAGTTGTTAAGAGAAAAATCTAGATCTCTCAGAGAATATGACATTGAGGTATGATGGACCACCTTACGTATACCCATCCGCGGAAGAATAAAAGTCTATTACAAATGGGTTATTAAATTTTATTAATGACATTCGCTGCGAAGATGCTAACAGTAAATTATGACCCAAATCTTACATGATGTTCTGAATAAATATACATATCATCGAGTAGGTAGGTATACGTTTCGTTTTATATGTATATAAAAACATAATATTTACAGAGACACACGGATAGAATTCGAGAACTGATACTCGCCTTGATGTCGAAATTTCTGCGATAATAAAAATTGATAATTATTATATAACAATAATCGTTTATTATTATTAGTAAGCGCGATTTAACTGTGGCGTACAAATTTACATTGTGCCGCAGTATTGTGTGTGTGTGTGTGTGTGTGTGTGTGTGTGTGTGTGTGTGTGTGTGTGTGTGTGTGTGTGTGTGTATATTATGTGTGCCTCGGTGTCCTGTTTCGTTCAGTTTCCTTTCCGCCTCGATCGTTCCGTTTTGTCCTCGGTCAAATGTCACATCCAAGTACTCTATTTTTTCCAGCTCACTAATAATATATCTATTCTTCAAAAAATATAAATATCAAGCATAAGAGAGAGCGACCAATAGTTGAGAGATCTCTCTTAACATCGTAACTTTGTAATCAATCCCATTTCCACAAGCCATTATTCTCGCTGGCTCTTAAGATTAGTGACTATGTATATTTATATATATATATTTATATTTATATATTAATTGCAATCAATATATCTCTCTCTCTTTTCATTCTCTCAAACATTGTCACCTTATCGCGATTTGCACTCCTCAAAGATCTCGCATTCTCTTTTTTCCTCTATGGCGTGTACCTCACGTTCGATATTGTCAGGTCGGACTGTTTCTGAATCTAAGATTCTCTATCTTATCGCTCTCTTTCTCTCTTGCATCATGGTACTCGGATAAATTTACAACAGACAGGAATATAGAACAATGAACTTTTCTTTCTCTCTCTTTCTCACGATTACTATAATCTCGACGGAGTTTAATCTTACAAATTCCTTTTATTACACGTGGTCGAAGAGCGAAATGCGGGACGGCGAAGCCAAGCTGACCGTGACGTCCCACGCGAATTGAAGCTACATAGATACTCTCTCGCAGTTTCAGCTGCTGGAGAACATTGGATTTCGATATGTCGCGTTGTGTTTGTAATTGTTAATAATCCTGTGTACGTTTGACGCGTAACGCCGTGTCGCAGAATATAGAGGGTCTACCCTTATACTCGGCATAATCGTCCATGTCGAGTCGAAGACTTATAATCGTACAAAATGATCGGAGAACGATCCTGAAGAGATCATCGCGGACGAGATCCAGGATCAGAGAGAAATAATCGTACAAACGATAGACCCCCGATATTATCGTATAAAACATCTACTTGAAATCTACCTATCTCTAGCTCCTTCTCCTCCTTCCATAACAACTTTATAATGAAAGAAACGTAACCGATCGAAAGGCCCGTTCAGCGAGATAGGAAGTCGATGCCAGTTCCAAAACAGGAAAAGCGAACGTCGAGTTTATGGCACAATAAATTATAACAATTCTCCCAGATAAATTACGGCATTCGTATACACGCGGATTGCCGTGGTTCTCTGTTCGCTTGGACTGACTAAAGTTTCGCTGAGAGATGGCGGGTAAATCCTACGGGGAAAAACACAATGTGACGAGACACGGTTGAAGAAAAGTCAGGCTGTCAAATTCGTTAAATGTCTTTACGCACTTAGTCCAATTACATTGTTCATAACATAAAGCTTCGTGTTTTCTTCTCTTTGTTTCCAAGGAAAGCAGAACATGGCTGGAAATAAGAAACTCATGTGGAGTTGTGACGAAAAAGCGCAGTTTTATCGATAAAATTCGCGGTTTTGACGATGTCCATCTTCCGCCTTCCTCTCACAAGACGAATATGATTAAAGCGCATTCGGAGCAAGAAAAAGAAAACACTACGAAGTGCTCTCGTTTTCTTTCCCGATGGTCTTTTGACTTTGTCGGCGAGGCAACGGTACTTATGCAAATATCCATTTTCTGTACACAATGATAACTATCTAATCCGTCGATGAAATATATCGCTCGCATTAAGACTGCTGCTTCGGCGTAAATTAATGCACGTGCATATCTCACAGTGTTTCTTACATTATAACAGACTGAAACATGTAACGATGCAATTCAAACAATCGTCATTCGCCGCAAGGAAACGGATTCAACATATGCATTATACGTCTGAATTCATCGTAAGGCTGGTCTTACGCTTAACAGGCTCAGCTAATTACGAACTTATTTATATACATTAGCTGTCGTCGTTCACATCCATCATTACCCGTTGGCAAAAAGTTTCTTTCCCCGTAAAAAAGGGGGACGAAAGGAGACACTGCAAGAATCGCGCTACGCGTTACAATCGTCAACAGCCGCGAGAAACATACGCAGTATGAGAAATCATTAATTCAATCCCGTTCGCTCGATTCACATCGGGCACTTTATCCGACGTGTATCTCAATCTATAAAATATAACAAACGAATATATAAAAAAAAAACAACTTCTGATTAAAAAGAAAACTGATATAAAAAAAAAGAGAAGATATCTTTTGTGTGTTATACATGAAAAAGTAAAAATAAGTTCAAGTCAATGATTTGCGCACGAGATGTATCTAAAAAATTAATGATCTCTCATGTATTTGCGTTGTTATATTCTTTAAAAAATGTCAAACACACTAGATAATAATCGTTGAATAATTTAGATCCCTAACTTCGAGAAGGATGGAAAAAGATCTGTGCGAATTGCGAATTACGCCCGCATGCATAAGAAGAACATAAAATGCACCGTTGCCATCCTCCTCCTCTCTCTCTCTCTCTTCTCGCTTCGTTTCGCAGAATAAATTTAAGAAAAGAATCAACTTTTGCGCATATATCCACAATCGCACGCAGCCCACGCAGTCGCAACACAGCAGTTTACACGATTACAAGGCGGTTACATGTTAAGAATTAGTCCGCAAAATTAAAGGAAATATCTTAGAGGTGTATTGACAACAAACCATTCCTATACGTAGATACTGGTAATCTTATGACACAGTGATTGATGCTGACGCTCAACAAAAAAAAATGAATACAAGAAAAATAAAAATAAAGAAAGAAAAATGAAATTCTCCCCGATGATAATCCTCCTTCGTCTTTTTTACCTCTTCAAAAGCGATGTGCGATCGAGAAACGCGGAGTTTGCAGTGCCGATATGATTATTTCTTTACGGGGGTCAGCACCGATCAATTGTCCTTATAAAATTGACTAAGAATGCAACGTATTCGCATTAATTTAATATGGGCCTGTATTAAAATAGTAACTATGAACAACAGAGGGCACAGTAGCGTAATGTTAAGTGTATGAAATCACTTGTGTAAAACTATATGACGAGCGGTATGTCCTTCTTGTTCGGTAAGTTCACCTTTTTACCTTGCCAGAGGCTGTTGTGTATCGTGAAGGCATCTATGGTCACAGTCAGATGCTTCGTGTGAACTTGCGAAAAGCATTTTCCGCTGGAATTGTATCTAGAATGGAAGAAGAAACGATGCTCTAATATTTAACACATTAAGAGATACAAAATTGCAAAGTTAAAGCAAAAAAGAAAGAAAAGGACAAATTCGAAAGATTAACTTTCAATTTTACTTACTTGAAAAACTTGTCGAACATATTATCGATGACTTGTTTGGGCCCAGTACCGTACAGTTTGGCTACTTCCTCCCTTTCAGGACAGTACGAATAGAGAGCGCGGAATTGGCAGCCGGCGTCCCGGAATAGGATGAGGAAGTGTTTGCTTTCGGACCTGCTGATTTCTTCCAGGACTCTCGATTTAGCTTCCTTGTTCACAGTGCCAGGGAAGACGCAATACTCCACGGCGTTCAACATTATGTTGCGATTCGATTTGGCTATCGGCAGTTTGTACAGTCTCGGGCCTGTTGCGACGGAAGTATATAAACAGTGAATCAAATTACTTAGCTTTCTTTATATCCAACTATCGAGTGTATTCCTTTAAAATGTTGTCTCTTACCATTGTAGTCCATCATAGAACTGGGCGTGCTGCTGATATCGCTGCTACCATCATCATATACCCTCTTCTTCGATGTCATCAGGGCGGGTGGGAGTGAGCCAGGTCCCGAGGGTGACGTCAAATGCCTCATGCTGCCTATGCCCGGACTGGCGGCACGCCTCGGAGGTGTCGATCTGCCCAGGCCGCTGTCCGAATCTGTATGCCGACACATCATCGTCTTGATCATTACTCGCATCTACGAACGCACGCTCCGCACATATGAAGATGCATATTTCAACGGAGATGCGAACGTCTATGCATTACTGAATTCATTAAAGAATAACGGTTGTATATCTTTCTCCTTTTGTCACCCAAGCGATAATGAATCCGAACATAGGAATCTTCCGGTTTATTAATAATGGTTAGCCACCCCGCCAAAAATGTATTAGTCACTTGTTAAAGACGTGCGAGACACCTTCCTTGCTTTAAAAGAAGGCTTCGTAATTTATATCTCATTGTGAAGACAAAAATATTTCTGCTTTATGTAAATAAAAGTACTTTATGTAAATAAAAGATAAAAGAATTGTAAACGCTTCGTGTCTATCAGCTCGTTAAACCACTGACTATGCTAAAATGATTCTAATGTATATGTCATGATTTTCTAATTGCGTACTAATTATCAAAACTATGAATTTCTGAATCAACGCTAATGCGATGATTTACGCTGATGGCTATTCGTCCCATTTAATCCGCGAGCTCTGCGCTATGCGACAAAACGCTCGGTCAATCACTGACATTAAATAACGGGCATGAAGCAAGTTCATCCATACGGAGCACGTAAGACTCGATTACACAAATCACACATACATGTTCGCAACGAATTTGTTATATTTCATCGCCACGGTACCTGGAAATAAGAACGGTGAGGGGAATATAGAGCGGGATATCCAAGGTGATGGGATAAACCGGGTACACCTAGGTCGAGTCCTAGGAAGGATTATTATAAATGGATACTACAGCCACCATACAAATCTGGAAAAAGACACCGATCGAAAAAATATACTTTGTACCCATAACCAGTGCTGTACAACAACAAGCCCAACCAAGCTTCAATCGAGCCTTCTCTACACAGCGACAACAGCAGCAGCAACAGCGAAAATGAGTCGTCCTAAGAAAATGACATGACAAAGTTCCGCCGAAGAAATCGATAAATCGATAAATCGTGCATCGTTTGAAAACGTTAAGAGAATCAAGATTTCGTCACGTAGTCGCGTCGGGGGAACTTTGCTCAAATGTATACGGAAAACA
Source organism: Pogonomyrmex barbatus (assembly GCF_055798465.1). Lineage (NCBI taxonomy): Eukaryota > Metazoa > Arthropoda > Insecta > Hymenoptera > Formicidae > Pogonomyrmex > Pogonomyrmex barbatus. The sequence continues at coordinate 5,646,170 of NW_028297109.1, forward strand.
AAAGGAAAAAATGAGTATGATTATTGTGCGTATGTATGAGTCGTTAAGTACCACTGCCACCTGTGTGCTCTTCAGCCTGCCACCATGCCACTACGTACATGTGGGTGCATGTGAGTGCGCGTGTATGTGTGCTACTCTGCCTACAAAAATTTCGGGACGACGTGATAATATATAATATGAATATTGTCAATATATATATACACAGGACACATTGAGATTGTTGCACGATATAGAAGGGAGATCGAACGTATTTTCCAAGTCACTGTGGTGCTTCTTACCGCACAAATTCATCAGAGAATTAGACTTTCTCCCCTTAAAGTTTTGGTAAGTCTGGTATTTAGGCCTGCCTCTAACTTGTTGCTGAGACTCCTGCGCATCTGCAATAACGCAACGTTTGCCTTGTTACACTCAAAACGCCATGTACGATCAGAGAGATTAAATAAGTTGCGGGGAGAGATGCTTTAATCGTGCGCATCTCACTGAGGGTGCGAGCGGAGCTCGGGCAGGGAAGACTTAAGGGATTTAATAAAAGGATAAAGTCTAACTACGAGCCATATCCGGGGTACATCGAGAATTGAAGTGGCCGGTGCAGTTTTTGGTGCAGAACAACGTTGCGTTCCAACTGAAAGATGTCCACTACAAGGCGCTACTTAAAGACAAAAATTAAAAAAAAATAAAATAAAAAAAGGGGGGAACAATCATACCCGCAAAGTATCGTGACCTTGCTCAGTCGCTCGTAGGGGATAATCAAAGGCTAATCAAATGCTTTAAACATTCATCGCATAAATTTCTGAGATTATAGCTGCCCATACCAGTGTGTGATACATCCTGCAATGAGTCTACTTTTGTCAAGCCAAACGTTTAAGAAACGAACAATCGTACACAGAGCCTGCGGCATTCCCGCGGTAAACTGTAAGCAACATCAAACCTACCTCTGGAGGTCTTGTAAGAGCCACGTCGACCGAGCTGATTCACGCTGCGGCAAGGCGAGGAACCTCTACCATCATCGGGCGAATCTACGGAAGATACTAAAAAAACGGGGATATCTATTACAATTGGTTTCAATTCACTGCAGGTTTTACACTACTTATAAATATATGAAATATATAAGGTAATCCTCAGCAGTTTGCTATACATTATATATCAAGTTACAGATATCGAAAAAACAAGTACATGCCAAATTGAAAAATGGAAAGAAGTGCAAAATAAACATGTGAGAAAACACATTGCTAATTACATAAGTATCATATTTTATTATACATCTTTGCTTTTTATAATTAATTATTTTTCTGTAAAGACTCTCGTTTTTTAGACAATTGAATACCGCCATTTATACTGTTAAATTCAAATTAATATCTTTCAATTTTTTTTGTATGTGTAACAATGTTTTATTAATGTTCCTTATTTTAAAATTTTGTTTCAAATTTAAACTTATAAAATGTTATAAATTTCTTCTTTTTGCCGCATACAAAGAAATTAATGAAATCATGACTTATTGCACAGATACCTCTGAGTATCCAGAATTTGAATAAAAAAAAAAAAAAAAAAAAAAAAAAGAGAGAACAAACTTGCAGGAGTGTACTGTATAAACTGTGCGATACTGTAATACTGTGCGATGTGAGAGAGTGTGTGTAGTGCATACCCCTGAGACTGCCGCCCCGATAAAGAGGGCCGGAACAACGTCGATCATCGAGGTGGGCAGCAGTGAGACTATCCTGCGAGCCTCGGTAGTAGTCTCGTCTCATCGTCGGAGAGGTCAGCGACGCTACAGTAAGTGTGTTAGTGCAAAACAATCGGCTCGATATTTTCTGTACTATTCTAGTTTGGCGTCGACATCGCGATTGCGCGATTAGAGAATACGTCGAGCGATCTACGATAGGCATTGACGCAGCAATAAACTAGTATAGACGAGAAAATCTGGAGCTCGTGAGCATGTGGTCGGGGTGAAAATTCATAAAAAAAAAAAAAAAAAGAAACCAATTATAACAGAAAACAAGAACAATTAATACAGCAAGAGTGATATCGCTAAGATTACGGAAGAGAAAACGGCTCTGATCGTAAAAAATCTTCGCCATGCAATGAATAAATGCATATCACGGTATAACATCGAAGGGAACTGTTGCTATTAGAGTATTACAATAGGGAAATGCACTTGCGACACAACAACTTGTAAAAAGATCGATCTTCTTGGTGATTAATTCGAAAATAAAGATTACTTTCATTTTTTCTTGCGTGAAAATATTTTATATTCTTTCTTCATACTTCGATTTATTTTCTTTTAAATTTTATGAACATATTAAATCTGTTTTCTGCTAGTATATTTAATCCCCAAGAAACATCAATGCAATAGATTATTCATTTTGTGCAAGTGCAATTTAACAGTAATCTCACCTGTACTTAAGTTGGAAGAAGAACCCTTCTTCCCACGACTAGGCGTAAGAGCCCCGGAATCCAACACCGCGCCAGCGTCTCCGTGAATCGTTTTGGGCCGCGGTCGAGCGGTTGCAGTCTTGTTACGTAATTTTGCTGGATTTATTGCATTCAGGAGTTCCTTATCAATTACCTTACCCTAGAAATACCGAATGAAAATGTTCACATTATGAATTTGCCTCCATCCCTTTAATAATGTTATTAGAAATAGCACTTACTTCTCTTTCCGCTTCCTCTATCGCTTTCTTCACCTTATGATGCTCCAAGATAGCCGCTCGCCTTTGTCGTTCTTCTTCTTTCTTGCGAGCTCTCTCTTCCGCTTTCAGTTTCTCTTGTTCCCTGCGTGCTTGCGCTTCGACTTCCTTTCTCTCTTTCATCTCCTCCTGCCTTTGTCTTCTTTGCAGCGACATCAGCATTATTCTTTCCTTCTTCTTCTCCATTTCGTCCATAGAATTCTGTAGAAAAATTCATTTTATTACATTACAATTTTTTATGTAAAATTAAAAACATGTACAAATTAAAAGCATGTACAACTACGCTAAAATAGTTATTGCTGTTCAACATTAATATAACAGACGATAATAGATAATATAATACCGGATCAGGATTCGTGAGTTGGTTCCCAATCACTAAAACTCCAGAAGCATGTCGGCTTTCCGTACTGCCATCGCGCTGTTTCTCCCTCTGTCGTTCCCTTTCCATTTCCCGTTTAAGCTCCCTGTCCCTCATTTCTTGTCTCTGCTGTTCTCTCTCGTCGGCTTGCCGCAATCTTTCTCGCTCTAATTCTCGTTGAACTTCCATTTGTTTCTGTCTCTCAACCGCACTAGCGGGAGGTGATTCAGAACGCATCGTAAAATCCTCGTGTTCCATATAGGATGATACACTTCGCTCCTAAGATGATAATTGTTTTTTAAAAAAATATACATACATATATTTTTTTTAATTAAATTGAAACAAATGTAAAATACAGAGAACGATACAAAATATATAATTAAGCATATAATAAAAATACAGATATTTGTCTGCAGCAAAAAAATAAACTCACCTTCTTAGGAGACGTTCTTTTCACTCTGAGAGTTGGTTTCGGTTTTTTGGGAGCATCATTGTCGAAAGAAATGTAGAATCCTTTCTCGTTCGCGTCCGTGGGATCGAGAGGCGTGACATCCGGAGTGGCTGAACGTGATGAAATCGTCTCCCTCAACGACGGATGCGGTTGGAAGGAATTCTGCGATATCGTGGGTCTAGTTGGCGATGGTATTCTGTACGTACGACTGCCCGACGTGATGTTCAAGCCGCGAATACCTTGTGCGATATCGTCGTCGTTGCCTTTGAAGCAGAAAAAGGAAATTTTTATACTTTCTAAGAAAGTAATTTTTTAAATTATATTTAAATTTATAAAATATATGATCGTAAAAAAATTGTAATGTAATGTAAAAACTTGAGGATTAAATATAAAAACTTAATTACCGATAAAAGATATATTTTGGGGCTTCATATCATCGACAGGCGGAGCTGGTACCGAAGTGTGCAAAGCTGTAACTTGCCTCTTCTCCGTCGGACTTTCACACGAAATCGGGATGTGATGTACGGTTGATCTTTTAGGTTCTGGACTTTCGCTAATTAACTGACTTATTCGATGAACCTAAGATAGCAAAACATAGTCATGTAAGAAAACGAGAATAAATATTTTCTTAATTTAATGATTTAAAAGAATACTTTCTCACACGTAAATTATATAGAATCTTAAGAAATAATTGAACGGAAGATCGTGTTATATCTAACAACATAGAGTGTATATAATGCAAAATACAAGACTTGTAGTGATAAAATTCATATAAGACACATTTAAAATATTATCAACAAAACACTATCACTACTGTTATCGCGTCATTATTTTCTCGTATAATTTAGCAATCGCATTTTCCGTGTGTTCGTTAAGAACGCGACGCAAACGCATAAAAGATAAACGAGCCAAGGCGAACCTTAGTGAAATAATCACGCGAGGTCGAGTCGAGGAAGTACATATTTAAATTTATAAATCACTTCGCGTAGTGTAAATCCGAGCTCGACGCGATCGTCTAGGCGCTAAGACTGCCAGTGTGGGTAGTGTCTGCTATGTTGGGTGTCAAGAACAAGCGTCTATAAACGTGCATTACATCACCAACTGGTTCCCATGCATATACGTACATGTTCGGGCCGATCCTTCATATTGAAGTGACCAAATCGAGTTGATGAACAGCGCACGCATCGCGAACATTTAGCTATAACTTTTCACTCACACAGTAATCGCTGCTGGGCGCAGCATTCAGTCTCGCCCGTCTTTCTCTGTCTTTCGTAATAAATTGATACAGTCACGTGCGTGCGTGCATTGTATGCAGAGAAGCTGTGTTAGTATAAATATAAATAGAATTCCGACAGAAGAGGGTGAGCGTGATAAGACAATGCTACAATAAAAATAATACAAACTTCACCGAATGAAGTTCGTATTATTTTTACTATAGTGATGCATTAATAAGTGAAAGTTACACGGGAGAGAGATTAACGCAAAAATAAAATATCAGGAACACTTACGGCGTTACGGTGTTGTGGACTAGCAGACGTGACTTGTGTTTGGTTGAAGAGCGACGAAGGCGCTGGAAAGACGCTGGTTGGACCGGGATGGCTCATTTGATTATTACATAGACTATGATCCCCGCCGTTGAGGTACCTTGGTTCCTGAGTATCGTGCAAAACGAATCCCTTTTGCGTCGGGTGCGGTGCTGCCCAAGTCCTCGTAGGATCCGCATACATACGCATGTCTTGCTGATAAGCTAAGGAAAAAAATATAAAAATAACCCACTAAAGCATATGCATTAAAATAAAAAAATTACAGCCCTTTATTTCCAATCCATAAAAGCAAATTTTGTTGGATAAGCTGTCCAAAAAAAATTAAATTGAAGATTCGTGCAACTTCCAAAAATTTTTCAATCATAAATTTTTCAATCATGTGTAATCATAAAATATTATTAAATTATATATTAATTTATATATTCATATAGTAAAGTGTATATTCATATACTTCTTATTAAATAGATGATAGCTTGTTATTTATATCATAATAATCCATTTCTATTATTTATTATAAATTAATCTGATATTTTTTACCGGCAGATTGAGGACTAAATCGCGAGTCCATAGATTGCTGATAGCCCACCGCGGCCATTTCATTGGCCAAACTCTGGGCGGGTGCCGGCTGGCCCCACATTCTTCTCTGCACTTGCGGCTGATCATGCAAATAGAACTGCGACTGCTGCGGATCTTGCAGTCTGGGTGTTAATGGATTCATCGGCGGCATTCCGAAAGACTGTAAGATAAAGAAAAATATACGGTTGATAACATTATATGCAACATGGGATGCATTTCCGGAATACGCACTTGCATGTGCTGCTGACTGAGACTCTGCAACTGCTGAAGCTGTTGTTGCATTTGCTTCTGATGCTGGGTCATCAGGTGCTGCTGCTGAATCTGATTTTGCTGATTCGCCAAACGTTGTATGTCTGCTTGAATCTCACTCAAACTATTATTCATTCTGCGACAAGTAACATTTAATGATATTTTTTGTAATTCTACTGCAATTCTACTATTCCATTTACGAACGTAGAATCAGGAATACTAACTGGGTTATGGATTGACGATACTGTTCAGGATCCATATTCTCGATGTCCGGAGTGCGCCTGGTCTCAATGAATGGCGCATTACCATCATGTTCCAACCATTTGTGCTCGACGTCCCGCACATCCTCACTAATTTCCTATATACGTTATCAGAGAAATGGAATGCCTCAGAAAGGTATTATCATACTACAAATGTATTGTGTAATATTGCACAATGAAAATTCGATTCTTTTTTAAGGTTTTGTTTTGTGTAGAATTCATTAATTATTATAAAATAATTATAATAAATTTCCTATTCCAATTATTTAAACTGAGTGTGTACACAAACTAATACGTAGTACATTTTGTACAAGATTGAAAAAAAATTATAAAATTAAAGAGACAAGGAAAATGAACGATATACGAAATGTCTGTAAACCGTGTATCATTGGGGTCTGCACTTGCGTTTTTATGTGACGTAAAGTGTCTCATTGTTCATAACACTACACAAATATTTACCCGAAGTAGGCACGAAAACATGATGGTAGATGATTTAATTTATTAATTATTACGTTTCGTAATAATTGACAATTCACAGACAGTAATGGATTGCTCTTGATCCAGTTATAGTCCGGAAACTTGGTGACACTATCTGTATATGCAACATTTTATCCGTCTGTTTGATCAATATCTTATGTAACTACGAATAATGTCAAGGCTTCTCAAATTTCTCTCGAGTTCCGGAAATTTTAACTCGAGACGTTCACTAATTACGGGTATCGAATTTAAATGACTCGCCGTAATAACAGCCGTAAGTAATAACATAATTAGAAATGGAAACTTAAATTAAATTTTCGTGATAAAGTTAATTAGATATACACATACATATATGTACATTAAGAAAGTAAAATTTGTTTTGTTAGTAAAAAAGAAATAATATTAAATAACGAATTATATCTGAACCGTCACCCGATTAATGTTCATTTCCACCCTGATGTAGAATAACTTTAATCTCAATTTAATTTATTCCCTATCTTTTTCTTAAAACTAAATTCTTAAAACTAAAACAAGATGAAATGTAAGTTAAATTAAAGTTAATCCAAAATTAAAGTTAATCTACATTGATAAATGGATAATAAACAAAGATACAAGTAAATCGCTATTTTCCAGGGAGTGTTTAGTATTGCATCATGCATGCCAGGGGCACTGTATTAACGAATGCAAGTGTATCTGCACCGACGTCATTATAAAGATATAACTATCATTCTTAGGCAAGGTTTCATTTTCCTCTATAATATAAAAGAAGCGTCAAGAAGCAAAATAATAATCCGTTATCGAAAGTAATTTCTACTGGTAGGATCGATATATAAAGCGGCTGTACATTTCGTAGCGTTGTATTACGCCCGTAGTTTCTTAAATTGCTAAACATCGAGAGGGAGAATAATCACTTCTTTATCTGTGCGCTTTCGATGCACATCCGCACAGCAAAGACGAAAAAAAAAAGAACGTAACTAACGTTGGAAAGCCATTCACATAAGCGCGTATATAAATAATCCTAATAAATATTAAAATCATACTCGTGATTTCTCTCGCCTACGTGAAACACTTGCTGGTGATATCGTACCTTGAGCGAGAAGGGTCTCTGTGGTTTTTCTTGAAGGGGTTGTTGGGGTACAGAGGACGCCTCGGATACGCTCGTCGGGGTCGCCCCGGAAGACCCGGAGGTTACAGGAGTGGGGGGACCGACTGTCTCGGCCGGACTGTCCCCCCCGGACGTTGACGAAGAAGGAGATTTAACCTTACCCTGCAACCAGCCCAACCAGCGTGCCTTGTTAAGTACTCAGAGTCCGCCACCAAATCATCACCAAACACCACGGTGCCGAGTGTCTCCCCGCCAAAACGTCACGTTTACACTCAAGCGCATCAAGTGCCAAAGCTCATCCAGAGAGTGGCTCGCAAATCATACTTAATTGAACAAGTCTGACTTAAACTACGAGCACGCTATCTCGTTTGAAATTGTAAATGGAAAAAAGATAAAAATAAATTATATGTTGTGTGCATAGATATACATAATTAAAATTATATATATCTCGCCTTTAGATATTGATACATATATAATTTTATCCATGTGATACATGTATTACTATAATGTTAATATTATAAAAAAGATTAGGATATGATAATTATGCGCAATTAGTACTTTGACTAGCATATTACATTCAAAACATTTCGACATGAAACTTTCTTCTGTATTTCATACATGTAAACTCTCTACTCTCTTTCGTGAGAAATACGTTTATAAAACAGCATGCAGTGCTTTAAACAAGATGACTCCATCTACCTTTCTCTCGAATGCTATTTAAAATTCAATGCATTCACATAGCTATATCAATACTTTAAAACCAAAACGAAAAATAAAAAATTAAAATAAGAAAAAAAATTAAAACATCTCGATTCAATTATTCAATTAGAAAAAGAATGATCCATGCATAACATGAACTAATTGAATAATATTAATTATTCAAGTGATCCAAGATATAAAGATAAAGAAATTCTTGATAAAAGAAAAAAAAAAGAAATTAAATCTGTGAAGTACTAAATAAAAATTGCATTTGACAAACTGATAACTCCTGTTTGAACAAAAGTGATTGAAATAAAAATCAGTTCAATCCTGTTATAATAGAAAAATTTAGTGCATCAGCATGCGCTTACCATCAAGTATAGCTGAAATGTCAGAAAGAGAATTGTGTTAAGATAACATAGCTGGCAACCGAGATTATTTAAGGCAAAGAAGATTAGATCTTACTATGTACAACCAAAGATCGAAACGATAATCAACCTACATGAATATATCTAAGTAAAAACGAATAAATAGATGACTTATAAATAAAATTCAATTACTGAAATTTGAGCAATTACGTATTTTACATCCACGTACTTTGCAAATAATACTACAAGTTCAACTGATATTTTCATCATACATATGTACAAGCAATACCAAACGATTGCGGTAATTACAATCCGAAAAATATGATATGAAAAATATAAATAAAAGGCGGAAGAAAAAGAAACTTTGTACTTCCTGAGACATAGTACTTTATACATTGCTCTATACTAAACACCCGTGCCTAGATTCGAAAAGTAGCTGTCACACAGCATGGCAGACCTTAACATGTCTCGATGGAACTCTCAACATTCTCCGTAATCGAGAATTATATTACGCGCATTATTAAAAGAATAAATCATTAAAGTTCTGACTGTAACAATGATGTGTATGTAAAACTGATACGTAAAATTGATAATGAGAATGATGTTCGAATAGATCAATATTATGCAATCTTTCTAAATTATGTTTAGAATAATCCCGTATGTTTTACCTTCGTAACCGCTTGCAGGAACGCCGCCTTTCCCATTTTCTCCCGTTGTTTCGACATAACAACTTCCATCTTTCGTTTCTCATTTTCTATGTGTCGCCGTTTCTCTTCAAGCTTCAATCGTATGTTATTCAGCTGTGAGGCCATTATAGTATTGCCGCCGTTTTCATCTAACACCACAGAATATTTTCAATAATTCTAACGAAATAGACAAATATGAATAGAATTAAATTCAGTTTACTCAACTTTATCAACGAAGAAGTAAACATAGGTCACTAATATTTTTTTTTTTGTAATCGGCTAGAAACTTTCTAAATAAATTTTATTCTTGCTTTGATAGAGAGAGCTTACCAATAGAATGTTGCTCCAATTGTTGCGACTGCTGGCTACTCTGCTGTTGCCATGTGGTCGTGTTTGGTAGAGTAGCAAATGTCGTTTTTTTCTCGCCGTTCCTATTGCCATTACTCTGACCGTGTTTCTTGTTCGATTTAGAATCATCCTGTTCCGTGTACGTGAAATTGATCCCTTTTTCCGAACTTTGTCTACTCAGATTCGCAAAACTAGCAAATTTCGTAACAGCGTCGCCACCACCACCGCCGCCGCCGCCGCCGCCGCCGCCGCCGCCGCCGCCACCACCACCATCACCGCCACTTCCGCTGTTGCTGTCCGCGCCGTTGTCGTTCTCTGCGTTGGAATGTAAAATTTGCCGGAGAGCGACGTTATCCAGACTGCTGTTGGACGCCTGTCGTCGTAGCCTTATCGGCTCCTCGCCGCCGTAACCATTGTCCGCGATTATGTGCTGCACTCCGCTGCCGTACACATCCTGGACACTGGATCGCGCGGGCAACGTCGGCTCGGTGGTGCTACGCTTGCCAGTATGCGCGCCTAGCTCTTTATCCGGATTTCTACCAAAATTGTGTAAATTATCCTGGATAAAAGAAATCATTCGATCATACCGCTTGTCCACTCGAGACAATCCTCTCGACGCTTGTCTTCCTGATGCGACGATAAAGATAATAAACACTCCGCGCAGTTACATACCTGAGACCCGCCGAAGTTTTCAATGGTCAGCTGAGAGTCGTCCGTGATGCTGTTCCGTCTGGACCGACGTCCGGCATAGGAACTTCGCCGTTGTTCCTCCCAGTTGCTCGGCCGACCAGCGGCTTCAGTTCTGCCTGCGGATTTCTCATCAGCTACGGAGCTCAGCGTGGGAATACCTTTGCCACGATGCACCACAAAGCTCTCCTCGCTTCCTGCGCGCCTATGAGAAAAGTTAAACTTGATTTCTACTAATTATACACAAATAAGGTTTCTATAAAAATTTATTTTTTAGTTCAAACTGATCATCTGAATGTTTATTAAGCAATTATATAAGTTTACAGACATATTTTGAGGATATTAAATTATATGATAACACACCTGTCGTCGTACGGATGACTCTCAGCAGTTTGTTGCAAAGACTGCGACTTCTTTACCGTGCTGCTTGATGTCGACTTCGTAACTGGAAAGATAATTCAACGATGAATCGATCGTCTGTCTATACTTTTATTTAACTGGATGAGGAAATTCATTCATCACTCAAACTATATTCAAGAGAAAAACGATGCTCAACAGATAATAAATTTACATTTTATATTACATTAAATAAAGCTTTCGCAACGGATTATTTAAGGGCACGAAATTCCCACAAGTTATTTTTTATCGCCAGCAAAACGATTTAAATGTGAGAATATGCAGCGACGGAGAATATGCGTCGATGAAACGATAACACGTGGGAATTTCAACTTGCGTAAATTTCAAGAATTAAAACGGAAAAGCCTATGTCATACACTTTGAGAGAAAAAATATACGTCGAGTCACGCTACAAGCTAATATTTTAATCTCTAGCCTTTGTCGTAGAGTGTCGGACAAATTTGGAACAGAATGTGAAACGAACAGCTCGGTACATGAAACCATAAACCAAATGGCACCATAAACAATACAAATACAACGTCGCAACATAATCGTACTAACTAAACATGGAGTGGATCTTAAATGAACGATGAAGGTTTCATCTTTCTCGTTGACAGTGACTGAGCAGCGCAACATGACTCAAATCTCATGCAAAAGAAATATAAAATGAAGCCAATGATCCCAATGCAAGCGGCAGGCAGGCCAATGATCGTGTTGCAAAGGTACGCGACTCGCATGCAGGTCTGTTTCTGAAGGAATATATATATCACTCTATATATCACTCTCATAATCATGATCGAATAAAATGCAAACAATATGTGATTATTAACAAGCAGTGCTCCTGACAATTCACGAATTTCGCTAAGAGGCTAGTCTAATGGGATCACGTACTTTTTTTTTTTATTTTAATTACTCACTGTAAAACGTACGTATGAACTATACGTAAAACGCATTCTCTGTTTTTCATTTTCAGAAAGAAAAAATCTTTCTGCGTCAGAATTCTAGAGTCATAGCTTAATCTTCTAATAGATTTTTCTTTCAAAATATAAGAAATATATTTTCATCAAAAATATAGTTTTATATCCAATTGATAAAACGATACATATACTTAAAAAAGACTGATAAAAACTAAATATTAGAATTAAATTCTAGATTCAAGATCACAATTAAGCTTGATTATAATAATTATTGGCGATTATCAATCACAATATTACATTTTATTCGGTTATACACTACTTATTGACTATGATTGGTGCGTCGCATTGGGTGACCCAGTGCACCTATATACATGAATGATAATGCGACAAAGAGATCATGAGATCGCTGATACCTTCGAGACACTCTAAAAAAACGACAATGTCAGTCCACGAAAACGCGACTCGCAAAGGTAGACGACCACCTAGTAGACATGAGATTGATTCTTTGTGTGGTAACGTATGGATACCTGTGAAACCTGGCGCGGATACGGAGAGGTTGCTTCTCAGATCAGGTATCGGAGCTATAGACTGTGGCAGACTTCTCTTATGAGCTACGCCATGACTATTGCGCGGGCAGGCTGCACCCGTCGCCGCGCCGTATCATGTAGTTCAACCGGAAGTTGACGAAAGAAGAAGGCGAGGATAGCGTTGTCGTGTCAAGCGTCAAGAAGAGGTTACGCCATAGAAATATATGGAAATATTACAGTTGTAGATTAAGTGCTAAGAGTGGAGGTAGTACGTAGTTTGGCTGGTATATCATATCTCTTTGCTCGTTGCAGCGGCGATCTCTGTATTGTAATTTGTATTCGCAAAAAGACCAATTCGTATCGAATAGAAATAATATTAGTCGCTGCTCTCGGGGGGGGGGGGGGGGGAGGAAAAAATCCGGATCATGAGGCTAGGATATCGAATGTGTGTGTGTGTGTGTGTGTGTGTGTGTGTGTGTGTGTGTGTGTGTGTGTGTGTGTATATCGACATTAATAAAAAGCGTGATACCATTACGATTGCAGACAACGTTTCTTATATTCATGATTTATTTATTTAAATTATTTAGTAATATATTGAATTAATTTTGTTAATTTGTAATTTAGGTTAAAAATTGCTCGATGTACGTAAATTGCCTGCAATGGCAGTGGGAATTCATGGAGGAAAGTATAATAAAATAACAGAACGAGTATATATAAAAGTCCAGTGTACAGCAGCCTCCACCAATCACATTTATCCACCACCAATTTTCACGATTCTCTCTTTCTCTCTCTCCCTCTCGCTCTCAGCGAAATATAGCTCGAGTGTCACATATTGTCGCGCAGATCTGCTTCTAATAAACAATCTCATTCCAGATTGAAAAACGTGTACGTACCATCTAAGTACTGCATCGCTCGCTCCTCACCGGGATAACGCACACACTTCGCCGGATGAATCTCCAAAACGTTGTACATATCAGTCAGAAAAACTACCAGATTCTGCTTCATTGACCTAAAAAATTATGACAACAATCATCAAAAGGGAAAAAAGTTGATAATTATCTTCTCAAAAACAAAATATATTATAAATAATTTATAAAATATTTATATTTCTGCGTGATATACAAGTACAATGGAAATTCCGAATTAAATTAAATTAACGTACCCTCTCATGTACGTGACGTCCTCAGGTTGCATGTGGAAAATCGAGTAGGGCAGGCATTTGACGCAAAACGCGTGCACCAGGGAGAGATTGTGCAGCGCGTCCGCTACCGAGGGTCTCTTCGATACCCTGATCTCCATCCAGTTGAGCTCGCTGGGACAGTAGAAAGCGACAACAGCCGCCAGGCCGACACCATCGCACAGGGACTGAAAGTCCTTAGCAGCGGGTAGCTCAGGCAGCCGTGTCTTATCACCGGCACCTTCCTCGCTCTGGATTTTAGCAATTAGGGCGTGCGATGCATGATTGATCCAGAGTAAGAGGCCTTTCTCGTGATCCGACGGAACGTCCACTTCGGCTTGAGGATCAAACCGTCGTATCGCTGAGATTACCCGGTCTCCCGTCACCACCTCTTTCGCGTACAAGACCATCAGGCCTTCTATCACAGCCATATGCGCGGACTACAAAAGGACAAAGATATCATTACAATAAGCATTGATTAAAACAATTCCATGTTTAAGAATTTGTTATAAAATTTTTATATATCAAATTTATATATAATTTTCGATAATACTAATATCAATAATTAATTTCAGATTGCCACACTTCCTGAAAATGATTGATTTAAATATCTTGAAGAGGAAGAAACACGTCTACGCATACATTGCCGCTGACAAGCTTACCATCTTGAGTGGTGAATTTTGGATGAGGATCGTTTCGGTGAGCTGAGTATTGTTCTGCTCCGCAACGTAGACGCCTTTCCTGGCCAAGGCTTGCAGGATCCCATAGTGATTCTGATTGTGGTAGTTGGGATCCGAGTATATGTTGGCCAGCGCGAGGCAGTAGAGCTCCGCATTGGAAAGCGCGTGAACGATTTGCGGTTTCAAGTGCTCTTGTTCCTATAAACATCAAAATTCATTTCTAAATTAACAGGTAATTACATAATTTAAATCAAAAATAATTATATCTATGTTAATACGACTGCGCGATTATTTAATGGGAATGGGATTTCACAGCTTCATAGAGATAATTATTTAAAATAATAAATAAACAAAATAAATTATTCTACTAAATCTAACAAAGAGATATTTTGAAGATTTTTAATATGCAAATTCTGGCCAATAAATAAACTTTTCATATATACATTTTTGCAAATTCAAAGAAACATAAGAATTTTTATCTCATAAATTTTTTACGCCTTAATAGTTAATTAATCTAATAATTTTTTTCTTAATAATTAGCACCTTGACTTAAGTAACATTTAAAATGACAAAATACATAAATTTTAAGTTTAAAGAACTCGACGTAGTGAAAATGCCATAGATGATCGAGGGGAAGAGCGACCTTGTCTTTAATGACGATTCGCTTGCTTTTTTGCGACGACTTCATGGTTGATCGCCGAAGGATGCAAAAGCTTCATTTTAACTAGTATCCAAGATGGCAATACGAAATAATCGATATAGATTGAACACTTTAAATCTGACACAAAGCTTTTTGTTCAGAAAACAAAGCAATGACTAAAGAAAATCGAAGAACGATTATAGAGAATAATTAAGATTTTATATACAAAACTAACTAAATTTACTAACTTCATATCATATATTGCTTGTTATTGTCTATTTCTTCTTCATATAGATTCGTAATCAAATAAGTAACAAAATAAAATAATGTACGTCCAAATATCTTTTATCTTAAGATAAGGAATCTTTTATCTTAAGATAAGAATAATAAAACAGAGATAAAAGCATAATATAAGTAACATAATAAATGATAAAAAAAAGGTAATAAAATAGAACTTTATTTTCTTGAAAAATCTTTTGAAAAATACTCTCTCATAAAGTTTATTTGACTAATATTAATTAAATTAATTTTTAAGATCAAAATAGATAAATAATACCTCGCAAACTACGATTTTATTGGGTTAAGCGAGTAATAGTTAAACTAAGTAACGTTGAAGAGATGAACATACAATCCGCTTCGTACAGTTTTACTAGGATTGCAATGTGAAATATCGAAAATAGGATCTGTAAGAGTTTTTGTGTAAAGTTGCTGAAAAAACGATAGAAAAGTAAGCGAAGCAGAGATAATTGAAAGATAGTAAGCACCATGATTCCTAGCGTCTAGTGTCTAGTAATAAATATAATTATATTGTGTTCGTGAGCGAATAGGAAAAAGGGAAACAAATATGAAGCAGAAATATTGTTAGCGATCGTTAATCATCTTCGTGCAAAAGGAGTTACATTGTAGTTTATCTCAGTTTCCTTTCTAAGTCGTTTAATATTTATGATCCGTAAACTGCAATTGTGTAAGTTCACGAGTGCATTTCTCGTCTTTATTTCATGAGAATATTTAAGCTTCCTCATTTTGCGAACACGCACGTTTCCGCAAAAAAGAAATATTTTTATTTTGTTACACAAAAGAATTGAATTTGTATCAATCTGCAGAGATTGCATATCTTCAAAGTATAAAAATATTTTTGAAGTTGGTTTAAAAAAAAAAGATCTTTTTCCTAGATATTACAGAATTCTCTAAGTTTTTTTACGTGGCAAAAGTAAGTATTCTTTTGTTACAATACATAAGAAAGAATATAAGAAAATCTGAAAATTCTTACGTAATAATGATTAATGAAAAGTGAAAAATTCTGCGAGGCATTCCAACTTCCGTGACTATCAAAGAAACATATTTCTAGTAGAAAGTATTTTGATGTAACTCTTACATATGTGTATTTCGTGGAAAAGGAAAGCATTTGTCATAAGCCTTTCGATATTTATCAAGATTATTTGAGCTCTTACGTCACATCGATGGACATTTAGTCCTCTTGAAGAGCGAATAGTTTAAAAATTTATAAGAAATAATAATTAAAATTTATGTCTTTCCATAAATCAAATCCACTTTCAAGCAGATGTTCCGAATGCGTTTCGTATGAAGAGACATTGTCGACAGACATTTTCCTCGCGAAGATGAAGTACAAAGTTTCAAGTTTCCATAAAATTTCCCAGAACTTCGTGGAAGTCCAGGACTTATATTTTCTCGAAGGATTATCGGAGTAGTGTGAAGTAAGCTATTGGCAACATAATTTGTAACGCGACTTTCGTTCGTTCTCATCGGAGTTCGGTGCGATATTGTGCTCGCAAAAGCATTATTAGCATTTCTGGCTGCATAGATACTTCGGTAATTTTGCAGCACCGCCTTTCACGACCAAGGGGGATCCGTTTTCTCCATCGCGGAATAATGTGTGCTACAAAGAAGAGGTTTTCCAGGACACCGTCGAAGCCTGAGAAACCGACGACTTTTCGACGAGGAAAAATTTATCAATCTCAAAGTATGAAAAGAGATCATGACATGGTCGCGAAATCAAAGCACGTAAAAAGAAACAAATGTTAAATACGCCTATAGGAAGATAGATTTTTTTCTATACGGAAAATCCATCGTCTTTTAAATATGTATTATTAGAAAGCAATACAAGACAAAAAAAATTTAATAAAATTGTAAATATGCATGTAAAAATTATAAGTTTTTTAATTATGTATTAATTTTATTAGTTTTTCGTAATTATGTATTAATTAATTCAAAAGTTATTTTAATTTATAATTGCGCAGCTTGTATACTATATAATGTAAAACTTTGTTAATATTAATAAGATGTTTTGCGTAAAACTTGCGTGGAAATTTTAAACTCACCTCATGATCACGGTAATAAGGGTCGCGGAGCTTTTCTGGCACTCGATTGTTGTATGCCTTCGATAGAAGCCATTTTACGGAGGCACGTTGTTTGGCCTGAAATCAAAAAAGAAAGAATAGGAATTGAGAAAAAATATATTTAAACTATTAATTTAATTAACTTGATATTTTTGATTTAATTTTCTCATTAATTCTTGTTTACTTAATTTTTTTCATAAAAATCAGGATAATCAATATTTTATATTTTTCATATTAATATTGTAGATAATACTTGTCAACAAAATTAAAAACACTCAATTTTTAAAATTAAACATTGTAAAAGAAAGCCTTCAAATTTTTAGAAAATTTCGAACAAAATTCTTTTTCAGCTTGCATAATTTCGATGTTAAAGTTCTGTTTTGCAGGAGCGACTTGAAAGTGGCACTATTTACGGCAGAAGCATTGTCGAGAAAAAAGTTTAACATGATTTAAAAACAAAACAGTTAGAATTTAAAATGGTTCTTTGCAAATTGCATCTACAATTATTGTTCGCAAAGTTATATAAATGTATATTTCTTCATTTTTGCCATCGATTCAAAATTGACCTTTGATCTCAATGAATAGTGTACATATAAATTATGATTGATGATCATAACGAGATCTTCACACCCCATTCTTGCTTCCATTTGCACCCGTGCCTTTCACCCGGCAATAAGATAAGCCGCTCCACGAACCACTCGAGATCCTTCTCGACATCCCGGATTGTAAGTTGAAAAACGCCCCTTTAGACCGTCCTACCACGTAATCTGATCCCTTTTTAGAAAAATTTATTCCTCAGAAGAATTCCTGTTGCATGAATTTTACATTTATTTAAAATCATGTCAATTATCGTGTCGGTCTCCTCTCGAGTATCAATGAAATAAATCAGCAACGGGAAACTCATTTCCGCAGCCAATAATTTCTTGGACGAAGCGTTAGTCCCATAGATCCTTAACATCCTTTTAATAAAGACATTTTCATTTTATAAGAATTTGCCTTTGCATATTATAGTTTCATAAATACATAATATCGCGCATATTAATTTAATTGTATGCGGGTGAATGAGACTTTTTAGAATTTAAGGACTCTTGAAATCCTACAATCAATATAAAAAAATTAAAAATCTTTAAGATTTTTAAATCTTTATGATTTTTAAAATATATAAATATTTTAAATATTTTTTAATATTTTTACAGCTTGCATTAAGCTTCTTCAGTTTAAATCCATTTCCATCTACAGTTTTTAAATATACATTCTTTCTTCCTTTCCCTCTTGTTTTAATTACAAAAAAATTAAGTTGTTTCGCAAAAATATCTCTATCTTTAAACTTCTCTTCATTTATTATTTATTCACGAAATCATTAGAGCAAGAAATTACTAATGTCATATTGTAATAGCTGAAGTTCCTATCGTATTTAAAAGCATTCGCGGAATGCACCGGATTACATTTAACCCGCTCATACACGTGAAAAAAGTGTGCCGTATATATATATATCATTGTGAAATCTAAATTATTCTTATCTCGCCATGTTTTCAGATTTCACGTTGATTTTGTCTTTCTAGCCCGAGACTTAATTATCTCGCGTGTTTTACTTCCTATAATATACGCTTGGATGCGAAGGAAAGCCAAAAAGGGCAACTAACGTATTCAACCGGTGAGAGACTTTTAAAACTTTCACGTCGTATCAGCTTCGAGCTTGAGAACTTCCGCGTACTTCATTCTCGTAGCTTAAATCGACTTTCCGCAATTTGCAAAAACAAGTTGCAAAGCAGTAACAGGTAAATAAGAGAAATATTCGAATACATTAAAACTTCCCAACGGGCATTCATTCCAACTTAACTTCTGTCCCGTCGCACAAATTTCTCCGAGGGAAAGGCTATTTTATGCAGAAACAAGTGTCGGAAATAGAAGTCAAAGTCAACGCGGTCGTGTGCCATGGATTGTGACGTCTCGCGAGCTTCTAAATTCCTCGCGGAGAATTTTCCTCGGGCGGGTGGCAGCTTGGCTCGCGAAATTGCACGCCTAATCAATTTGTCGAGTGGCTCCGAACGGGAACGAAAAAGAGGAAGGAAGAGAGCGAAACCCGGAGGGTTAGAGAGGATGGGAGTGGCAGTCATGTGTGAGGTCATGCCGCACCGTCATGTGTTATAGAGATTAAAGTGGCACGAGAAAGTTTTCTGGCACTTCTGTAAAAAACGCTCCGACAATCATTCACCGCGGTCAGATTGTTAACGGCAACGACGGCGAACGATAGGGATTATTCGAGTTTTATCGTCGCAAAATGATCCCCTATCTTTTTATCCCTTTCAATTCCCGTAATAGTAATTTTTCAACGTTAAAGAGTGTAAACGTGTTTCTAATTAATTTCACTGCGCGCAGACTGGTAATAAATGAAAGAAATTCTGGGTAGATCTTCCATAAATCAATGGAGAGAGAGGGAAGCGTAGAAAGAAAAAAAGAGCAAGAAATAGGAGAAAAATAAAAAGAAATCAATAATAAATGATCTCATCTACAAAAATACAAAGTCTGTAAATGTCAGCAAAAATCTGTTCTTTATTTTCTTAATAAATATAAAATTATAGTTGATATAAAAGTATAATGTATAATTCTTCAAAAAATATTTTTGTCACATTGAAAATAAACATCGCGAAAGTAAAATAATCCATCTCAATATTATTTTCTATTACGTAAGTTAGTTTGATTTTACCGATGTTCAAATTGGACAAATTCAGATAAATTTTGCGATCGAATGACACGATGTATTACTTGATAGAAAAAAAGGTAGGTTACTGTACCGAGGCATCGATTATCGATTGCTACTTAAGTAACAATGTTATCTTAATGCGCGTGTTATTTACGGTTCACATGGGAGTGGTTTGTTCTCACGTGATAGTCCTGTGGAAAATGTTCAGCCATCAATTAATTTCCATGGTGCAGCAAGCTGCATTTCTGACGTCAGTGATGCCGAAAAGATGCACAGCTTAAAGTTACCCGAGCCGTGAAATTGAAATAAGAAAGAGATTACGGTAATTTTATATCTGACGAGGAAGGATGCGATCGAAGCATAAACATCATTTCCACGGGATATATCTCAATTTCAGTAAAATGAGACGATTTTACTTTTGCGAATATCCAAATAAAACAGAAATATTTATTCAAAAGG
This sequence comes from Pogonomyrmex barbatus, assembly GCF_055798465.1. NCBI lineage: Eukaryota > Metazoa > Arthropoda > Insecta > Hymenoptera > Formicidae > Pogonomyrmex > Pogonomyrmex barbatus. The sequence continues at coordinate 5,666,519 of NW_028297109.1, forward strand.
AAAAAAAAAGAGAAAATACATTATAATTAACAAAAACAAACAGAAATAACTAAAAAAGCTACTTTCTTGAAACTACAGTCAAGAGGAGTTGTTTGTTATGTTCACAATGCCTTTTACGCCAAGTCTTTGTTCAGCACGAAGTACATTGTGTTCACTTATGCAACAAATTTAAAAAGAAGTACATACCTCATACATCAAAACATCAAGACATAAGAAAAAAAAAATCTCTTTTATATTTCGCTGTGAATTAATAAGATAAGTCTTTAATTAAAATTGCTTATTTATTAAAAAACAGTGTAAAATGTAATTAACTAATTAACGGATAATTAAATAATTAAATTAAATTAATTAACGGATTCTCTCAATTTCTGTTACATAATTCTGTTTAGTACTTAACTAGTCGATCGGAATAACGACCCATGTAATCCCTTGTAGATCAACGCCGTGAACAGATTATTCCGTTCTCCGTCCATCGGCGATGATTTGATCCAATAACAAATCGCAATACATAATTACGTGCTATTAACATACCTTTTTGGTATCATGAATATAAACTGTGGAGGGACAAAAAGATCAGCCGCAAAATCGATCGTCGTGATCGGTAAGTCCTCCAGGAAAATCGCAATGCTCGTAATTTCTGTCACGTTTATTTGCGTTGCGTTTTCCTATGTGACAAATGTTACGTATTGAATGTTACATGTAATGCAATCATACGAGGTGTCTCACATACTACCACTACATTATTTTACATAATTTCCTAAGTTTTAATTAATTTTAACTAAGTTTAAAAAAAAATTCTTGCAAATCACACGTCTCTTCTTTTATAATAACTTTCTTCTATCTCTTTTTTTTATAATAATTTCCGATAAATGAAGAATATATTGAAGTTTACTTATAAAATTATGTGAAGATTAGTTTTCTTTCTATCTATTTAAATCCTCGAAAAATCTACTCGCAACGCTTCATTTATACATTTTGGACGATTAAAAAAAATTTCATATCTCAAGTGAGATTCTCGTTAATAATAGATTAACTTCTAGATCCTGAGAATTCGAAGTGTCCGCCTCTCGAGGCCACCCTGTATATGTTTCGCATATGTAAACTAGCACATGTGTCTGGCAGGAACCGACTCACCGAAGCAACGCACGCAGGCACGCACGCACGTGCGCGTGCATGACGTTTACGTTTGTCTATAAAAAGAAGCCGTGTCATCGCTAACAACTGGTTGCGATGACACGACACGGAATACTGCGCTACGTACACAGAAGGCGATTCAGATTCGATCGATCCGATCAACCGTTGGAAGAACGACGACGGTCTCGGATCGGTGATCCACGATCGTCGGCCGCGTCATCGATCTTTATTAGCTCACCCGAGATCCGTCGCCGGCACTCGATCGCGATCCAGATCATTGTTCCGCGACGAAAACGCAAGTAAGATAACCGCGAAAACGTCAGCTTTCATTTATGTAAATAACATACATCTCGAAATGTTGCGATATTCACGCCACTTAAACCGATGAGAAACTGGTAAAAAAAATTATTAAAAAATGTTTTTTAAATGAAACTTACATTACGATTCAGCAAAACTGTGAAAAGAATGTAACTTTTGTTTAATTTATGTAAATAAAATGATGTAAATAAAATGGCAATATAATTATTTTTAATTATCGATAATCACGTCGGAATAGTAATACGTCAGAGTAAATATAAAATTTATATGTAAAATAAAAATAAGACGATTATTTTTGGAAGTAAGCGAGACGACAAAGACGAGGAAAAAAATCGATCGAGAAAATGATAATTGTCGTGCAGAGATAATCCACAGTCTGATAATCAAGCAACGGGAAGTTTAAGCTTTGTTGGCTAAGTATTTCAGTCATATGTATCCGCTCGTTAGCAACTCGGTTTACTCTTGAATCATCTACCACGCCTGCCTTTTTAGGATTAATTGCTTATACGTGACACGCAAATTAAATCTTATTGCAATTCATAAAGGACTCTATAGACATTCTATCGTAAAGTTTCTACGACTTCAACAATTAATGTTATTTTAAACTTGTAAGTAAAATAAATCTTTTCTATGTAAAGAACATTTTCTGTTTCGCACAGAAAAAAATTAGTCTTAAATAAAAAACTTTATCAACTATAATATACGTGTAATTTATACAAATACAGGAATATTATAATATTTAAGACTTGAAACCTAAATTAATAAATTTTTTTCTCCTATTAAATTAAATTATGCAATACATGCTGAGTGTAAAAGTTTTAGTCTGTCAGTAAAACCGTTTGTAAATCCGCTGAATTATAAGCAATCGTCAGAGAAACACAATGTAAAATCCGTGGTAACAGTTGAGGCTCTTAATATGGATTCCGGCCATGGGCATTGCCCACGCGATGTCGCACACTGCGAGAAAAATACGCATCTCGCCGCAGTCAGACGTGAGAAATATATAGTAAGCAAATGCAGTCGCAAGAGACAGATAAGCATCCGACTAAAATAAGAAATAGTAAAATTCATACGATATATCACAAACAACTGCGATACATAGCAATAAAATCTGCTTTCCAAGTAAAATACATAAAGCATGACTTGTTTTATAAAATCCAATTTTCTCAACTTTTTAAATAAGAATATCATCAGAAAAAAAGATATTCAAGTTTATTGGAATATCGCAAGCAGAATATATAAAATACGATTTCTCTACGCATTTTTAAATGTTGTTATTTTTTTCGAATTTCAGGCATACTCTGCTAATTACAATAATTTTCTTTTTCAAGACAACGAACTCCTGAAAGTTTCGCAGAGACACGAAGACTCGCGATATTCAAAACAATTCATAAATTCTCCCACGTAGATTCTCTCGTCCCCGTTACTTCCGAAAATAGAAAGATTCAGGGCGTGATTCCTCACGCCGATAAGCATTAAAGTGCCGATCGAAACCCGCTCAGTCATCGTGCGTTCGCCGCCGCTGCACGACTGCAGCCACCTGCAGCGGCCTTTCTTTCGGTGTATCTCTCGGCTACGTATACCGCGGAATTTATCGGACTATTTACGGGGCACGTGAACGCACACTTAGGCGCGGTTTAGGTCGGGCAATAAGACCACTATCCGCGAAGTGAACATAGTGAAAGACGATGGAGCCCGGCGGCGTCTCGCGTTTCGTGATTAGAACCAATGGCGTAACCGCGACGTTCGCGCCGAAGAAAATCCGATTTAGTATTATTATAGGAAAAAATTAATATGATACATAAATTGTAAATTAATATAATTAGGTAATATAATTTTAAATGATAAACTTGAGACTGAGAGAAAAAAATATTGAATGGAAGACCATCAAAGATGGGAAACAGTATCGAGTGGGAAGTCTTTGGCTACTAATTAGAATTTCGAAGAAAAATTATCACAGATGTGTGATACTTTTAAGATTTAAATAAATATACCGTAATCACTCAGACGAAATATGTCTTGGAGTGTCGTATCCGTTAAGGTTGTTTCGCGAAAAAAGTGGTCATGGCTAGAAAACAAGCTCTTGCAGAACGAGCTCTGATAAGATGACATTCTACTCACCAACAGCACACTAACTAAACATATCTCGTGTCAACGCAAGTCGCATTATCAACGCGAAAAAATCTAAAATTAAATTTGTTGAGTAAACTAATTATGTAAAACATTCAAATTTGATGCTAGAAAATAAAAAAATTTTAGTACTATCAGCATGCTTAGATGTTCTACATAATAATTTCAATAGTTTAAATTATTTACAGATTTGTATCTGCCAAATTTTTAAAACTGTATAGAAGAATTAGAGATGGATTTTAATTTTCAATTTACGACAAGCTATTTTGTAAAATATAGCTCTGAGAGCTTTGTTCACGAGTTTATCAAAAGTTAGGAAATTAAAAATTTCAACGTATTTCACAAAACATAAAGAAACGTATTACGCGTAATGTAAAGATGCGTTGTGATATTATTATGTAGAATTTTTCAATTGCAAGAAATGACCCGCGCTTTCTCTCCAGTCCGCCTGTAGCTACTGAGTAGGTTGGTGGATTTGCAAGTGGTAGAATAAGGTGGTGGTACCTAGGCAACTAGACAAACGCAGAGCTATTACGAGAACCCACGGATCTCTCCCGATCTCCATCTTTGGAGACCGCCTGCTCGAGGTGAGCATAATCTTTTCGACTATCTTCATCGGGAATTCTCCGAAGATACACCTCAAACTCCTCCAAAACGAAGGAAAACAAATTAAATTAATCAAATTAGTCGGCCCTCTTGAGAAATTGCTCATTTATTTTCTTTTCCTCCAAGGAAGGAACTCGCGCCAAGTTCGGAGTTTCTAAGGAACAATTCTTTAAAATATATAAATTAATTGTAGATTGGGATGAAGATATAATATAATTCACTAAATATTCTTTAGCGGCGATCGTTTTATCTCTGCGGATGTTCAATAACAGAAAGGTAAAAGCCAATAAGTAAGAAATCAGGGATAGTTTCCTATCCCATTTGGGATTCTTCTCTTCCTCTAACTATTCATGATTTATTTCTGATTTACATTGAGTCTATCGAGAAAGCAAAGAACTCGAAACATTTTTTGCTGACGCATAATTCTTTCGGGAAACGTCTGTTGAACGGAATATTAAATAGATCGCAGTTCGTATAAAATTGTAAAATATACTTCTAACTCTGCGAGATGTGATTTTATTGCGTCAGTAATCGCAACGAGTTTTAATGAAGAGTAGATGAAGATCAAAGCAAAGAAAAATTAATGTATAAAGAAATTAAGTTTACATATGACTTTCCTTTAATATTACAAAATTAAATGTTTTTAAAGTATATATGTTTATATATAATAAATTATTATACATATATCAATTTGTAATTTATTTAAAAAACATGTCGATATTCAGCTAAACTTTAAAAGATATTTAAAAAATAAGACAGCATTCAGTAAGTAGTAAAAAAAAATACACGTTTATCGCTGTAAAGTATAAACTTTACGACTTGAAATCCATTTATCCAGATCAGATACCGAGAAAAAGACGATTTGCGAGACACTGACGTCGACCGATCTGACATCGAGACAAAAAAGGATATCCGCGAACTGTTTATAAACGCGTTCCGACTTTCGCGGATTTACCGAAAGAAATGTCAGAAAGAAAGACAAAGAAGGATAGGATTGAACCGCCGCGCCGGATGCTGTGTTCCTTGCGAAGTGCTCGTCGGAATCAAACAAATCGTTTCTAACTTCCTGTCTCGGCGACGTCTGCACTTTCTTTCACACGAAACTTGAAATCAAATCTCGTGTTCGGCCTCAAATCATCTACAAAAAATATATTTTAAAAATATATTTAAAAAATAAAAATATGTATTTTGAATTTGTTTTTCAACAAAACAAGGATTTAAATTACCGCCTGAATACGAAATTATTTAATAGAAGGAATTTTTATTAGAACATAAGAACATATCTTTAACTTCAAAAGTAAAATAAAACAAAATTGAAAAAGTTTTTGCATTTAATAAAACCGTTCGACAAAACAATTAAATTAAATATGCTTCACAATTACTTATATTATTCAACAACTCATCATTCTCATAAATAAATATAATAAGCTAAATTTTTAATCTAGATGCAATGTTAGTACTTCAATAAATTACAGTAGTTGTGCTTTGCGTGATGCAGCTCTCCAAATATAATGCAATTCACTTATATCGACCAAGAGAAATTTGTTTCGCGCTTGTATTACCTTGCGTAAAACGCTCTCTCGATAACGGCATACATGTGAAATAACATATATATATATTTGCCGGTTAAAATTATATTTTCCCGGAACTTATTGTATTTATCATAGGATTTTACGAAATTATTCTGGCCAAGTTTCTCGTGTAATACTGAATCGAGGAGACGTTATCGATTTTTCAACAGCGTCGTCGAGAATTCGCTCGACCGTTCATTTTTCACCGCAAAGAATGGAGCAGACAGTGTTCAAGATGAAACACTTCATTGAATACGATATATTCAAACGACTTCTCCATTTTTACAGACGGAAGAAGCTATATAACTATTTTGTTTTTATTAATGATACTACATTTCATTAATAATATTGCGTTTCACTCGATATCGCGTTGCACATCATTATTATTATTTAATTATTAATTTCAACAGCTGCACAAAATTATACGGACATTTTTGATAAATTGCAACAATTTTTACTCAATAAAAACTGTTGTATCATCGATGTTTGATAAGACAAAGAGGCCGCCAAAGTTTTCTAGTATCAAGACATTGAATATCACGCGGTGCATTCGATTGAAAGAGACGGCGGTTGTTCTTTGTCTTCTCCGACGCGATTTCTTAGCTCTTCTCGCATGCTCCTCGGATGAATTATTGGCGAATCAAACACCGTGAGAGACTCGGTGAGAAATCAAACGCGCGTAGACAATCGTGCGAAAGCCGATAATGATAACTCAAAGAAACTCGAATACTCTTTCGGTAGAAGAAAATCAGATAGTTTAGGATGAAAGACACACATTTTTAGATATGTAAAAAAAGTAATAATTTTTGGAAAAGCTATATTCATTCAACCAGACTTAATTTATTTTATAATAAAAGACAAGCTGCACAATTTCACATCGTCTGTGTTGTGCGGATTTTCAAATTGGATTCTCTAAATTGAATACAGCAATTAAACGTAAATTAAACGATTTGCGAGGGACGCGCTTTCACTTCCTGCATCGCCATTAAGCAAGCCATCGACTAGTCAATAGCACGGGTCGAATACCCATACAGGTGCGATAACTTGCTCTCGTGGCCTGACCCATTTTCACTTGCATTTGCCTATTATGAAAACGTAATTCCACAGCAAGTAGTCCTGGTAACTATGCCAATAAATTTCTAGCACAATGCCTAACCTCTTTGCAGTTTAATAAAATTTAATTTTTCAAAGCTAAATGATAATAATATTCACATACTCGTAACGCGATTTATATTTATCTTGTAATTTAACAATCATATAACTTAATTATACAATTTGGTTCGTGTAAATATTAAATTCAAAAAGAAATTGAAATTATAATTATTATATATATCTTATCATCAAAATAAAAGAAAAATGATTTAAACTCTGTAATAAAAATGACCAAAACTTCAAGAAAAAAATATTAATATCTCCACTTTTACTCATGTTTCAAATGTCTTAACTTATATTTACAGAGAAAATTTATTGCAGACTTCCGACAAATAAGAAATAAATGCGACAAACTATCGGAACAGGAAATCCAATCGCATTCTAGCTCATAGCAACGGAGCAAGATCGGTGTTGGAAACGAAAAATGGAGTTTATGCGGCAGTAGATATAAAACAATCGCGGAGAGATATAAATCAAATTTAGCATTAATTTCGAAATTGCAGGTAACAGAAACATTCGAAGTGTTTTACAAAATAACATTGTCTAGCAAAAATTAATGTAGAATTTCAGAGGAAGCGCGTACCCAATATAGTTATTTCAATAACTTTTACTATTCTTAATCAATTTTTTGCAAATAATGGGAATAATTTGGAAATATTTGGGGAAAATTTTTAAATCGAAAAGAACCGTGCACGGTTGATCTTTTTTTTTTCCACGCTATCATGCTGAACTTGATGCTCAACCGTATCAAGAGTACGCGTTAAGCATCCGTACTGCTAAATCGCTCTGCAAATCGTCTGGACACGTAGATTGATAGTCGGTGAAATTCTCTCGAAATCTTCCCGAGGCGATCTTCTGGGAAACGGTTACGTGGGCACGTAAATACGTGCTATGCCTCGAAGATATTCTCACCGCAGTGGATATATATACGTAAAGGAATAAAAAAATTCATCTTACAATAGAACGATTAAAGTTAAACGAATCGAAGTCAATCATTTATCAATAGATAGCTCGTGTGTATGTGTGTTGTGTGCGGTGTATGGATGGAAATTATAATTCTCTTGGACCAGGAAAACCACGTGTCACGAACATATAGCGCGGTTTCCGTCGCTCCAATATTGGAGCAGGTCAGTTACGTAGCGTTGCAGCCAATACGACGCAGCATCGCGACCTATGTGTCGCGACACGCGCATCGATCCGTCGTGGTGACGTGCGTACTTCTGGCATCATTGCATAATAATCTTAAGATTAATTTTCATCACCGACCTGGTTGCATGCTATTACGCGAGACAGCTTTGGTTCGTGCGCTACACGAATTTATAAAATATCGCCGATAAGATCTGATGCACGGTTAAACGTACTGTCACATTTTCGGCAAACTACGATCTGCGTAATTATTTTCTTGTATCTTGAATTTCACCGATGGAAAATTTATTAATGCTTTCTAAATTATAGAAATTTATTTTCTCTTTTGTTATATAAATACTTGCATAATATCTCCTTAATCCAAAAAGCATATAGAGAAAAAAATTAGTATTAAATCAAGAAAAAGATTAAATTAAGAATATTATAATCTTCTTAAAAATTTTAGTCTTGACTTAATTGAATTCGTATTGATACAAGGTATTATTTTTGCTCAAAACTAAAAATCTTCTATATAAAGACTATAATATTCTTGCTTATATATATCTACTTCTATTAATACAAACTCAATATAAATAGTGAGAATTCATAATATTAAGAATATATTTTGATTTAAGATTAATTTTTTTTCTGTGAAAATATTAATATCTAATCTTTTACAGAAAAAAATTTGTCTGAATAAATAATTCCATTAAATTATCAGTGACTCTGTTGATTGTAAAAATATCTTCAATAATATCATGTATTTTTCGTTAATATTTCGATCTGATTTGTTCATACGTTAGAAAAATTCGAAATAGCGAATTTGAAGCCAAGAATTATTCAGTATTTGCACACGAATGTATCCTTGGTTTTCATAAGCAGAGGAATCGGTACTGTGATCAAATTGATCAAGACAAGAAGATGCGCGAGTCGAATTTTAATCGCGAGTACAACTTTCCTCATCACCGACATGCTCCTCGAAACTCGTGGATGCGGATGTTGGTGAAACGTGGTTCGCAATTTGCATACAGACCCGGCACCGCTGCCAAAATCGATCGCTGGGCGAGCCTGCCAAAAAAATCATCCTGCGAATCAGGCTTAACGCTCCTTTTACGTAGCGTGTACACTGTGTTACCGGGGAGAAAGAAATATAACGGTGCGGGAACAGAGCGTGGCTGTTGAATATTAATTATTCTCGACAGAAACGTGGGACCTGTCCGATGTAATCGACGACGACAGCAAAACAGGCTAAAACATCGTCACGAGGGACCATTCGATTGTGCCGCGTAACGTGATTTAGCTGCATTGTCCGTTGGTGTACAACAAGATTTGAGCAGTGCCGGAAATGTTGAGAGCAGCTTCTTTATGCAAGTCCAAGAGAAAAATCATCAGACCAAGGCATTGCTATGAAATATAATAAAAAAATATAGAAATAATTTTCTTTTGGTCAAATATGCTTTAAAAATGTAAATAGATAAAAAGACTTTAATTTCTAATAAAAATATGTTTAACGTAAAGGAAAAGAAAGAGAGAAAAATAATAATTATTATTATAACAATTTTTCTTTTGAGTTTCTTTCGTAAGGATTTCTGCTCCAAATTTAAATGCGTACAATTTGGCTCTCACGCGATGCAATAGATACGAGAATATGTTCTCGATCTCTCCAAATTTGGGATCACTGATCGCATCTACACGCATACGTACCATACACACACACACACACACACACACACACACACACACACACACACACACACACACACACACACACACACACACACACACACCACACGCGCGCGCGCATACACATACTTACGACGGCGCAACAAGGAAGATCTTACCGTGAACAATCGCGGTATCCAGATCATTCAGATCGAGAGATCTTATCGCGCACAAAGATCCTTATCCACATGCCCATTACCCCCTCACACCCGACTCTTTAGCTGGCTCTGTTTCTCTCAGAGCGAAACGTCGCGAGGAGAGACCGCGGAAGGACTGTCCGTCGACTGTTCGTCCGCTGCTCGAGGGAGGCGAAGGAAAGAATCTCGCACTGTTTCGTATGTGGATCGCGGTCTACGCGCCGATGGCCACGCTAACCACCTCGGGCTCGACCAACATGCGGTCGCCGAGCGCCAACGTTGCACAACCCAAGGAAACGCGCTCGAGGCGAACGGCCGGCCGGCGCGGCGCATCGATACTTCGATGCTGGAATGCGCTTTTTGCAGTCGCGAGCAATCAGTGATCAAGGACGGATTACGGTACTAGATGCCAGGAATCATTAATATAAGAAACATCCGAAAAATCAAGTAAACGCAAGGTGTATAAAGGAAGTCAGAGTGGAAAGGATCAGAACTGAAAATAACAGAGAAATATTAAGAATAAATCGTTCAGATATCAAGCCATTTATCTGGATGTTTGATAAGTTATAGACGCACTACGACGCGTTCTCCGAAAGCTCTTTAAACGTCCATATCCGACCTCGGTGGGCATACGCGAGACAGGAAGACTGTGTGTGTTGGTGTTAGGTATATCCAGGCAATGAGTGACTCATTTTTTTTCTTTTTTTCCCTCACTCGACGATGTATTACCGCATATCGCGAGGCCTGCGTGTACGGTTGCTATCCCGCTTGGGTTAACTGTACCGCGACGTACTTATATAATCATCATTTTCGTCCGTAATTAACGCAGCAAATTACGATGGACTTCGTTAAATGTGCGCGGGCGCGTTGCATTAAAAATTTCCAGCTGATGATTTCCGCGCATCGACAGTCCGTTTTTTCTCCGCCTCGGCCTCGCTCGCTGAAGAGAAAAATCATCGGCGATCATGCCTTGCGCGTTATTAATCGTACGGATGCCGATCGGCCTGAATTCCCGCGATGGCCGATTTGGCGGTGGAAGGCCGACCAGCGGGGAAGTTATCATTTCGATCGATCCATTCCCCGACGCGGAAAAGGCAGGCTTCGAGTCGCCACGGTCACGATCGTTCCATCGGGATTTAACTTGCGCGGTGCGGCGAGTTTTTCCCCTGTCCGGTGCGGTCCCGTCGATTTCATGCGTGGAAATAATTAACGGGCGATGCATAATTAACGGTATTAACGGTAACAATTCGTTCGTCGACAGAACGCGATCTTAACTATAAATTGAAAACGAAAACAGAATGACACGGTAGTGATAATGGCGTTAATGTGTGTGTTGTTAATTCGACGAATTTCTTGAATTTTGCAGCAACATTATCTGACATTGTTCGAAACTCTAAAAAAATCATTTAAAATTACTACTAGTACTTTTAACAATATAAAAATTAGAAATACATAATTGTAATCCTAATATTAAATTTATTACTATTTTATTTAAATCAAATATTTAAAGATTTAGCCTCCCCCTCCCTCTCTCTCTCTCTCTCTCTCTCTCTCTCTCTCTCTCTCAAAGTTTGCAACGTGTTATTTGTAAAAGATTTATAGCGCTTAAGAGAGTTTGTTCCCAAACATAAGTTTCACTTTTACGCGTGGCATTCCTACAAATCTATTAATGAACAGCGACAGCGAGGAGCTCACCTTTCCTCGTAAAAGTAGCCGTATAGCATTTGATTCATGCGGTTAATTACGGACGAGCGTGGTAACTCTTATGAGAAACGCCTACGTCTCTCGCAATAAGCAGAAGTCATTCCCGAGTCGTCGTGGGTATCGTCGACGATAAACCTGTGCAATGATCGCGACTGCCGAGAGCGCATCTCGTCCCACGAAACTTGTTAAAGCCACTTCTCGCGTTTAGACGCGAGATATCTCTCGCACCTGACGTTGCTAAATGTGAAAGTGATTATTCACGCCGGTCGCCGATATCAATCGATGCGCGAACGAAGACGAGGTATCGATTTCCGGTATGAGCATTCACTCGATTTTTTTTTTTCCTATACATTCGCTACAATTCCGCATAACTGCACCGTGCAACGTGCATACGTGCGAAGAAGGCAGCGTTTCGTTTCGGGATTTTAAAGTCGCGTGTTTTCGGAGAAAGACACGCGACTTCTGACACGCTCCATATATACTTCAAATGAAAGTTCCATTGAATGAAGTACACCCCGAATTTCTCACACAACATTTAATAGGAAAAGCGACGCTAAAGAATGTTTCAGTACAAATAGATTGCAATGTAACAGCAAAACCTTTATTTATCTGACTTATAACCAAATTTGAAAAATAAAAATATATATATATATATATATATTATAAATTAAAATATCTATTAACAATTATTTATAATAATTATAATTTATAAAAACAATAAATATTCATTAATCGAAACATCCTTCCATTTCTATAAATATTTGATATCGTAAGAGTTTATATTCCATTTTATTGAGAGCAAATAATTCATAAGCAATAACATAAATTTCATAGCAGTTAAATAATTGAATTTGTCGATCAAAAATTAGATAAACAAGATTTATTGATCCGAATCAATGGGAAAAGTAATTTCGGGTAAACGATAGATTATGTATTAGGGCGATAACTTGAGATACAGAGATGCACGTGCAACAAAATTGCTGTCACTCGTAAGGGGAACAGGAAGCGTGCGTCCCAACTTTGTAACGAGATCATCGGGAATACAGCGTCATCGTGAAACCTCGACCTAACCAATCCTATAATGCAATAACGAAGTGAGCAACAAAATGAACGCGGCTCAAATTAATTTAAGAAAGTGGCATTAATTAATCCTAGTAATTGCGGGGCAGTAATTAGTATCGTGAATGCACACTTTTGAGGTAATAACTTATTTCAAAATATTGCGTACTCTATATGGCACGTATTAATTATAAGAAATATTTAAAGACTCGCGAATGGAACACGTGTTTATTTATAACATTTTATAATAGAAAGAGTTATCGCTCAACGCAGTCGCGTGCACTTGTACATCCATAAATCGTCGGCGACCTTTAAGATCATGGTCGTAAAGACATTCAACGAATCACTGAAAGAAACTTTCTAAATCCCGTGATAAAACGTGTAAAATACGCACGCTATCTAATCGCTGCGATGTTCCTCGCGATCGATAAGACTTCGTTCGAATTGAACTCCCGAATGACATTCGAAACCAAAGGAGAAACGAAAAATAGTGTGGTAAATCGCGATAATTACAACACTACTGTTAATGATAAAGCCCATAAGATGATTCTCAGTAATCTGAAGAAAGATCTACTTCACGGATAAATTGATAAGAGTAGTGATATATCGTGATTTTCAATAACGTTTATAAAGTATCTATGCAAATCCGTAAAAAAATTCTTTGAAAATACGCTAATTTTGCAATTTGTTAAAAATTCCAAAATAAAAGTATTTTATAAATATATTGATTGTGCAAAGTTCTTTAATTCTTAAGTTCTTTTATTTTTCATATAAATCATTTTTATAAATCATAAAATAAAATTAAGAATCATTCGAGTTTCAATAAATCTAAAAAATTTTCAAACTTTATTTTCAAATAGCTACAAATAAAAAATTATATAATGCAATCGGTTCACAAAATTCAACTTTTATAAAATAAAATAAATATCCATCTTGATGAAACCGTCATAATTGTACATGAAATTATCTTCAATACTGATTATCACATTGATAGTCACTGTGTTTTGAGTAGATGGTTAACAATTCAGTCGATAAACTTGCGATTACAATATAAAGATAAAACATTCAACAAAAGCAGCTTCAAAAAAATTTCTTGACTATTCTCTAATTTTTAAAACATGAACAAATCTGAAAATTCTATATTTTTCCAGATAGTAATAGATAGTATGATCTAGACATGACGCGAATCGGTATACCGCCGGTTTGATAAGCGCGTAAAATGCGTTAATGGAGCCGAAACGCATTCCGCGTAAAATGCGTTAATGCCAGCCGAAACGCGTTCCGCGAGATGCACATATCGGCTAAATTGAGATAATGAAATTTCAAGCCAAAGGCAATGCGGTACACGCCATTTGTTTATCATGGAATCATCAGTTCGAAACACCGAGCTCGATTTCGCGCATACGACCGCGATATATATTTACAGTTACAAAAAAGTTATCCTCCTTTAATGAAGATAATTTTATTTACAGTTACAAACAAATTATCTTCTTTTAATGAAGATTATTCAGATCGCTCATTCGCGATTTCTTTATACAAATTTTATGACAAGTCCAAATTAAATTCGGAAAGATACTCCTTTCCTTTAATGGTTTTTTAAACTTAATCGTGTGAATTAGGGAGAAGAAAATTGAATTTAAATTCCTCGGAAATCGAGTCCTCCTCGAATCTAACACGCTCGAATTGCGATGGAGAATGTTTTCGCGGAATCGAAAGAATCATTAATGGAGGGCCCGGTAACGAGGGCCTCTTTCGAAACGATCGACTTCCCGCGTGCGAGCCGTGCGGGTCGCGTGTGTGCACGTGCGTTTCACGTCCGATTAACGTGTACGATCTGTAAACATGTGCGACTTTCTACTTTCCTCCGCCGGCAGGATTGTCGAACGACCGGCATACATTCCCGATTTCACGGTATAACGTCCCAGCATGCAGCAGCGATTCTCGATGCAACGATACGATACGATACCGAAGTGAGAAACAAGGCAGCTCGTTAGGCCGCGAAGAATTGACTGCGCTTAAGCACTCAACGATTGCGCTGATTAATCCTTTCAATCTCGACGCTGTTTATGAAGACGTTCGAACGCGACTGCAATAAAAGAGCAGCCAAGCCGGCATCCTCTTTGCTCGACAATGACGCGCGAAAAACCGTGATGCTCGAGGAAACGCCTTGAAAATCGCACTGCGAGCATCGTAAATAATAAAATTAACCGTTATTTATAATAATTTTCACGTGAGAAACAAAAAATTTTCTTCACACAGAATACACCTCGGAATTGCATAAAAAGGAAGATGTTTAATAAGTTAAAAACTCGGATGTGTCAGTCTCGTGATGACCCTTTTAAATATAAAACGTTAATGTTTCATCGAAAGAAGGAAGGATTAAGGCTATTACTCGATGAGCGGAATTTCGGAAGGAAGCGCAGGATATAGAAAAAAGAATTATGAAGGAAGCGAACGGCACAACCGGAAATTCCAGCTGATCTTATCTACGATTCTCATCTAGTTCTTTGTTGCGGACAATGATCGTTTAAAGCGAGGACCGTCCATTTCGTCGTTAATTGAAGAGAGTTTAACGACCCGAAAGTTATGCGCGATACATCGAGACAACAAAAGCACCGAAGTGTCGTCTTATATGTTTCTTCCTATTTTGCAAAAAAAAAATTCACGGATCAAAAATTATACGGTTCAAATATTTACACGTGAACAATAATATATTGTCGTGAGAGATTCTCTGGTAATTTATAAAAAATATTATTAAAAAATTATTAAAAAAATATTATAAAAAATACCGATAAATACTGATAAAGTAAAACTGTGGAATTATTTAATTTCATTAATAATAATTTAATTATTTGTGGCTCGGAAATTTCCTTCGACGCGTTAATAATTCCCTTTAATTTTCAGTATTAAGTAATTTTTTAATTAACTCTTGACTTTAATCATCATTGTATTTTTCCAGAACATCTACACTATTATTTAATTTCTTCTTTTAAAATACGGTTATTTTGTTCCTCTCTCTCTCTCTCTCTCTCTCTCTCTCTCTCTCTCTCTCTCTCTCTCTCTCTCTCTATTTCAAGAGTTATTTTGCTACCTTGCTGCTTATGACAGAAATGTTCTGCCAAGTGCAAAGTTTGCTGATCTTTCCGAATTATAAGCCATCTATTTCTCTACCTCAGTTTATCACTTAGACAATCCCAAATGTTTAACGTCTCATCTCCCGAAATATGATACAACAGAATTATTTCTCTCTCTTTCTCATCCCGCTCTCGACGTCCAATAAATATTCTCGTCGATGAGTCAATGACCTGAATTACCGCTCGGCAAAATGAAATTGCAGTTCTTCCCGTGCGTGCGTGCGTGCGTGCGTGCGTGCGTGCGTGCGTGCGTGCGTGCGTGCGTGCGTGCGTGCGTGCGTGCGTGCGTGCGTGCGTGCGTGCGTGCGTGCGTGCGTGCGTGCGTGCGTGCGTGCGTGCGTGCGTGCGTGAATACGTGCGTACGTACGTATGTATGTACATACGTGCATGCGTGCGTGCGTGCGCACTTGCGATAAACGACATGTACGCCTTACGCATATCATTATACACGCCGCACGTATATTTCTACATATTGTGTTCACCATAAAGATTTGTTACGCCCAGAACACGACTTCCTTTCCTCGCGGGACGATAATTAGCGCTCATCCAAGTCGCATTCGCTTGCTCGCTCGTTCTCGGTCGACGATGATAACGCAGATCGTGAAAAATTATCTCGGCCCTCGGCCGGGCCGGGTGTGTCGTTACATGTTCATGAATAAAGTAAATGTGGTATTTCTCGCGATGAATTCCACGGGTGGAATGGATGATAGAGCCGGAAGGGGGCGAGAGAGAAGAGCGCACATCGCCATTCACTTCGCGGTAAAACCTCCGTGTCATTTTGTGCGCTATATTTACGCTTCAAAGAGCCGGTCCCGACAGTCGTCGCCGACTACTCGCGCGTCGCGTAAAGTAGATCTCGCTTTTCCACGCGACCTGCGGTATATTTGAGGTCCGTCCGGGCCGCTTCCGCAATGTCCGCGATGACGGCCGCCATGTATTGGAAGATACTTTGACTAATTAACCCTTTGGGCGCAAATACCAGCCATGTGGTGCGTCTCAGAGGAACGCGTAGATATTAATTTAGAGATTCGAGAACGTGATTGATAAATTGGTTGTTTCTTAATTAAAATAATAAAGCACTACTGACACAGTTTTGTAAACTGCAATTAACGTATTATTAAATTAAGTATGTAAACATGTTTTTTCAGAGAATTTCAATTCTAGAATTAAAATTCTAATAAATTCCAATAAAATTCAAATAAATTTTAACAAAATATATTTAATGTAATAATAAAATAATGGTAAGATGAGAGACGATGTTGAACAAATTTGTTGGAAGGGGAGCTCCTTCTAGCTACAATAATTATCGATCTTGATAAAGAAAGGTGAAATCGCGACAGTCTAAATTGATCGTTATTCATACGTACAAGTTTGCACGCGAAGAATATCGCTATTATAATCGGTGAATTTCACAAACGAATTAGATACACTTACAATTTCGCAAATTAAGCCCGGCTCATCGTGATTTATGTGAGATCTCTACGACTTTCGCGCTCGCAGCATTCATGGGTATCCCTTGTAAACTAATTATGCCGTAGTACCCAAAATATGCCAAGTCACTCAACAGTCGATTAATCTACAATGTGCCTCTAATCAATCTCGCGGCACGGCAATGTTAATTAAACTCTCGCAAAAATGTACAGCAACGTATTGCGTACATTCGCGAATGCAAAATGCGTAAATATACAATCATGAAAGATTGTAAATCGTAAATGCGATATTAACAGAATTATTATTATTATTATTATTATTATTATTATTATTATTATTATTATTATTATTATTATTACGTAGCTATTTCTCTCTAGGAAAATCAAAAGTCAAAGCAGGAAGTTTGTTGCAGATATTATGAAAAAAATAATTACACGCACGCTATTGAATTATCCATACGATATTTAATTTTACCTCTCTTTCGTAGTGTTCTCGTAGCTTTAGAAATTACTTAAATATAGACATGAGGTAAACATTGAAGGACATCTTGAAAAAAATATTCCGACTGGTAGCGCTCAATAGTCAGATGTTAGTCACGACGCACCCTGTATTTCCGTCCTCGCGGTGCACCTATTTACATTTGCATCACGTTTTCCGCCGAGTTCACGCCTTCCTGCCGCGGTGCAGCTGCATCGTGTATGCGTGCGTATGATCGAGCTTTCGTTTAATTATTTTTTTAACTTAAGGTAAATTAGATGAACGAGCGAAGATTAAACATACAATTTTACAACTTGCGACTTTTGAATTTTTATTTTACATTTGTTTTTCCGCAACGTGTTCGTAAAGCAGAAACTTACTGGAAATTTATGCGTCGCGTTACATTCGATACAATATTCGAACAAAGGTGAAGCGAGCGCATTGTACAAAGTATGTATATCGCGTATTACGCGCGAGACAATAGTGTGCGGTCAACACTGTAATCTCGCGCCGCCCTTTAAGTAGATATGCAAATTCACTATGACGACACGACGTGCTCTGAATTACTCTCCGCGCGCGACGATGATAAGCTTGGGCAAACACCGCGATAAGGGATAAAGGCTCTCGGTTTCGGATTAGGTTTCTTTCTTTTTTTCCGATAAGAGACAAGGGCAAAGAGGAGATAAGATTAGGTCGCAGATGCTTGAGCAACTTCCAAAAGCAGACATCTCGCTCGTCAGACGTTAAAATGCGTCGATTATAAAATATCCAACCGTCCGAAACACTTTATAATTCAATCAACAGCGCGAGGAAGAATAATTTCCACGCTTCATAAATTTAAACGCAATCGCGTTACCATAATATTATTCGATGGCGGAGAGCGCGGAACGCTCGGAAAATAATCTGGACGCCCCCTCAGAAAATCTATCCTCCCAAGGATAAGAAAAAAAAAAAAAAGAAGAAAAAAAAAACATGTTGAGTCGATCGTGAACCGGTGCTGTACACCCACACGCACCCACGCGCACACGCAAGTATGCGCAGGTAGAAGTCAAAGGTAGAAATTAAACATTCGCAGCCCGTTGCAGTTGGCCGATAAAATCATAGGACTAACAGACGCCCCTCCTTGAGATCTTCAGAAAGGATATGCTATTTAGAATTCCGAATAAAATTCTACAAATTTCATATGATGCGATGTAGGAAATATCTACGAATTCAAGATTACGGTAATATTTCATGCTTTAGCTTTTCATGCGAGCAGCAAATGCACATTGAGACGCGCATACGATAAACTGATCTACAAAGATCTCTATGAAAAATTATAATTTGACGAAAGAACCATTTTGTACGCTAATACGATGGATCGATAATTTCCCCTGCTAGCATCTATTTCTTGACTGAGTGTTAGGGGGAAATGCACTCTATCGATTGGTAGAATGATAAAGCGAAGTGCAGCTGGTGATACGAGTAATTTGAAAATGGTGTCGATCGTATTTATTTTTCATGATGTCAAATTGTCGACGAAAACTAAAAGATCTACTTAATCCTCGTTGTTAATAATTAATAACCATACATTGAAAAATTGAAGTATCTAAAAATTAAGCTAAATACAGATCTGAAAATAATTTTTTTTCGGACTATAAAAATTATCTGAAATTGATTTGATGCAAGTAAAATTTTTTTCAGCTTTATTAGATATTTCGAACGAAATTGTTCTCTCTCGTGTAACATACAGCAATACGAAAATGATTATGTTAGAATAACTTTGACAGCGACTAAAGTATCATCAATCTCTCTCACCTTCATTTTCATAGAGAATCTTAATACAACACTGGACAATCGCAACACCGACTGCATTGACAATCGCGTTACTTTAACGGTTTCTGCATACTTAAGTCGCAGTGCCTTAACGGTCACGACGGTACTCGGGAGATGATTTATAATGGCTTGCTGAATTACTAATTAGTTTTCAAGTGAAGTTACCGGGTGGCTAACACGTCGCCGTGCGAAGTGGCGATGTCGAATGCAGGTGAGTGCGATTTCGAGCGAAGCTCGAAAAAGTTTGAAGGAGCCAGCGAGAGGAATCCTCGGGAAAAAACCCTTTTCGTATACCGACGATGGAAACCGTGTTCAATTATTTATTTTTCTCCTCTCCTTCGCCGCTCGTACTTTCTCTCTTTGATCTGTAACTTCACGTTCGCTGCGGGTGCATGAAATCATATGCGCTCATTCAACACTCGGCTGTTTTTTTGTGAATAAAAATCGATACTACCACCAAATATGGAATCATTCGCTTTTCGATCCACCCACGAAATGTCATAAAGCCGTCGAGAGGACGGAGGAAAGGCAGTTTTTGTAAGATTCATTTTTATGCAATTACGCGTTTAATATTTGGAAATCACATCATTGATTCGAAACCTTGGTAAAGTTTCACTTTCTCAATATTTCTCTTTAACTTTATTCCATCAGAGTTAATATAAAATACATTAAAAATATAAACGTGTACTTTAATCTACGAGAAAAGCGTTCGCAGACAATTTCTTAACACGATAGTTTTTGTCCCGAGTTCTGAATGAGATTCTCAAACTGCGATAAGACGTGAAATTGGAAGATTCGTTCTAGTACAGTTTGATATCGAAACTAGTTTCGCCAGGAACTTAAATATAGTTCGATCTCGACAGGCTATATTCGCGATACTCCTTTCAAGTGATCGTAGCCTAATTTCAAACGACGAGTATTTAGTCAGCAGATGCACTTAAAAGGATTGCTCCACTTATGTGGATTATGTAAAACCCGCATATGACATCACACTTCGTTTCATCACGCTGCATTATCTAAGAATTCCGACAAGCGACAGAATTGAAATCCCATGAGAGTAAAATCGTTTTAAACGCCCAATCAAAGATTGCCCCAATTCCGGACAATGAAATTTATAGAAGGACTCATGCGGCGAAGGAAACTCCCCCGCGGGAGATATATTTTATATTACAATTTACGCAAGCATGGAACGGTTTCACTTCCAGAGATCGATTTATCGGAAAGTCACGATCGCACGTGCGATTACAAGCGCGGATCGCCGAGTGGGCAGTCGAGTATCATTCCATGGCAGCCTACGCGATTTTGACAATCCACGCTCGACGCGAATCGAAAGTGTAAACCGAAAGGAAGGCTAACGGATATGCGCAGCATCATTTGGCCGGAACGATTTAAAGAAAAAAAAAAAAAAAAAAAAATATGAAGCAGTGCGAACCGCTTCTAACAAATATTACGACAGAGCGTGATGCGTCTCACTCGTGGAAAAATTCCGTAATTCGCGAATAACTGTGAACGATCGGCTCGCGAGTGAACGCATACGAGATCTCCGACGGGCGTGTTCCGCATACGCGATCGACCTATTAATTAGTTGTGCAACGAAGTCGACAACACTTCCAGCGCAGTAAGAAGCCGCCGGAGCGTGTCGCAAATTGCGATCCGCGGAAGCCGCGTTAATGTAACGCCCTCGTTCTTCCGCGACTCGATCGGAAAAGTACAAGGCGATACGCGATGTTAATAAAAGAGCGGCGTTCTGCCCTCGGGATTTTGCCGATTCCGCGTTTGTTTTTCCTCGATAAAAATTCGATAAAGTTCTCTCACAAATATTATACACGAAGGCGCTCGAGATCGGAACGATATCGCGCGTTCGCGAGATCGAAAGTACGCGCCGCGAATTCCGAGTGACGCGCGTTTTTTCTCTCCACTGCTGTTCACCATCCGTGACGATCATTCGATTAACGTTCGGGAGTGAAATCTTGTCCTTGACATTATTGTCTTTTGTTGTACGCGAAGAGCGTGTAAAATAATCGCGACTTGTGCGTCCCACATCTCTTAACTCGCGCGCGTTCACGATATTTCTCGGCGCACGCATTTCTCTGGGAAACCAGCAAAAGTCAACACGCCGAGAAGCAAAACAGCATCCGATGAGTTCGAAATCACAAGCTTAGGAAAAAATATAATGTTGTGAAACTTTTTTTGTTTAGCGACCAAGCTTTGTATATTTCTATTCGCTTTCACAAAAACAACAACTTTCTTGTTTTTTTTTTCTTAATATAAAAAAAACATCTTGTGTAATAGTTCCGTTAGATCGGAAGAACGTGCTTTTTTACGCGAATGACATAAATTAAAGAGGATCGAATATCTGAATATCGATTGCGAGGCCGTATACTGTATAGTGTATCGCTATTCATCCATGGAAACCGACTTACGTAAATCGTGGTGACGGCCGCGCTTCTAACCATATTTCTGACGTCGTCCATCTCACGTATGGACGCCGCGGATGCCGGCGTGGGCGCCAGCATCACCTCGCTCGCCATCCTCGCCTTTTCTCGGCACAACTGCCACTTCTTGTAAAACTTCTCTTCACGTTCAATTTCAATATATGCGCTTCGAGCTGACGTCGAAAATCCAGATTGCGAAAATTCAGATTGAAAAATCGCAATGAATTCCTCGGATCTCCTCCGACGGAAATCTCACTGATCTGTTTCTCATGAGCGGAATACACGACTCGAGATTTGATCCGATAATAAAAACAGGTAGACACGTCAAAGGCACACAATCGCGGCACTTCGATTCATCGCGTTCTCAGTGTTCGCCAAGATCAGTTCCCAGTTAAATCGTGACCTCGTAACGCAGTCCTTCGGATTATTATTCTCCGTGGGAGCTTCTCTCGTGAAACTTTACAACGTCCGCTTCTGGGAGAGAGGCAATGGCAGTTAAAGAAAAGCGGAGGAAGAATTTAATTTTGGCGACCGACTTTACGAAACAATGTTATTATACCGTAATATTCCAGATATTCCTCCCGTTTTCTCAATCAATACGACGCAAAACGCAAACGAAGCGACGTTCAGCGACTGCACGGCGGCAGCTGCATCGGGGATGCATCGCTTCCTTCTTCCCGATAATGTGGCGAAGCAATTCTCCCCATGGCGCGGGTCCAACATCTGTCTTCGATCGAGTCGGCGATGGAATCCCGACACCTCCGTGGGGGAAGCGATCGGAGTCGTTTTGTTTTCACACAATCCGGTCGGATTCTCCGGAGCGTCGTAGAGAAATTATAGCGGCAATTGCAGCGACGTTCTATGACTTGCACTATACCGCGGCTGGAGATCCCGGGAATGGAGATAACAAGGTGAGAATCGCGATCGATACGCACTTCCGAGATGACGAATCACCTCGCGAATACGCGACGTACACTCGATTGTTCGCATGAGAAGGAAACCTTCGAGTGCGATTGCATTCCGGATTCACAGAGTACATCAAACCTTTTGCGAGCACCGTCTGCACGCAAAACTCACCCTTGACTACTTCACAGTCGTTTTTCCACTGAAAATCTTGTCTTTCTTTTTTCAGATCTCTTCAATTTCCATTGACACTTACTTTTAATAGTGCTTTATAACGCGGCAAAAGTAATCTTTCTTCCTATGCAATAAATAACGATTTTCTCCTGCCGTCAGTCATTCCGCCAGGAGGGCAGTATTCAAACTGCGGCACGTCAACCATAATCGCGTAATAATAATCGATTCGTATGTCCATCCACGTCGAGGAACACGATCGCAGGGAACAGCGCGCTGCCGGTTCCGAGCGCGAGGCCGCACTACGAGCGAATCGACGCGCGGCTTTGGATTCCGCCGAGACGGCACTCCGCGGCCGCGTGTGTGAGTCAGCCGCTGCGTTTCATATCCACGAGCGTCCACACAGATGCATACAAGTGCGATAGCGAATCAAGACATTACAGGATCCCTTAAACCCACCGTGATTGACCCTCACCCTGCGGATGCCGGGTCTCTCCCTTCTCGACCCGCGTACAAAAGAATGACTCTTTCCCGCCCTTAAAATAATTACGCGTCGGTATTTTTTGAAGAATGCGAATTATATCTATTTTTATAACTTTCATATTTACAGCGAAAAAATTATGAGAAATTTACAGATTATATTAAATTACATTCAAAAATGACGTCGTTCAAAAAAATATGTGGCGGTAAAGGTTTAGAAGAAAAATTATTTGAAGAAATAAATAAAAGTGTGCCTTTAATAGAGGTGTGCCCTAATAGAAATTAAGTAATCCCAATTTTTCTTTATATCAAGTATTTCAAGTATTCAAAACTGTTTATGTAAAGTTTCGAAGGGATTAATTATTCTGTACATAAAAATGTAATTTTATTTATGCCACTATTCGTTTCTGTGTGTTCTCTTAATAAAAATTTAATTTTCACAAAACAACTGACCTCTGCAATGAAACTTTACATAATAATGTAGAATATTTAAAGTACTTATGAAAAAAATTGAAATTTTTGTTATTTCTTACTTTCATCTCCATTAAAGCACATTTCTACTTTACATTTAAATAATTTTTGATCCGCAAAATTTGTATTACTTTTAAATGCGATCTAAAATAAACTATAATTTTTTCATTGTAAATAAAAATATTCATTGTAGATAAGTAATATCTTTAAATACATCTGAGAGATATAATGTCCTAATTTAATAAATGTAAATGTGAAAATGTCAGGTGAATTTTATTCACATTTTAAATGTTAAATCGAATGTCGAGAAAGGATCATCCGTGTAAAATCTAACTAACATTACATTCGAGATTTTTTTTTAATCGTAGCTAAGCTTGGTAGTGAATTTTTATGTTGTCGGATATTTTTAATTAAAAGTAACAATGAGTGCACTATGTTGCTGTGAATAATTATTTTCGCTCGAGAAATCATGCTCTCGAAAAGACAATAGACATGGCCATTAAGAATATTTATAATTTCAGCGAAAGGAACGCTGCGAAATTAAATATGCGTAGTATGAGGTGCATTCAAAACGCATGGTGAACACATTTTGAAACCGTTGCACAAAATGGTTTAATTAAACGAATAACTCTCTAGATGACGCACACCGATAAAAAAACGGCAGCTTGGCAAAGTTGCGAAGATTTCTATACAAATGAATAATTTCCGTTCCGCGTGTGTACGTCACAAAACCAGATTTTCGTTAAAAAAAAAAAAGGAAAAACACAAGAAACCGCTAAAAAACAAAGCGAAGCCATAGGTAAGAGTGAGAATTGATCGTGGAAAGCGCGTTTCCTTTCGTAGAAAGCATCCAACAATGTGTGCGAAACAATGCAGCGCTGTCGTACACACGAATTCATTTTCTCACGGTGTATTGGATTACTCCCTCTCTAGCGAGGAACGTCATCGTGAGTGTTGTAAATGTAGAGACGTGTAACGCAGCGAACAACCTATCTCATGCTCCCGACGACGCCTCCGTCTTTTGCGAGTGCCTTTTTACGAGCGGGGCCGGTTTAGCCATCAGGCACTTTGCGGAGGCACAACATGGGACTTTAGAGGTATTTAAAGTAATAAGAGAAACTATCCTCTCATCGATAAATTCATGAACATTGAAATGTCTTTAATAATTAGGTACAATAGAAATACGATAGTATGCCATATATTCGATCGTATTTTCAGAAACCAGAACTCCCACTTTCAACTCGCCATCCACATTGGCATTTCCCCGTTCGCTGGTGGCTTTGAAAATGGTTTCGATTATCTCTGCCAGGTGTGAGAGCGCGTCACTTTCACCGATTACTGCGTTTTAAAAGCGCCCGTTCGAGGGCTAATATGTTGTTTACGTAAAATACATGGTGCACCAGCAGCAACGCTTTTCCTTATGATAGGATTATATGATTATGATTATTAAAACTCAAACTGAGAATAGATATTTATAGCTGGTCAATTAATAAAATATACTCCTAATGCAATATGACATAGCTATTAATAGCAATGTATGTACATAGATAAAGGAATTATTTTACACGCGAAATGCACAAGTGCGCCTCTACTACGCATTGTTCGTAACATTAATCGTTTCCGAGTATGTGTCATGACCGTCGTAATTACTCTAAAAGGAGCCGTCAAGGCAAGTAGCGAGACCTCGTCTTTCTCCGTTGTCCGTAATGTGAACACAGGTGTCTCAGAATAAGCCGTTGTAACCGAACACGATCTGGATCGGTCGACTGATCGATATTTCAAGATCAGTAGTCCATCTGCTTATTTATACACAGAGTGCATTGACATCAGTACATGGAAAGAACAATTTTGCTAGTAGGATCTAAAAATATTTAGCCAGATATTACGGTAGATAATACTGCAAAACCTTTTTACATTCTAGCAATTAATTTAAACGTCTTACATAATTATTTTGATAACCCAACAATTATTTTTCGGATTTATAACTGTAAAATTGTTCTTTCCATGTAGTCGTTTTGAACAAAAACAGTATTTTTACTTTAAATAGATATCTTCTTTTTAATAATTTGAAAAAGAAGAGCAAGTATTAGTAAATATTATTTTCACTAAATAAATATCTTATTTTTCATCGTTCCTTCTTTTGAAAAAAATAAACAAAATATTAGTAAATTATTTAAATGCGAAACTCACATGTAAACCAAACGAAGAGAAAAAAACAAGAGATGAGGAAAATTGTTATTTAATATTTTCATTAAATATTCGTTAAATTTTGTTTTTATCATAAATATTCATTTTTATAAAAATAATTGAATTTACGTCCTGTTTGTAAGCGATACGCAGAAGCTGAAGATACGTCAGATTTTCATGAATGTTTCTGAGATTCAGAAGATGTAGAAATCGGAACATGTAATGCGCGAGAAATCACGACGGCTAATTGCACGGCTCCACACACACACACACACACACACACACACGCGCGCGCGCGCGCGCGCGCGTGTTGCATGCGGGATCTTAATGCACGTTTGATAATTGCACCGCTTGTTACGGTGAGGAATGCGAGGGAGCTCGTCCGCTCATGCGCTAGAAAAAGAGGAGAGTCCCAACGACACGCCTTAAATTAGGCGCTTAGTTTCCAGTACATTAATCGACGGAAACAATCGAGACGAGATCGCACTTGGCATGATAAGATCGCCTCCTTTCCTATAGACAACGACGGTAAAAAAAAAAAGAGCACCGCCGATGCGTTTACTTTCGGAACGATCGGGAAGATCGTGAAGATCTCCGGTGACGTCGACGGCTTCGAAAATAAATAATCAGGAATTATTGCATAAATAAGCTCGTTTGCACGCAATAGGAATGACCTTGCTTTCCAGAAACGAGAGAAGGAAAACCAGTTTACACGCGGTATTGTGCGTTGCAGTAAATTTCTTTTCACGCAGATCCTCTAAACCAGTCTAGGCTGGCATTCCACAATCGAATACTTTGTATAACGATTATAGAAATCTACTCGATAGATTTATGTATATGTTCACAAAGTGCTATATATGTACTTCTTCGATGGCTTTCTTTACGGTATTATCGGCAACACATTTTGACCTAAGAAGCCAGGCCGAACAAACGATACTCATTGAACATGTGCCAAACATGTGATCGTCGATAATGAGGCCGGATAACCTGCCAGTATCGATTTTTCATCGACGCGGATTGCGCAGGCCGTCTGCCAGGATGAACAAAAAGAACATTAAATCGTGCGACAGTGAGGTATTAATCATTCGCGCAACAGCGTGCAAAGAAAACGCGATTTTGACGTGTGCTATGTAATGAGAAAATTTTTAACACGCCATGAAAAAAAGCTCCTGTCGGTTTATTGAAATCATCTTGAATTATGACATCAAAAACAGAAAATACATAATGAAAATTCTCGTAAAATAAATTAAAAAATAGGAACGTTTATCGATAAAATAACATTTTCGATAGAACAGATTTATAAAATGTATCGAAAATTCTTCTTTCATTCCGTTAATCAATAAATAAATACATATATCTAAAAGATATCGATAAAATTGGTTCAATTAAAAAATATCCAGGCTTAGAAATAAAGCTCGTTAATGTACGGGTCAACAGACGAAGCCGTATTAGCAGACGATCGATACGATTCCCCGAAAGCCAATGCTATCGCGTAAAATCTTCGTCGGTGATTTTTACGAGCTCTCAAGACCTCGCAGCGGAGCAATTAAAGGGATGATTAGATTGTGCGTCGCGCGATTCGCCGAAGATGCCATATCCGAAGAAGGCGTTCCGCGTGCAGGTGAAACGCCGGTGAGTTTTATCGCGCAGTAAATAACATTGCGCGCAGGAAACGAATGCCGTATTCATCACAGCGTCACAGTTCGGGAATAGATTTTACTGCCGGGGGCACAGTTCCGCTACCATACGTCTCGCAAATACATGTGACGAACGTCTTTAGATGCAAGCACACCACAAAAGAACGCGAAAGTCCCCGCTATGGAAAGAATCTTTATCGCAAATCCTATACATTCCTCGGAGAATCCATTTAATTAAATCTTAAAGAGATGCATCTCGTTTCGATAATCAGCATATACCAGCTCATTTGCATTTTGTAGCCGTAGCATTTGTATTTGTATACAAGAACAGTTTTCTTGAAGTACACAAGAATTTGACAAATCTGAAAACAATTTTGTTTGGACCATCAAAATAATTTCGTAGGACGTTCAAATTGCGCTAAGATATCAAAAAAGATGTATTAACATTTATTTTTATAATTCTTATATTTCCAATAAAAAAATTATGAAAAACTTTCGGACTAAATCGCATTAAAAATCGCTTAAAAATAATACAAAATAGTTCATCGGCGGTTTAAAATCTGAATCACAAAAATTATTTAAATAAATAAGCAAAAGTGAGTTCTAATAGAAATGTGATTAAGAAATAATGACGAAAATCTCAATCTTCTAATATAAGTATTATAGTTCCATTGCAATGCGAGATTGGTAAAATTTAATTTTACTTGTGTCATCACTCGTTTCGTTTATACTCTTAATAAGAATTTAATTTTTATTTACTGAACACTCTGCTTTATAATGAAACTTTACATAAATCATCTTGAATAATTTCATGAAATACTTATATAAAAAAATTAAGATTTTTATCATCATTTCTAATTATACTTCTGTCAAAATACATTTCTACTTTATATTTAAATAATTTTTAAACTAGATTCTAAATCGCTACGAAATTGTTCATATTATTTTTAAATACAACCTGGAATAATTTTTTCATATTTTCATCGTAAATAAAAATAGATGTGTAATACATGCTTAATACAGATTCATTTATTCGTTTTACGTTCCTCGGATCTATTCCGACTTCGGTTCGCCGGAGGAAAGAATGGAAGGCCTACCTGGCGGGAGTCGTAGGCGTCGGAGAAGTGCTCGGAATCGCCCCCGCTGGACTGCTGATCGACTGATGCTGCCGCCGCGGTTGCGGCGGCAGGCCTGCGTCGATCGTCTGCACTCGCGCCGCGATCCATCGCCCGATCCATCGCGTCGTAGAACACATGGACGGCGCTCGTACCGTCGACGGGCGCGTCGTCGTCGGCGACGCCGTTGCAGGCACGCTCCGGTCGCTGTTGCTCGTCCTTTGCCGCCGACGTTGTCGTCGTCGTCGCGGCTTCCTCCTGCACTACCGCGGTCCTGCTGCCCTTACCGAAGAGCCGCGAGATCGTGTTCCACATTCAACGGGATGATGATGATGATGACGGCGACGGTCGCATCGGCATCCGTGGCTTCAATCAATGACCATCGATCGACGTGACTACCCGTCCTCGTCATAGCCGACGCGATCCCACGTAAAAGAATTCTGAATCCGCCGTCAACTCCTTTCCTTCCTACAGTCCTATAGTTTTTTTTTTTGTCCTTTCCTCTTTTTTCCCTCGTTGGTCTTCCTGTGATGAAGGTCCTCGCAGTCTTTTCTTACACTCACGTGTTCACTGGTCTTATCGTTAATCCTTAAATCGCATCAAGCGTCTGCGTTTCGTTTTCCTTAGCTTGTTTCTGCTTTCTCACACACTTGCACGTGACACACCGCACACCTGCAAATGGCGAAATTCTTTTGTCAACGAGACACGCAAGATTAACGAATACTACAACAAACAGAACGGAGTAAAAAAAAAGAGAAAAGGATATGCACAAAAGGAATTCGCGTTCATTTCGTTGCCCCCAGGGATACACGGATGGTCTTCTAGTCACCTACGTGAAACGAGTACACGCCGAGAAATATCGGTATTATGATTTCCGGTTTAGAATGTCGGTTTATAACATCGGTTTTTTATGTCCGCTGTACTCAATAAGTTTTCCTTTGTCCTTTTGATCTTTACCTGCCTTCTTCATCTTTCTAGGAGTAAGAAGCCCATTATGAATGAAAGTCAAATGTGAATGAAAACGAACTCGAACACGCTTTTGTTAACGATTTATTGAATTATAGCAATACGACTTCCAGAAGATTTCTTTCAGAAAAAAAATTCGACTGACATTTATTCAAGAATAAAATGATGATGACATAATACAAATATCATGAATTTTAATGCTGACTAATTTTGTGTCAAAAATTATGTAACCTGTAATATATAAGCATCTAAATCCAATATTGTAGCTAAACGAAAAAATTTTCTATTATATTTTCTGTGTATTTGAAGAACTCAATTGTGATAAAATTACGAAACTAAACAAAAATTATAATTATATCAATTGATATATTTTCCAAGAAAATGTTAAGAATCAGTCACAGTAACAATAGTTAATGTTAATTGATTAATTTTCCTTTACTCTATTACAAATATCATAGTTTGTATTTAATATTATAAGTATTAAATATTTCAAATTTTCAATAGACTGTACGTACACAATAATCAATTTTAAGTAATTTTAAGTTTAAAGAAATTAAGTTCGCAATTTAAGTGCAGAATGGATGATATTCTCAAAATAGTGTTTGCAAATTTCATTGCTATGGTCTCAAACTATACTTCAATTATTATTAATAAAAATCCTTTTCTTTAAACAATAACATTTTTTTTATTTTCTATGATAAATTATAAAAGTATACATTTCCTTGCCATGCTCTTTGAACTTCAGTTTATTACCTTCAAACAGGACACTTGATATAAATATGAAATGTTTCAAATGGACTGTAAATATATAATAAACAATTTTAACTAAAAAAATTTAAATTTGACATTTAGAACAATATTTAGAACATAAATATAGAACAAACGATATTCAAAACATAATTGGGCTTTACGTGTAACCTCAATTACCTCAATTAATTACTTATCAATAAAATCAAATTCTTTTCCTCAACCATTAATAATTTCACTTTTTTTTCTATACTGAAGTACAGTACATATTTCTTCGTCACATTCTCTAAACAGTTTGTCGCAAGTCAAAGGAGATAACCTCAAAACCAAAAGAAAACACAGAGTACCGAGCAACCGGACAATATGTAGAATACGTGATTCAGACTTTAGTTACTCCCGTGGCCGTTGTCGCGAACGCGCTTGCTCGACATCGTAATCCCGTCGTCGACGACGGCAAGAATCTATCCATTTCAGAGATCTTCGTCGACGATGGTGCCGGCGACGCGAAACGTCCTCGATCGAATATGCCCTCTTCTCGCTCTCCCCTTCTTCCCTTCCTTCCTCCCTCCCGATTCCCCTTCCGTTTTGCGACTTGACAACGTGAAGTAATGCCGGCGAAACGCGGCCAAAGGACACCGTCGCGAGAGAGAGCGAGAGAGCGAGAAAGAGAGAGAGAGAGAGAGAGAGAAATAAAAAGAGATAGAAAGAGAGAGAGCGAAAGAAGAAGACTCGTCCGCTATTTTCGTCGGAAATGGCAACCGCGAGTCTCGTCTCCTCTCTTTCTCTCCCGCACGCTCGTTCTCGAAAGAGCCTCGGCACCGCGGCGCGAAGCGACGCGTATCGATCTTTATGCGAGGAACAACCGGGCGACGACGAGAGCGAGATGGCACGGTCGAAACCGTCGATCGACCGTCATCGTCGTTGCACGGCTGATTCACGCAGCATTCGCGCACATAGTTGGGGACCCTATATACATACATACATACACATATATATATATATATATATATACATTACATACATCTATATATACACATCAAATATACATTTCCGCGCGCGCGCGCGCGCACAATGATATATCGCGTCTACTCGCGTGTTCGGCGAGATTAAGCGAGGAATGCGAGAGGCACACGAGACCCCGAGCACGGTCGCCGAAAAGGCGATGTGTACCTCTTTTCTCCTGCCGCTGCTTCTCTCACGAGACTGGCTCGGCCCTCCTTATGTTTCTCTTTCTCTCTCGCTGTTCCTCCCTCTGGGTCGTTTTCGCTCGAGACCCTCGCGAATGAGCTCCTGCAGAATATCCGGCCGCCCGGGTTCGTTGACAGCCGCCTTTAGATCCCGGCGTGTGAACGGGATTGCACGCACGGACGCGAGGTGTCCGCGAGAGTATCCTCGCGCATCGCCGAGAGGACCCGCGGCGGCGCACAGTTCCTCGGTTTCGCGGCGCGCCGAGTCTCCCGATTATTCGCACTCCCGCTCGGCCTCCTCCCAGAGAATCGTTCCGTCTGTCTGTCCGATCGACTGACCGACCGACCGTCCGTTATGGAGCGATCGTGCCCAACTTCGCTCCGCTTCGCCGTCGAAAGTCCGTCGCGGTCGCGTCGCGTCGCTTCGCAAGGCGAGGCGAGGCCGAGACGCGCCCGACGGATTCGCGAGCTGGGCTACCCCGTAACACCACACACACACCGCACGCACCTCTCTCTCCCTCTCAGCACGGAGATTCACCCGTTCGCAGGCAGCAGTACGCCGCACGCAGCACTCCACCGTCCATCGCGATACGCGCGATACGCGAGATGGTCGTTGCCGCGCACGATCCATCGAAGCGACCGATCGAGACGAGGCGGGACGCACTTCGATCTATCGAAGCCCGCGTAGCGACTCACGCGGCGGCGCGCATGCGCGACTCGATGCTCGATGCTGAACTGCATTCACGATGGTGCAATGTAGCGCGATTTTCGGATCTCTACACGAATATACAGAGTGTGCCAAAATTGTGAAAACGGTCAAACAGCTCGAAAACAAGGCATTTTTGAGAAAAATGTTTCAGATAAAAGTTGTAGGGCTTTAAAAGATCTACTTAATAGAGCGTATCAGTTTACATAACTGTAAATAATTATTTAAGTATTATAGACAATATATGACGTAAGATATGTATAAAATGATTTATTTAAAAGTTTTTAGAGAAAGCGATATGTATCAACATTTAAACTAATATAATAAAAATAATCGCCCGCACGCACGGGCGTGATTAACTTTAACTTTGATTTAATTTATTTTTATCTTGATTCTGAAAATTTGAAGAATAATATAAATGAACATATATATAGAGATTAACTTTAATCTTGACTCATCTTCAATTTGCCTTCCATCTTTTATCAATTCTAAAAATTAAAAAACTAACTAACCATTCAAGAAAATATATTTTCTTATATATTTGTATAAACCATACTTTTCTATACTTTTCTATACTATAATCCACCATCGAAGGCTAACTTCAATCGATTGAATTATCGATTCGCCCGCGATCGTACGAATAATTCAATTTCCATAGCTACAATAACAAGAGCATAACCGCGCATTTCTTATCACGTACAAACGTGAGAAATTCCTAAAATCATACTTGAATTTCTAGCATCAGAGCTGGATTCTCAATGGAACGCTTCGATGAGTCAGAATTGTATTAAAGTACAGCTTTCTTTGGAAATGAAATCTTTCGTCGAATCTTAGAATCTCGACCGAGATCGCGCGATTACGAACAGCCGCGGCTAACGGCAGCGGGAAGAGGGGAGAGGGGAGACGACGCAACGTATCGCCGATAAAGCGGCGCGCCGTGCATCATCAATATGGCGGCGAATCTCGAGGAGGAGCAGAGTT
The DNA here is from genome assembly GCF_055798465.1 of Pogonomyrmex barbatus. NCBI lineage: Eukaryota > Metazoa > Arthropoda > Insecta > Hymenoptera > Formicidae > Pogonomyrmex > Pogonomyrmex barbatus. The sequence continues at coordinate 5,700,020 of NW_028297109.1, forward strand.
TACGCGAGTGCGAGGAATACGTGCAGAGACATAATATCCAACAGGTCCTGAAAGACTGTATAGTGCAACTGTGCGTGGGCCGGCCCGAGAACCCGATCTCCTTCCTGCGGGAGTACTTCCAGAAGCTGGAAAGGGTACGTAACCACCGCGGCCGTGCGCGGCCGCGATTAACCTGATCACGAGAGGGAAAGAGAGAGTGAGACAGAGAGAGAGATCACAGAGAGAGATGCGCCGCGAATTCTCATGGGAGCGACTTCTTCAGCGAAGAACAAGGTTTTATCCGGGATAAGTAACGTTGTTGCACGAATACGATGTCGAACTCTCGTGTCGACGAGGACATGACAGTGACGTGAATCGCGAATCTATAGCCAGGGTGTAACTGAAGTTGTTCCTCTAATGTTCATTTCCACCAATGTGGATTAACATTATTTTCAGTTTAATTCACTCTTTATCTTTTTCTAATTTTTAGTATTACAAGATGAAAAGTAAATTTAACCGAGATTATTAAAGTTAATCTCGGTCAAATATTGGTTCCTCTAATGTTTATTTTTGCCAGTGTATATTAATATTAATCTCACATAATTCACTCTTTTTCTAGTTCTTGGAACTAAAACGAGATGAAAAGTAAATTAAATCAAAATTAAAACTAATCTACATTAGTGGAAATAGACATAAATCGTGTCTTTCCAAACTGAATTACATTTCTACAAGGTTTCTTTAGAATTTGTGTGCATTGCACAACTCATTATTGAGCCTTGAGATAAGTCCTCTTCTAGAAATTAACTGAATTGTTCTTGAAGTCTCATGGCGATTATTAAATTTAAAGAAGGAGAAATTCTTTTCTCTCTTGACATGAAGGAAGCTGATGTTTATATAATAAAATGATTTGTAGGCAAACTAATGTACATTTATTGTACTTAAAATAAAATAGACATGCATTTGAAGTTTGACAGAAGCAAGATAGAAAATTTTAATTCAGCCGAGTGCAGAAACAGAAAACAAATACTCCAATTTTTCGCTCGTCATCCAACGAGTCATATCAGATTTGCTCTTTGCGAAATTAATCGCGTTGCTGATTTGATTATCGCGCGAACAATTGATTCACGCGGGAGAAACGTTATCAGGGTTCTTAGGTAAACATTATAATCGGGGGAGATACATTTTTCTCCGGAACGCGTCGTATTATCTCGACGTCAGAAATAACAGTCACGGCTCGTTAAAAATGAGAGAATTTTTGACAACGTTGCAACGTGATATTACATTCTGCATAAAATATTCAATTTATTGTTCCGCAAAATTGATTCCGCGTCGAAACAACATTTACCGACATTTATCGACCTATGACAGCGTCATGCAATCCCCACGTGACAAGTACTGTCTTCTATGGTCCATCCGTTGAACTAAAATGATCGATATGGCAGATAATCAATTTACCGACACGGATAATAAATTTAGATTATATCGTACAATGGACTCCGTTCTCCTCCTCCTCCTCTTTCGTCAAAATATTTTTCTATGTGGAATTTCTGGAACGAAAAGGCGAGCTGAATTAAATTAAAAAACTAACGTTAAAGCGTGAAAGATTAAAATTATATAAAAAAACATATTTGTTTATTTTTTTATGAGAAGCAGAACGCTGTCCTCGAGGATTCCGATTAATCGACAAGCCGTTCCTGTCCTTCGCTTAGATGTCTCAGTTCTTCATGATCAGACAGACGGAGATTTGCGAAAGAGTGACGTCCCGTAATCGAAATAACGTCAGTCAGCAAAACGTTCCGCGAGGAAACTGCATGACCGTGCCGGCGTGATCCTTGACAGAGTTTCCGTAGACCCCCCTCCCCCCCCCCCCCCGAGACCTTTCGTCACCGTTACCTTTCCCATTTAACGTTAGCGACGGCAATTACGTTAGCGGCAGTTCGTGCCGCCGTGCCACCCACGCGGTGCTGAGCGTGGTGCGCGTACGTTCGTGCGAGATCGAAGACTCGCAAGGCGGCCAGGATCGACGGTCGCTTAAAATAAACGGCGGCCGCCGCACGACGTTCTTCACGCGGAACCGTCCCTCGGAGCATCGCGGATGAAATCTGTGGTCCGATTTTTTTTTTTGGATATTGGATTGACCTAGCGCGCGGCACGATGCTTCGTACTCCCTCGTCGCGACGTTCAGCAACGCAGATTGCGTAGGCCGAAGGCCATTTCCGAGCTAGGAAGCATGATGAGGCAGCAATGAATATTTTGCTATTGCGAAAGGAATCTACAAGCAAATGAAATTCCATTTAGAATAATGTTTATTATCTATAATTTGAATTTTTTTCATACATAAACTTATTTATACTTAAACTTTAAACATACATAAAGTACATACATATATAAAGTATGAAAATAATTATATTAAATTAATGATTTAAAATGATTAAAAATGATGTATGTATATATATATATATATATATATATATATATATATATATATATATATCTAATTTCAACATTAATGTTGCAATAAACGATTTCTCTAGAAAAATTAATATAAATATAAAAATTAAATAATTTTTAAACTAATCAGAAAACAGCGCTCAACTTTTATATAGACAAAAAAGGAAAAAAAAATGGTTCGCATAATTTTTATGTTTTCTTAGATTTCTAAAATTGCTTTCTTAAATTCTTTTAATATTGACGTCGTGAATATTAAATATATATCATGAATAATCTTCGTGAAAGCAATCTCTCTCTCTCTCTTGACAGTTACGACATCTTCATTCGTATTCATTTATTTCTCTTGCAACGAGGAAAATGAGTTATGTTTATGTATTTCGTTATGTATTTCGTTTGAAATGTTTTTTTCTGAGATAAAGAAGTCTCAGATCTATCGAAAACATTTTGTTGGTAGGCCAGCAGGAATATATGTTAAGAAAATTTGTTAATAAAATATGATGACGGGAAATTGACTTAGGAAATGGAGCAAAATTCGCTATCTCGTAATTATTAACTATTTAAATACTACATTCCCTTTAAATAATAATTACGAAGTGACAAATTCCGCTACGTTCCTTCTAGTAATCGGCTGTCAGGACCATCTCACTCGCTGCGTAAAAAATATAAATTCTGCTGACGGAATCCGAGTTCAATGCGACCGTAGTTAAAGCCATCGTAGTATTCTATTGGCGTACTGTTAATATTTTGCCTAGCGGGATTTATTTGTCTCCATTCGAATAAATCGCCTGGGAGCAATCGTTTCCGTTCCCACAATACCGAAGAGATCCAGGATCACGCGAGGGTGTTTTCGATCGAGCGTCGCCGTGTCGCGCGCGTCAGTCAGCGTGACGGTGCAGCGACGCGCGCTGACGGTGCCGTCGAGCGGAAGGCGAAGACGCGCGCGGGACGGCGGATCATTGCCTCGCGTGTTTGCCTTCCGTGCTTATGCGGCGTACACGGCAAAAAGTGCACCCGAGAGGGAGAGAGAAAGACATGCATATGCACATGCTGGAGAGGAGAAGAGGAAAATCTTCTGTTCCTCGAGAACGGAAATCCCTTGGGAACGATGCAAAATGCGATGCACCTGCGGGAGAAATAATGATCGCGAAAAAAATCATGGAAAAGAGGACTGAAGGGCGCAAATATAGAAATATAGGGCAGGTGTCTACTCAAACCCGAAAAAAAAAAAAATTCTCTTACTTTCAAGGCATTTGTTAAAAAATTTCAGGTAAATAAAAATATTTTTTAATGTCTTACAAATAAATGTATATCTATTGTGTAAAGTCCATATAATATTTTCTTTTTATAAAAGTTTATAGATCATAAAATAAAACTAAGAATCACTCGAGTTTCAATAATTAAATTTGAAAAATTTTGTAAGGAACTATAAGGATTTTAAAGAATAAATATTTTATATTGCATAAAATTTTTAAATTTTATTTTCAAAAGCTGTAAACAAAAAATTATATAATGCAACCGATACAAAATTCAACTTTTATTAAAAAATTATTAAAATAAATATCCGTCTTCAACAAAACAAAGTTGCATCTAACGAAGTCATTGCTTCCAATGTCGAATATTGGATAAAGTCGTGCGTTCTCGTGTTTGAAATAAATATATTCACTGTTATCATTAAAAATTCAATAAAATCTCGATTATAATATATAAAGACAAAATGTTAGAAAAAGCAACTTCAAAAAAATTCCCCGATTTTTTAATAAATCTTGAGTATTTCTTGATTTTTTCAGGGAAACAAATTCCCTGAGGATTCCAGATTTTCCAAGTTTTTCCAAGCAGTAGACAGCCTGTAGAAGTTATGATACGAAATATAGAAGCGAACCGTAAGGAGAACATGAGATAAACAAGCGCACAAACAACCTGCGCTGTAAAGTAAAAGTATCTTCGCTGTTAAACCGCAAGCTGGAAATCAGCTGGACCGATTATAAATGAGACTGGATGATGAGTTGGATTATGCTTGCTGGAAAGAAATTGTTTCTTTTCAACCATTTGCTCGAGAGCCGTGCGGGCATGGTAGACTCGAAATTCTCTCGGGGAATTTATCATTAATTGCGGTAATGGCGGTCTTGTGTGAGATTTATTTACCTTAAATAACCAGACGAATTTTTTGCTTAGGTTTGCGTGGTCTCGTAAAAGCACTCTCTGTCGTATTCCGGCCGTAGAGGAAGAGCGTAATAAAAGAAAGCGGAAAAAGAAAAAGAAGGAGAACGACATGACATGCGAGAAGGGTGAGAGGGCTCGCGATTGTGTACGCGTGTATGTGTATGCGCGAGTGTGTGCGAAGGGGAGAGAGAGAGAGAGAGAGAGAGAGAGAGAGAGAGAGAGAGAGAGAGAGAGAGAACGCAGTATAGGGGCAGCTGATCTAAACATAGAGTACGCTCGAAATATAACGAGGCGCAACCTTAGAGTGAGGCAAGACAGAGGAGAAAAAGAGAAAAAGAGCGGGAAAGAGAAAGAGCGCGTTAAAAGCACGCTAGTCCGCAAAAATGCGGGATGCCGCGACCGAGAGAATCCAGCCGCCGTTCTTTCTGGGCGTCACGACGCCGATTATCCCTCGACGTCATCGCCAGGAATGGCGTCGTGGCGCCTCAAGTCACGACGATAAAATATTCAAATATCTCGATTTGACAATGCTTGGTATCGCGCGATACCGCGCGGCAATCTCAAGGATGAAAGATGCAAATCGTCATATCGACAAAAGCGAAAACAACAAGTAGAAAGACCGTAGGAGTGCAGTAAGAAGTAAGAAGTAAGAAGAAATACCAATACGGATTCAACGGATACAACGCTCGATAATAGGAATGAAATAAAATAACGTGCGAGCTAACGGGAAACCAAAGAAAAATGAAGTAATCACCACATTTATTATAAATCAATACACTCTATTTCAGACGTGGTTGCGGAATTAGCGTCTCGGTTTCTAATTTCTGACTCTTTAACCGCCGCTCCAGCTACGACATTGATAAAAACTTATACGCAGTGGGACGAGAAGTGGAAAGTAACGGTGTATCGCTGGAGCATGTTTTCTATACGAGACTACGTATTACGAGGCATCTGTAGTTTTACGAGTTGAGCTCTTGAAAAATGCCGTCATCATCGCCATCGCCACCTCCGCCGCTGCCGCCGCCGCCGCCACCGCCGCCGCTGTCGCCGTCGTCGTCGTCGTCGTCGTTGCTGCCACCGCGGATCGATCCACCATCAGGCCGCTTACATTCGCGCGTTAATGCAAGCGGAAGACCTTACTTACCGACTACCACGAGACAACATCTCGGCGGCACATCCATCCCGTCCCGGAATCGTCGGGCGGGCGCCGCGAGTCCGGCGGCGAGCGAGCAAGCGAGCATCAGCAGCATCAGCAGCAGCAGCAGCAGCAGCAGCAGCAGCAGTACGCGTACCGACGCTGTCGCGCCGACGGACGCATGGACGCGCGCGCGTGCTAGATCGCCTCCGACCTCTAATTGGATTCCGTCCGAGGCCTTATAAAATCGCGAAGCGGGCGGGAGAAGGAGAAGGAGGCGGACGACGACGGCGACGACGACAACAACGAAGACGCGAAGTCGCGTGTGCGACGACGGGACGACGTCGACGACGACGACGACGGCGGCGGTGGCGGCGGAGACGATCTCCTTTCCCGTGCGTCCGCGAGAATTCGCGAGATCGCCGACCTACGACACGCGTTGCCGCGAAAAGCGACTGTTTTGCAAGTGTTAACGTATCCGCGTAAAGCCGAGAAACACGGGGGAAGATAGAGAAAAAGAGAACGAAGGAGGAGGATCGAGAGGAATGATGAATAAGGTATGAGAGAGAGAGAGAGAAAGAGAAAGAGTGGAAGAACGAATGTGTCGGCCATAATCGTCCAAGTTACGCGCGTGTATATGATAATTGATCTCGAGCGATAGATCAATATAAATCGTCGAAGTTTAGTGTTTTAAACATCTGTATCTATTTCTATCTCGAAAGAAATTGACGATTATACGTTTCCTACACGGAAAGAACAATTTTGCTGTAAGATCTAAGAATTTGGCCAGATATTGAAAAATAATTTTATTGGATTATCAAAATTATTATGTGGGACATTTAAATATATATACGATAATATTGCAAATATTTTTTATATTGTAGCAACCAATTTGAACGTCCTACATATTTTTTGATAGTTCAATAAAATTATTTTCAGATCTATATCCAACAGAACTGTTCCTTCTGTGTAGAAATTGAAAAGAATGGAATTGAAAAAAGCGATTTTTTACGATTTGGCAAACTTTCAAGATTTTTAACTTCTTTATTTTTGATTTTCGTCTTTTGAATTTTTGGTATGGATTTTTATTTTCAATATTATTATGTAATTACTTAGAAAGCTCTTATAAAAGTTTGTCATACTTATATTTATAGGAAAAAATTACATAATTACCCGTGCAATTATTATGGAAAAAAGAAGAAAAGGTTTGACATTAAAAGTTACAAGTATAAACAGTAAATATATCAAGCTTTTTTTATTTGAAAAATTACGACAGCTAGTCTGTAGTCTAGTTTCATACCTTATAAAGATCCTCGTAAATGGCAACTGTCTTTTACTATGCCATTCGCGTCGGGGAGTCTTCTTCAACGAAAAAGTAATTTCCTAAGAGTATGATATTTACGCAGTCTTTTTACGTCACATCTTCAAATAGAAAGAAAAAGGGCACTTTTAAGAGGAAGGAAAATCAATATGAGGAATGTTCGTCAATCGGTCGTGGTTTCTATGACTTAAAGATTTTTTTTTACGATGCAATCTAAATTGTAAACTTTATACGTTTCCTATACCACACTAAATTTATGAGAATACCGTTTCTTCTTTACGTATATATTCGTTTAGTATTCGGACTCGTACTCGTTTTCTAGGAATACATTTTGTGGTCATCCTTGAGGTATTTTCGCTCGCGCACTCCGCGAAAAAGATATGAGCTTAAAAAACACTTGCGTCGAGATGACGAGAGTAAAATTCTCTTGTGCGTGCTCAAGGATTGTGCACGTGCATGCGTGCGGACCTGCGTGTGTGTGTGTGGGGGGGGGGGGTGTAGTACTTATGAGACGTAAGCCTATGGCCTATATATGTATATATACATACACTCATATATTACGTATACTTGTCATTGAGCAGATCGTATAAGATAGCATCTTGATGATTCCGACGACTTTGAGCAGAATCTAATACGACATGTTACGCACATACACGGAATAAATAATTTTGCTGAAGTATCTAAAAATTTGACTGGATATTGATTTGAAAATAATTTTATTGAACCATCAAAATAATTATCTAGAACTTCCAAATTGATTATTAAAATATCAAACATTTTTCTATTTTTATCATCACATTTAAATATCCTGCATAATTATTTTGCTCGCATAATATTACAATATTATTATAAATAATAATATTGTCCAACAAGTTATTTTCACAATTTGTATGTATGCAAATTTTTAGACATTTCAGCAAAATTGCCCTTTCCATGTAATTAAACACAGTTACATAAATAGTTTACATAGTTATTTACATGTGTTCAATGTAGATTAATCTTAATCTCGGTTTAATTACTTTCTATATAATCTTTCAATTTTGAGGATTAGAAAGAAATGAAGAGTAAATTAATTAATAAAGATTGATCCACATTGATCGGGACGAACATCATGCGATTGTGTAATTCCCGTATATTCTCAGGCTTATTTTGAACGATCGATGATTCGTCTCGGAACGGAGATCTTACGCGGAATTTTATGCCTCGGGTGTTATATGCCGTATCCAACGGAATTGCGGAATCGGAATTGTATCCGCGGAATTAGAACGTGTTCTATTTTTGCAGGCCGAAAGCGCGCCGGCTCGCGCCGGCCAGGTATGCGTAGTAAACTTACAGATTTAATAACTATGATCCACAATTCTGAGCTTCGGTTACGCACGTTGTTTGCGACAGAAGTGACATAATGCGGCTTTATTAAATTACTGCGTGCACAGATGCACGCAGCCTGCGATAATAATAAACTACGTAACGGTCTTGAAAATAGAAAGACAAAGGGAAATCGATTTAATTACGCATTTATGAATTTACTACTGTTATAATTATAGCATAATATTTTTATTTGATCTATAATTTATATGTCGGCGAATCGATCGCGGTAAATTTTAGATGGTGTCCTGCGCAGATCATCCATAAAATGAATTTAAATGTAAACAGCCGATTTTGGAGGATATGATTTCGTTCGACGTCTGTTGAATTATTCCGATAAATGGAATCCTACTTTTCTATTTTTAATGCACAACAGGCACCATGTCGGACGCCTAGACGCGTCTTTGCCGACGAGGATTTATCGGATCGTTAATTTTTATGGACTCATTAGGAGCCACGTTATGTTGAACGATAATTAGCAAATCGCGATCAAGTCTTCCGATTCATAATTGTCATTCGACGAACAGACTTGTGTCACCGCATAATTTATTTTGAAATTAAACCTAAAACTCGTGGCTCTTATCAAGAGCATCAAATAACGTTTCAGTGAAGATATTTCTGCAGAAATCAAAAATTAATTGCAAAAAGTCCAAAGGAGATTCAAGAGAAAATAAAAAAAATCATCCTGCATTTTTTCTTCAGGATTCCAGCATCAATTTTTTGTTTTTTTTTTTTTTTTATAAATGATCGGATAACAGTTTAAGCGTGTCTTGATTTTGACCAAGATTTTTATTAAAACGCAAATTTGTTAAAGGGACATGTTTTCTTCTTTTTATTTGCTTACACGCGACTTATGAGCGCTCATAAATGTCACGCTCGGGACGCGTTTCCCGGCTCGTAAGACCCCGAAATAGATGCGATCGCGGTGGGACTCCTCGTACGCGAGTAACGTTAGCGTGCACCGGCGTATTATCACGGCAATTAAAGGCTGCGAATTGCGCTGATTTGAATATACTCGTTAGCGCGATGCACCACGCCGACGAGGCTCACCACGAAGAGAGCCGGCGCGTTCGTGCGTGAAAACGCCAACTGACCTATGGCATTATTCGCTTACCTCTCTCACTCCGCCGGTGTGCATCGTATACATAAGCGATGGTAACATGAGGTTTTATCCAAAGACCTACATAATTTATAATTTCACGGTAATTATGTGCGTGATAGCCGTGGCGAGGCGAAGCCCGGCCACGAGGGTCGCGCGTTCGTGGCTAATGAATTATTAATTTGCGTTCCCGCTTTTTTTTTTTTTTTTTTTTTTTTTTTTTTTTTTTTTTTTTTTTTTTTAGCAATTTTGCGCCACGCGAACACCGACGAAATTCCGAACGTGCATTAACACGATGACCTTAACATATTGCTCCGATTTTCTCGAACCGATAGCACGTGACGATCTTTTTTTTTTTTTTCGCAACTAATTCTAGATTGGCAATATGTATCTTAGTGCGCGTAATTAAAGAAAGAAAGAGGATTATTAAAGATATTGGACGTGTTAATTTATTGTGTGGCATTCTGCACTGCCAAGACGGCTTTCTGTATTATTTATCAGGCCAATCGATAACCGATTCTCGTAAGAATACGTCGTTATATCGGTGTTTTCTTCTGTATTAATTAGCTCTATCAATTATGGCTGAGGAGCTTCCCTTCTCGTCGAGCTAATCTTTCAGAATTAAGGATACACTGATTGATCTTGTCGAAAGAAATTGAATCGAGTAGATTGATATACGCATAATTAATATACTTTTTAAGAGTTCCGTTATGAAATTCAGATTAAGTGACGACAATTTTTAATCGCTTACATTTCAAAGATCAACCGCAGTTATTGACATTGTGGTCAAAGATCTACTATGCTTGTAATGTTAACTAACTAACTAACTAACTAACGTTTTATTTATGTACAGGAACAGGCTCACGATGCCAAGCAACAGATCGCCACGAGTCCTGAAGACACGGAGGACATGCCCGCGGGGCAGCAGGGCCCGCAGGTGCCGCGGCGGCGGGGCGGAATCTCGGCGGAGCCGGTCTCCGAGGAGGACGCCACCAGCTATGTCAAGAAGGTCGTACCTAAGGATTATAAAACCATGGCTGCCCTGAGTAAGGCCATCGCCAAGAACGTGCTGTTCGCGCACTTAGACGAGAACGAGCGCTCCGACATATTTGATGCGATGTTCCCCGTGACCTTTTTGCCCGGCGAGGCGATCATTCGTCAAGGTGTGTGTGGTTCATGAAGCGTATCCGTTTTGTCTTGTATTTGTCATTGATCTGTGAAATGAACGGGCGAATAATTGGTATAATTTTTCCAGGCGACGAGGGTGACAATTTCTACGTAATCGATCAAGGAGAAGTCGAGATATTTGTCAACGGCGAGCTGGCAACGACGATCGGCGAGGGTGGAAGCTTCGGCGAGCTCGCGTTAATCTACGGAACGCCGCGCGCCGCCACGGTCAGAGCGAAGACCGATGTAAAACTTTGGGGCATCGACAGGGACTCCTATCGCAGAATCCTCATGGGCTCCACTATAAGAAAAAGGAAAATGTACGAGGAGTTCTTGTCCAGAGTCTCCATTTTGGGTAAGTGCATGTAAATCAATCGGAATGTCTTCTATTTAGAATTCTAACGATAATGTTTTCTTGCTACCTAGAATACTCCAATTGATTAAGTTGATAGAAATCTTTAAGGATATTAAATGGACAGAGAGATGAAATGAAGCTGTTATTTTATTGTATTATTCTTTTTGCAGAATCCTTGGATAAATGGGAAAGACTCACAGTAGCAGACGCTCTGGAGCCGGTGGCGTTTGACGACGGGGAAACGATAGTCCGACAGGGCGAACCGGGTGAAGATTTTTATATAATCGTCGAGGGAACGGCGGTGGTTCTTCAGCAACGCTCGGAAGGCGACGAACCCGCGGAGGTCGGCCGTTTAGGACCATCCGATTACTTCGGTAATATAAAATTCATGTGACAGTCGATAACAAATTTTCATGAAAAATTGTTTACAAAATGAAAAAATTAGCATGTATAATTGTGTCAACAACGAGATATTCAAGTATATTCTAGAGAAACTAGAGAAACAAAATTTACGATTTTGTTCTGATAATCAATGATAACGTTAAAATAATCTAATGTGTCAATCTAAAATTTATTAAATATATAGTTTTTAATCAATTTTACATGAAGATTGAAAGGGCTCGTTTAACGGCAAGAACTTTTTTTATACAGGGGAAATTGCGTTGCTGCTGGACAGGCCCCGAGCGGCAACTGTAGTGGCCAGGGGTCCGTTGAAGTGTGTGAAACTGGATCGGGCACGGTTCGAGCGGGTCTTAGGTCCGTGCGCCGACATTCTGAAACGCAACATCACCCAATATAACAGCTTTGTATCCCTCTCCGTATAAACGGACACTGTTTCCTCCACATCCTCCCCCCTCTTCCTTCTCTGATCCCAACAGCGCTGCCGATCATCCTAGGCTTCATTTCCACCGAGGACTACGTTATTTCGCCGTACCATAGTTAAATCTTTTTTTATTTGATTATTATTTAAGTGAATTAATGTACTACGTCAGCTATCAATCATCTCAGATGTGTACACGTATACACACATACACACAGACGGTATCGTTAGAGAGACGCTGTTAATATATTTACCGTAAGGCTATTTACGCACTGTGTAGCTCGCGACTCGATGCCAACGCGCACGCGAATTCATATTGACGTTGATCTCTTCCGCGCGATCTGTTCCTACTCGTGTGATTTTCATGTACACGAGATTATTAATCCGTTAACGCCCGTACTTTTTCGAAGGGTTGAGAATCTAATTAAAAAAAAAAAAAAAGGAAAAAAAGATTTATCATTGAGATTGGAAAAACAACAAAACCGTACATAGCGGTAATAATTAAGAGAGCAAGTTCAACTTGCCAGAACATGTCCCTTCTCGCTCGAGGACGTTAACGGGTTAATTCGGTTAATGGCACGTTGTATACTGTTCCAAGTGTACGATAGAGATCTTTAAGCGAAGCTGATAGATGCATCTTGACGCGGTTTATAACCGCATCTCGACACGAAGTCTACGTCGAAGACGTAAACACTATTAAGCTCGTGTTATTACATAAACCCGTGATCAAACCACGTTAAACTAATCGAAAGCCATTTTAAAGCTTCTGTTACATTAGAAGCGAAAAAGATTGTACGACTTCTCTCCTCTCACTCCTATTCGATAGAATAAAACTGGTAAAATATACAGATCTTTCTGCAATCTCTCTGCATTCATAAATATGTCTACATACATTATGAATTTAAGCAAAGATGAATTTTATGATCGATTAAACTTTGCGATTTTTAATTTACGAATCAAAATCTCAGCGAATTTTACAAATTTTACAAATTTATTCTATCGAAAGAAAGTGATGAAGTGTAAAAAGGCTAACTTGTTTCAGTGTAACATTGTATGTAAAATACACGTACAAGTTTTCGCTTTTGATGTGAATTAATATAGCTACAATGACGAGCCAGCAACCGTAAATATTATCCATCAGTGAGAAGATCAGCGTTAAAAAAATGATGTTTTCTCGTTTACTGTTACATATTTTAAATGTTCTATGTTGTCTTATGGATTGTTAAATTATTTAACATTTAAATTATTTTATCTACCGATACCGAATCGGTATATATATATATATATATATATATATATATATATATAAATACATATATATATATAATATAATTAGCAACGACAACGCGTAAATGTCGGTCGCGATTTGCAATTGCGAACGTGAAGAAACCCAATGTCGACCGTGGTATTTATTATCAAGCGAAGCATCGTCGAGGCGAAGTCGTGGCAGAACGAGTCGCAATCTATGTCTCCTCTAAAAGTGCGCTAGATTTATAGTACGACGCGAGACAAAAAATGAGGTACAACGTCAGAAAATTAAATAATTTATTATGCACAACATCGTATTCGGAGCAAGTATTTTACAATGAATCATTTTTTTTTCCCTTTCCGAATCCGTGTAATGCGGTTGGTGCACCTTTCATCCGAGCGCGCGTGTATGAACGTGAGAGAACCAAGAAGCAGCTTGACCACCTGGAGAATCTAATGAGAAAAGGAAATAAAGATCGAAAGATCGTCGTCCCGCGCGCGACACATGGATACATTAAAATAAATTATAAAATCACTCGGCACACGACGAGAACCGACGATGATGCGCCGCTCGTCGCGTGTGATATGCAGCAACAGACTGTCCTCTCCTTGTGATCTTCGGTCTTCTATTTTCGTCCTCAACTCAGGTGTCTTCAATGTCGTGGTTCATCCACGCAAGTAACAATATTTCGGGAATCAATTCTATCATTCTTCCTTCTTCTCTGCGCCTCATCCACCCATTATCTTCGAGCTTATCCGGGAAGTAACACTCATTGCGACCAGGAATGCTGTATTAATCGTTGATCGAGAAGAGCGTTTCTCGGGCACAAGCTGCATAAATATAGCGATAGCAGTCTTCTTAAACACAATTTATATCTCTGAATCCGTGGAATTTTTTTGGATCAAAATTCTCATCCGCGTTCTCCTTGAAACATTTCTCTTTTCAAAAAGAGAAAAGCTTGCGTTGCGACTCAGCTGGGCAGCTAACTGGGTTGTTTTCGTGTAGTAATATTTAAAAGAACATTTGGAAAATCGATCGAGCACTGTGGCAGTGAATCGTATGTGTGCATCATGCTACGAACGATTGAAAAAGAGAGAGCAACTTAATCGTCTCGTCGACGAATCGTCTCGAGTCGAGAACGAACGAAAGATGGACTTTTTTTTTCTTATGCGAAGACTGTAGATTGTACCGTTTGCATAGTGAATATGATCCTCGACGAGTTATAACGAACTTTTTTCTCATCTAATCTTTTTTAGTGAGGTAGCGTCGAATGAACGAAAACTATCCGTCCTGATTTTTGTACGATTTCCAGGAGCCCCCAGCGAGGGATCCATCATATACGTCCTCTTGCGATTATACAAGTGCGCGCGGGGAAACCGAATGAAGGAGCGTGTATATACAAATTCACAGTCGAAGCTGTAGTCGAAGTCCCAAGCTTTCGATTTTGCGCCCGACGTAAAACTGCGCCATCGCCGTGGGACGATGGTTTGAAGATTGTTTGCGAGAGGTAGAGCCGGCACGTGGGGCTTCCGAGAGCGAGGGAATTTTATAAAAACATGCGTACCCCAGGCGGAATGTAACAATCTATCTAAGTATATATATATATATGCATATGCATCACATAAGCGCACGTATGCTAGAGACATATGCATATACACATAATACAATACACGTAAGATTTATATGTATACGCGTGTATGTATATAAATGTGTAGCCCTTCTTTTTCACGTGTTACGTTATCTTCCGCCGCGAGGGGTAAAAGTAGGACAGTAGAGCGGCGTTGCCTTCTACCAACCACCTAGACTACCACTGCTTGCCTTGCAGTCGATTTGCTGTCGAGCGAGATCAGCGTAAACCAAACCGAACTCGCTTATAAATTCATAAAACTTGTCCAAAGAATCAAAGGCCAATTCCGCTACGACGAAATGAACCGCCAAATTTTGCCGGTAGCTAAACAGCACAAGAAATGCAGACGTTAGATAATGGGCGTATATGGTGATGTGGTAGGAAGTACATAAAACAGAGAAAACAACAATTTAATATTCAATTAACTTTCGGCTACGATGTCCTGTAACAGAAATCTGCAATTATAATTTGTGGTCCATGTTTCTCCATAGGAATCATTTGTTAAAACATGGCGCTGGAATTGAATTAGATATTTAGGAAAATCAACTTGATAAAAGTATACCAACTGAACTTTGATATACTTTCTCCGTGATCAAACATGATTTAGCAAGGAACTTTTCCTTGGAAAGTAAATGCAATAATACTAGAAAAAAAATGTACGCTTGCATTTACCGAAAAAAACAAGACTATTCTCTAAATTTTTTGAAAATGAAATTTTCATCTCGAAATCAATTTTAAAGGGTTGTATACTTTGTATCGTATTATTTTAACGATAATATAATAACAGATTCGCGTGTTTAATTCATTAATCTATCAGTGATTATTAATTGAATGAAGCAAAGTTTCAAAGCAAAATTAAAGTCAATATTATCTAAAATCAATATTCATTATTTTTACCAGTATGAAACATATACAACCCCTCGATAAAAGTAAAGATAATTTCATAAAACAATAATTACACATGAATACATATCCAGATAATACGTACGACTTTATCATGAATTTCAATGCCTTCTTTCGCTCTCTCGCGACAAACCAATCCATCAAAAAGGCAGACATACGTGGTGCCGTTCTATACAATTTGAAGAAAGCATGGAAGTTACCCAACCACCACGCCGAGCGTATTTTTAACGCATGTGCTATGCATTCATCGTTTTTATCTTCTGCCGAAAGTGCAGCTAAAATTGTCGTTAAGTCTGAAATGGAAAATATTACAAAATATTTTAATAATGTAATCAGGAAAAATGATTGCGCTCTTTTTGCGTTATTAATTTTCGTTACGAACCTTGGGTATTCTTCGTGAAGATATAATAGAGAATTCGATACGCAATGAATTCACATCGATTCTCGCCACCGAGATCCTGATATAGCATTTTCAACTGCGTCTGACACTGATTGAATTCTTCGTGGTCACCGCGTTCTAAAGCTACACGGGCGTGAGTTTCGTATACATGAACTGTAAACGCGTCCCTGATACCTTGCACGGTAAGATCTTGCCGGATGGATTTTAATTGATCACAAGCGTATCTGTAGTCCTGATCGGCTAGCCAACGTTTCTTGACGTGGGCCAAAGAATTTTGAAGTACACTTACCGGTCGAATTGCAGACGGAGCAGGAGCCTGCAATAATATCATATAATTTCATTAGAAATCGGTAATCACCGATAAATTTCTATCCATTATTGAAGATAATTTTAAATATTCACGTACCGACGTGAGACGCAAGTAAGGTTTCTCTAGATCCTTGCACGTGCCGACGATGTGGAGTCCAGTAAAGTCGAAATCTGCATTTGAGTCATCTCTAATAACGACGCTGCTGATAGACGTCCTGGAAATGCCGCCATTGAATCTGGCAGCACGCTGCTGCAGCTTCTCCTTGGTACCCAGCTCGTCCACGTTGCCTGTAGCTAAACCAAATTCGGAATAGAAATGTGATTTAGCTTGCTTAGCCTTCTTGGACTTCTTGTTGCCGTGATTTGCCTTGTTGCGCCCGGACTTTTTCGCTTTCGGCGCCTTGTAATCGTGCTCCCGATCGCTAATGTTTGATGACGAGGACGTGCTGCGCCTGTTGTATCTCCGCGATGGCGGACTACGTGTACGCGAACGCGTCGATCTCGACCTCGAGCGTGACCTCGACCGCGACCGCGACCGGGATCGCGATCTCGATTTGGATCTTGATCTTGATCTCGATCTAGACCTCGATCTCGACCTCGTCCTTGACCGCCTGCTGTGTGTCACAGAGAGACGCGCGCCAAGCCGAGCCCCGAGCGAGCTAGAGAGCCCGGGCTTGCGCAGGCCTCCCTGTGCATTGACCAGTGGGCTCGCCAGAGGATTCGCCAGTTTTAATGCCGGCTTTTGAGGTTTGATCGTCATGGTCATACGTTCGCTGTGGATGCTGGGTAGAGGCTCCTTATCCCAGTCCTTCAACCAGAGCGAACCGTCGTTCGCGGCACGCGTGATCTTGCCCTTCAATATGATTTCAACCTGATCCTTATCAACCGCTGTCTTACATTTCTCATAGCATCGATTCACGTAGTTCTTCAAACTCTCGGGCCAGTCCCCAACCGGATTATGGTTGATGGAAGGAATAGCACCGGTACTAGGAGTCGTATTAGCAGCTGTGGTGACCGGCACGACAGGACCAGGTGGCTCCTCGCTCGGCGGCGGAGGAGCCACTGGTTCGCATTGTGCGGGAGGTAACGGTGGTAATTCCGCGGGTTTTCCAACATTAGGTCCATTAGGCATAAAAGAACCGGTAGCTGAAGGGTTTCCCTGAAAGCTATTGTTGAATTGAGCTGCTAAATTTTTGTTCCGCTTACGTTTTTTCTTCGCAGCGCCGCTATTGCCGGATGGCGTATATCCTAGACCTGTTTTCTTATTTGGTAAATTGAAACGTATCGCATTCTGTCCATTGTATTCTGAAAAAAAAAACAAGTCTCACCTTAATGTTGGTATGTCTAAACTATGTATTATAGAGACGAAGCGTGTCTGTCGAGAAAAGCAAACACATAATATGAATCCTATTATGATGATATCAACAAACTTTCAAAACAAAGGACATTATAGAACATTCTTCAATTCGTTATCTGTTATTTCATATATATATATTCAATTAATTCAAAATATTCTTTTCTGTAAAAAATTCATTACAAAATTTATTTGGAAAAATATTTAAAAATATTGCTATACATTCAACTTCTTCAACAGTGATTTCTTCGCTTATCTCTATTATTATAGTTTATCGTTAAAAAAATAAAAACTTACGAGAATTATCATTGTGCATTCCATTCCAGTTACCATAGGGGAACGAATTGTACATTAGGCCTGAATAAGCCATCGGCTGTTGTTGCATATGATTGTTATGTTGTTGATTCGGAACTGTTGGTGGTGGACCAGGTGGTAGTGGTGGAAGATCAGATTCATCATCCAAAGGCATCGGAGTACCCGGTATTGGAGGTTGCTGATGTAACTGCTGTTTTGTCTGGTTGTTCCCCTGCTGTTGTTGTTGCTGCTGCTGCTGTTGCTGCTGCTGCTGATGTTGTTGCTGCTGATGTTGCTGCTGCTGTGGCTGTTGATGCTGCTGTTGATGCTGCTGTTGATGCTGCTGCTGATGTTGTTGCATCTGCTGAGGATTAAAATGTTGACCATATCCTGGCATCATGTGATAATAATTAAACATCTGTCCTTGATGTGGCACACCTTGATACCCTGGGCCATACATTTGCCTGCAAGCAAAGATTACAAGACTTATCGTTTACAAATGTAACTCCAATTTATAACAATTTCAAGCATTGCCAGATAACCTGAGACTTTGTTACGGATATTGAATATATATAGAATTCCCAAATTGTCACAAATAATAATTCGAACATCAACAAAAACAATTACAACGCAATACCTAAACAATTATTGCGACAATTATTATAATATAAATAGCAATATACACTATAATATTATAATACAGTGTACGGAATGCCAACGATATCAAAATCGATTAGAACAAAATCCTGATCGATCGAATTTGTTCCAAGAACTGAATTACCACGAACTCATTTGCGTTCATATATAGGATGATTCATCTCGGTTCACAGACATTGCGCATTCTCTCAAACAGTCCGCGGTATTAATCCCGCATTAATCCTATTCCAGACAGAGGTTGGCATCTCGTTAGAAAAACCTTCATTTGTTTCAAGTCTCGTCTAAACTCCAGATTCTGGAGAATGGAAAAAAAAATTCGAATCCTGATGACGCGACTCCGACGCTCTCGACTTCTGATGACACTCGATATCGAGCGTCCTATATATAATAATAAGATAGACGCGTATATCGAATTTCTCGCGTTAGATTCGCCAGAAAGATAGGAACGAGCGAGCTGAGGGAGTTTCGCTCCGGAATTTTAAAGCGAAATTAACTGCCAAGCGAGGCCAACGTTGGCGGACGCAGCAGCTTCGCTTTCGCGAGAGGTCGTCACGAAATGGCCGATTCCGTTGTCTCCGTGCAACGCATCTTGGCATCTTAACGACGCAACTCACCCCGGATACGGTGGAAACATGTGCATATTGTTTGGCGGGTATTGCCACGTCATATTCGCCATCGGAGCCGCTCCGATCGGTGGCTGCTGCTGTTGCTGCTGCGGATGAAACGGTGGCTGCTGCTGCTTCTTCTTCTGCGACAACGCCTCGCCTTCTGACATATCGTGGAATAAAAAAATATCAGAATCGCTCGGAGATGGCCGCCTCCCCCTCCCGACTCGTGGCGCGTAGCGGATCGCGATCTCGCCGTCGAGCTACCGCGAACCGTGAGTAGAATCCGCGATAGAGGACGCGTGCGCGCGTGCACGTACTCGAGAGAGAGGAAAAGGGAAAGAGAGAGAGAGAGAGAGAGAGAAAGAGAGAGAGAGAGAGAGAAAGAAAAGAGAAACCAATGTAGGATTCACTCGGAGAAACTCGTCACACTTGAGAATTCTTTTGTTTCGTTTATCGCGCGTTCTCGACTTCAGGGTCCCTCGAAACGCTCTACGTTTTCTACGCACGACGACGCGTGAACATGAGCATTCACGACGTGCTACGATAGCCGAAATCCGGAATGACGGACGAAACGGAGTCCGCAGTCCGCAATCATGACGCACGGAGTAGCACGGAGCGGAACGGAGACAAAATTACAGCGCACTTCAGGCCGCGGCCAGCGCCATCTAGTTTTTCCCCATTTTAAACGGTTCGCGGCCGACTTTCCTGTATTTTTTTATTTCTAACGCAATGTTTATTAATTTAATCTTGGTTTATAATTTACTTCGCTTTCTAATTTTTCATTTCTATAAATATAGATTAATTAAAATGTAAAATTGTATATGCTTATTTTACATATAATAACATATGAAAAATTTGTTACCATATTCATTTTCAATGTAGATTAATTTCAATTTAACTTATTAATTCTTTTTATTAATTCTTTAGAGTTAAAAAAAAATGTAAGTTAAACCGAGAGTTTGATTTGAACTTGTGCGCCAATTTCGCATATCCTCTAGTATCCTCCTGCCAAATATGGTCCCCTAATATAATGAACGCCAATCAGCCACGAAATTCGAATTTGTAACTCACTTCAGTCCGACACGCCTAGGATTTCCTCCTCCAAAAGGCGCGAATTTCAAATCAATATCCAATCGTAATAACCTCTTGTTGAAACGTATTCTCCTAATAAATTTGACGATTTTTCGAGTAATGTAGTCAAATTCTCTATGCCGAACTAATCACGTAATCTTTTCCTATAGCTAAATTTGAAATTGAAGAAGCTCAGGCGTGATTTAAAACTTAAATCATTAAAATAATGAATTAATCTTATTTTAATCTAGATATAATATTAGAATAATGTAAAATAATTTCAAATAAATTTTAATTTTTAAAAAAGGTATGTTAAATCATAATACTCAAGAAATATTGTTGCTTTTTTTTCACAATACCTCTCATTGCGCTTACTTTACAAGCAGCAAAAATCATCGCAAAAATTCTGATAGTATGTATCAAAAAATATTATATTAATTTATTAACTGTTCCTTTTTGTTAAAAAAAAAAAATAAATAATGCGCTCACAAGGCGTGATTAGAGAGGGATAATTAAGAACACGATAGTTTTGTAACTTCTAACAATGATATATTTTGAAACATATTGTCAATGGGGGATATAGACATTATATAACAGATAAACTATATTTCGAAATGTAAGATTCCGATGTTAGCCGGCGCAGCGAATTCGCTCTTCCATTCCGTTTACATCCAGTATAAAAATATACGCACACAAAGGTAAAAGAAGAAAAATCCGACAGATGAATCTGAATATTAAACACAACGATAGAATTCGGAATCGCGAAACGCTCGCCAAAAGTAATCAGTTGAATATTCAGAGAGTTTGTAGGCAAAGTACATTTGTAGGCATAAGTCGCGTGTACGGTTATTTTTCTATTATGTAACTTATGGAATGAGCTGAATTTGGAGAAAATCACACAAACGAATAAATTCAAGGAAATATATATTATAAAACAAAAAGCGAATATAAAAATGTACAAAATTAACATTCAAAAAATTCTTTAAGATCTAATTCAAATAAATCTCAATTTAATAAATATAAAGACATTTAACGTAAAGACATTTAGACGTGATATTTTTTTTTAACAGAATATATATTTTCAATAATCTGCTAGTTTTAGGACAACCTGTAGTTTCGATAAATGACTATAATCTAGATCTGATTGCGCTTCAAATTTTTTCCAGCTTCATTTCATTCCTTCTTAATTAGCTTACTTATATAGAGTAATTGTGCAGTTCTTGATAATTTTTCCGACTTTAAGCGCAAAGAGTGCACGATGAAGATGATAGAAGAAAGAATACAATTATTCAACATCAAATAATAAAATTTTAATCTTAAAAACCAAATATATTAATAAAAATAAATTGATACATACAATGTAATTTGATATATAGAGATATTTTGTTCAAAAATAAAATTTAGCTATAACGAACCGTAAGATTTTATTTTTAAATCATCAGCATCGCTCTGTGCTTAAATTCAGAATCGGATATTTAATTCTTATTATATTACTACGATATATTATATCGATCGTGAAAATAATAGTCAGAAAAAATGTATAGGCAAAAGCATCCTTTTACATGATAAACATTCAAATGACATGGTAATGGATTCATCGAAAAACGGTGGTTCTTTTCTTTCGAATGCTTTTAGATTTTCGGAATCGAAAAACGAGTGATAAGATATTTTGACCGTAGATATCACGTAAAAGACCTTGACGACTCATAGACTAGAAAAGTACAATCGACATTAAACACACTATGAACAGAAACGCGAGCCTTTCTTTACCTTTTCTCTATGTTACTTTGTAGGCACTTTCTACGAGTAACCGGAGACTCTCGAAACACATAATCGAAATCGAAAAGGTCTCCTCCGATATTAAAATTAGTTCCATGTCGTCTCTGCGTGACGCGACGTGATCGTTCGTACATTTAAAAAACTAAAGGATGATTAGGCGAACATTAGAAAATGTGCAACATTCTCGCAATTGCTATCAATAATGATACTTTTTTTCTTACTTTACAATTAATGTATGCAGTTCTCTTATCATATATATATTTGTATGTATATTTGTATGTATATTTATATATATCCTACTCTTTTATTATTTTTCTCTAATTGTTCGTTCATTATAGTTTTATTGCTTTAAATTTAATTGCGAATCAATGTAAGATAGTCACGTAATATACAGTGTTAACTCTATGCTGCTAGTGATTGGAAAGAGATAATTGATATATTTAAAGACACTATAGATATCTGCGGAGCTGTCAAAACATGACATTCATATATCCATTACGTATCAAATAAGCTTTCCGTACATACGACATTCTCTCACAATTAGAATTATTCATATAGACGAATTTTCGCGAGTCATATGTTAAACGATTTGTAGAATATAGCTGTTGCACCTAGTATAGGGAAGTATAAGTAACAGTTACGAATGTTTCAGTAATTATAACTCTTGATACTGATGGTACTCATGCTTATTTGTAATTTGTAGAACTTATTGCCCCCATCGATAATACTGCGTCAATAAACAAACTATTTCAATATCCGACATTA
Organism: Pogonomyrmex barbatus; assembly: GCF_055798465.1. Lineage (NCBI taxonomy): Eukaryota > Metazoa > Arthropoda > Insecta > Hymenoptera > Formicidae > Pogonomyrmex > Pogonomyrmex barbatus. The sequence continues at coordinate 5,722,888 of NW_028297109.1, forward strand.
CGTTTGAGAATAAATCGTTTAATTGTAGATTATAATTTATTGCTATTGGGGTGTAATTCAATCATTATTCTTTGCCATTTTATCGGATAGACGAATCGATACTGTTTCTTTAATTCAATTATATTCTTTTAAAGCATTTGTTTGAAATTGCAAATTAGAAATTCTCTACTAAAATGCAAAGATTCTTGCTTTTTTTATAAATATTCTAAATATATGAATATGTAATACGATTCTCCTCGTTGACGAGGAACGGAAAATTGATGCCTCCTTTATTTTAGCTACTTGTTCATGGTTTTTAAGGCACCTGATATATGTATGGTACGCAATACAACGCATAAGAGTATACAAACAATTGGTTAACTAAAAAAATTATTCGCCATTATTATAACTTAAAAATTATGAACCGGCGTGTGTTGATTTTTATATATAATAAATTCTAACTCAATATTATCATCTTACTATTTCAGTCATACGATACGCAAAATAATATTACTAAAATAATATTACTAAAATATAATTAAAATACATCCGTAAGAATACACTGTGTGTATATAAGCATATGTATATAAGCATATGTATTCAAAATTACGTAGCTTTTCCAAAATATTTAAAAAGGAATAAATATACATAGCAAAAGCAGATAACATAATTGCATCATAGTTGGACAATCATCCATAAATGCACACTGCCGCTCTTAAAAACTCACGCGAACTCTTATTTAAATGCGTACAATACTATTAGCTGTTAAATACATATATATATGTATGTATGTATATATATATATATATATATATACTCATTAGTGAAATTGGCTTTTGGTAGGATGAGTAGAGTATAGGACCGCTTGGTGATTTTTATATGTAAACGATAAAAATACCTTTTGGATATATTGACTAGTTTCTGTCGCTTCCTCTTCTACTTTTCTTGCTTCTCCCAGCAACTTTTCAGCGCACACGCTCGATCTAATTCGTATAACGATAACAGAACACAAAAGTGATCCACTTGGTGACTTATCGGCACGCAATAACGTTATTATATTTATATTACATCTCTTTACGGAGTGGTCGACGTTAAAAACGTAGGGTCTACCGCGGCTACCTTCGCGGTAAGAAATGCATGCATACAGAACAACAAGTTTTGCAACTGGGAACACTCCAATTCCTGTTGAAATATATGTAAATCATAAATACACATCTCCTTATACATATATGTAAAAAAACAATTGAAAGGTTTAATGCAATTGATTTTTAATCTATTTATTTTTTTCAGGAATTTAATTTATTCTTAATTAAAAGATTGTATTTCTTCTCAATTTTCAAAACAATGATTTGAACTATCATATTGCAATAAATCTTTCAATATCTTTCAAAAAACCCAACAAAAAATTTGTCTACCTTCGTTTCGATAGCGATGCTGTCCGGTTCTTGGAAGTGCAATTTAAGCCTGCTTTTACCGTCGTCGCTAGATCCTCTTAATTGAGAGAACTTGTAACGCCATGCGATCTCACCGATTCCTTCGTAAGATAACGTAAATCCTTGAGTCCATTCTAACGTTAGACCCGCGCTTCTACTATTGAAAGTTACCGGAAAGGTTTTACTCTGCAACGAAGAAAGAAAAATGTGAAAGAATGATGACACTGAAAATATTTCAGAAATGTTTGCACATCATGACGGACCTTTAAATGCGTAACAGCCGAACATATCGCGGTATGCCATGCCGCTTCGACCCGCAGGAGTTCTTGTCTGGTCTCGACGCTCAAGTAACGCGGTGGTTTTCCTGGACTCTGCGCCAGGAAGCAATGCTGCCGTTCATCCACGTTCTCTGATTCGCGCATCACGCGGAACATCGTCTGGTACACTTTGAAAGTTAGCGCGCAACGTGACCAGTCGCCTATATTGCACTGAAAACAACGCGATAAGAGTGATTCAATTCGTAATGATACGATCATACAACAAACTGTTGATTTTAAAGGACTAAAATTGATAAAATGCACAAACTGACATTTACCGGGGGTGTCTCGAACAATAATAGATCCGGTCCTTTTAAAGCCAAGAATCTCGGTCTATAACTCTGCCACGGTTGATTGCTGTTGCTTACTGCCTCGTTCACCCAGCCCATATATTCTATGCGTTCGCCGACTCCGAAATTGCGATTATACAACTTCATCTAAAATCAAAATTACAGATAATCATTAAGCGACTGAAATATTATATATAAAAACAGCGATTATAATCGATCGTTCTATTTAAATCACCTGCAAATGCGTCAATCCTGTGATGTTATCAGTTATATATTTCAACCATTGACTGAGAATAGCACTATCGTCGCAGTGTATCACTCCTGTACGCGCCCCATTAAGTCCCCTCACTTCGAATGCGTTTCTTCTCAGTTTGTCGGTGCCAAATATATACCTCGTTACATACGCCATCATTAATGGAACTGGAAAATAGTTAATATTATATATCAAAAACTCCTATTTTCATATCTGAACAGCTAACTGCTTTGTATCCTTAGCCTTAAAAATTGATTAGTCTTAGCAATCTTTTCTTTTTATACTGAAATATCCGATGTATATAAATAATATATCCGATAATATAAAAATAAACAAAGCTCAGAATTCTAGACGAGTACATATAATGCGAAATGCGGAAACTAAAGACATAGAAGGGATTAGATTTTAAATATTCATACTTGAGTGAACGCAGAGCTACCTGTTATTACATCCACCCATCTTTTATACTGCATCGAACTAGAAGATGCATTGGAACTTTGTCGGCTATGGCTGCATCTGGGGCTACCTTGTCTGTTAGGCGATATCCATCCGTCTTCCGCCGTACCATTGGCAACGTTATCCAGCTTCTCTTCTTTCTCTGTTGATAAATATTAGAACGTCAACGTATGAAACGCGTACACTATCATTGTTGTCTATTATTTTTGCGCTAAAGTAGAATATCGCAATACCGTTCTTCTGCAGAAATGGCTTGGCTGCTCGATAATGCTTGACTGTTAGAACTACTATATCACCGGCATTCCTCAAAATATTGACAGCGTCATCGTGGTTGCACGCCGTGATATATTCTCCATTTACTAAAGAATCATAGGACATGGATTACATAATTTAATAAGTTTTCAACATTGTCATGGATAAAGAGCCATTTATGGCAGATCTATTTCAAATATAACGTGAAATAAAAACAAAGTCAACTTTTGTTTCAATAGGAAGGAACGAGCATTGGCAGGGGCAGAAGTTGAAATCGATACTCATTAATTGTACATGGCGCCGCTCAACTATCGTAAAACTGTCAACTGTCGTAATCGGTACAAATAATGGAGAACAAGTTTTAATAGACGATATAACTTTTAAATTGAAACAATTTGATTTAAGTAGAATTAGCTATTATTAGATAGCATTATTTATATTTTTCTAATTTTTATTAGAATTATAAAAAGAAATAACAAGTTAAATCGAAAAAAAATTATTATATATATTATAATTATCTAATCTAAATTAATCTACGTTGATAGTGGATATTAAATCTTTTATTCATTTCTTTCAACGTAGATTAATTTTAATTCCTATTTATTTATTTTTCTCCTAATTTATTCTTTTATTTCTCTACTCCTAATTTATTCTTTTACTAATTTTTAGAGGTAAAAAAAGATAAAAAGTAAGTTAAATCAAAATTAATGTTAATCTACATTGGGAGAAGTGAACATTTAGATTTGATACAACTTTGTGTATTGAAAATTATTCGCAGTTTACCTTTAATAATCGCATCTCCCACAAAAAGCTGACCGCACTGATCGGCGGCCTGACCCTTATAAATTCTCGATATGAGTACTGGAAGCTTATGTTCCGCTCCACCCTTTATGCTCAGCCCCAAGCCACCGACCTTTTGCCTGGTGATTTGCACCATGCGCTCTTTAGCGTCCAAAGGTGGCTTATTGTGATTCGCTGCCTGCTAAAATGTATTCTTGTCTTTGACACGTTCCATTGCGCCGATGATCGATAAAGTATCAGTGCCGGCGAGACGATTTCAACATCATTCATTCGGGAAATAGATAATAATACGATTATCGAAAAGCACTCTACCTCGAGATCCTCCCGTTGAAGCTTCAATACCTCCATAGACAAGTGCAAACGCATCGGCACGGGTTTGCTTTTCCCATCGCTAACCGTCACCATCCCCGTCCGCACCTGTCGATAAAAAAAAAAGCAAATTGACAAAAATCATTCGCCGTAAAATTGCCATTTTATTGCCGCTCGAGATGTTTGGGGAAGATATAAAGCTAAATGGAAAGATACAAAGTAGCTTTATTAGATCGCGATAAATCATAAACTGACTTTCCACTTTTCGCAACAAACTTAATTTATCCGGCTTTATTAAAGTTTTGTTAAAAGTACATTTCCTCGGCGATTTTTATATCTGAAAACAATATGATAACTAGGAAATACCATCTTCCGCGTTTCATCTCGGCACTCGGAAAAAAGAAGCAATCTTTCTCGCAGCAGGAAATTGAAGTAAAGAAAGAGCAAGATAAAGACCCCGCGGGATTGCGAAGGGGACGGAATAAAAGTTATTTTAGAATTCTCACAGAGGCGATGCACTCGGTGCGGAAGTAGCTCGGAGATTAAAAGAGGAGACGCTGCCGTTACGCTGATAACAACACTAATGAACTTCTACGGCGATATCGATTGATCAAACCGGGCAAAGTCGCCGCACGGCCGACCATGCATTTATGCATGAGAACCCGGCAAGTATTTCGATAAATTCTTAATTGAATATCCGCTTTCGCGTTGGGCAGCGCGATCATCCCTAATTATTCCAAGAGGTATTATCGTTATTACGTTACCCTTCCCGTTCGTCGGATTTCCAATCCCTCTTCTCTCCCTCTCCCCCCTCCTCTCCACCCCGCCCGCCACGTTTAACCCGCAAAACCGCAAAAATTAGGTCGGTTTAAATTAATTCATATTTGTCAATTTGTCAATTTGTCGGCTCAGGAATGACCGCGCTCGCAATCCGCGGATATCCAACGGGATTTCCTCCGCGTAACGACGACAGTCGTTGTATCTTTCAATTAATCGATCTCCCTTCCGCGAACGAAGGCCCTCTAAATTATTCGGCCGCGATCCAATTCCGGTCACATTTCTTTCCTCGACGATGATAACCTACGAGCGGCGAAAGGAAAAATAGCTAAATGATTAAGGAAGCTAGCGTTCGCGGACTTCATAACGTAATGCCAGATTTCAACGAGCTATTTTTCATTTATTAAGTCCCTTGATCGATACATGATCGAATTTTCCGTGAAATGTGGTAATTGTCGATTTTATTTTTCTTTTACATTAAAAGCAGAATAATTATGAATAATGCACGCATTAATCAACGTGCATATTTTAAATTGGGGATTGGGAGGCGAGAAAAAAAACGAAGTGTAAAATCGTCGGCGGTGCTTCCGCTTTATGCGATTTCATTTCGCGGGAATATTAATATGCTATGCATATGAAAAGCCGATTTCATCGATATCCGTGAAAAAGGAGAAACTAGATTTGCGCTTCTGTGTTACGGCGCACGATTCGCTTGTGTCAAAGAAAATTGCACTGGGTCGATCGCAAATCTCCCCTGAAGGTACGCTAAATTCGTCCGATGTATATTAAGTGACAATCGGAAACGTGGCCGATAAACGGCAGAGTTTCGGGTCGTTAAATCGGTAAAACGGGACACGGTAAATCTATTTTAACGCAATTATTCGCGATATTTCTGGCGAGCGGACTCGCGGCGTATTCGTCGATTTATCATCGTTAACAATTCGTCCGTTCCAATTAATTCGACACTAATTAATTATTATTGAAACGCTGAAGCGTTCAGGCTCCGTGCAAACAAGTAACGTTTCGCCAAATAGAAATCAATTTCCAAATCCATTAAATGTGTTTTTCTAACACTGACTACGTATACAAAGGTATTTTACTTTCTTTTTTTAAAGCAACCAGTTTACAAATTTATCCACTTTACTTTTTAAACGAACGTTTTAAATAATTGAAGATGTTTTTTTTTTTTAATCTTACTGCAATGTGTGTGTTCTCTCGCTGCGAGTTACGGCTCATTATCATTAATTTTGTACGAAATTAACAGCAAAGCAGAGTTCAATTCTAATCTCGACAGGAATTACGCGTTATCGATTTCGAACGTTTTCCAGGAAATTCACATTGCGCAGAATATTATCAAGAGTTTCGCAGTTCTCTCGCCGCGGCGAGCGTTTCCGTTTCCGTTTAATAATCAATGACCGGAAAGCCCAGCGAAAATGATCGACGTGTCATTCGTGTCTTCCTTTCGTTTTTCGCACGGCGAAACATTCGTTACGGGAATCGCGAACTTTGACTATTGTCGCTCTCGCACAAAAGCCATCCATGGCAAAATCGCACAGTTTCCAGGAAAATGCTAACAAACTCCGCAGCGCATCGAATGCAGTACTCGTTATACCGAATGTACCAATTTATAATTCGAAAATACATGACATTTCGCGTTATTAGCGCTTATTAGCGCGAAGGTAATTAAACGTCGCCGCATTACCACATACGTGGATATTGATCTTTTTAACCGAGATGTCGAATGGCAGACATCGAGCCGCCAATTTGGGGTATGCGGGAGCGTTTATCAGGGCAAATGATAAGGCTCGGTTTCTGCGAAGACATCAATTAGGCGCCATTCGACGTTTTCCAGGCCATAAAGCCCGGCGCATGAAAGTACCCCGGCGGCGTTAAAGCGTCCAATTTCGACGCATAGGGGCGAACGTTCATTAAAATTAGCGAAGATTCGACCGATTCTCCCGCCGGGTTCCTTTCATTTATACATTCGCAGGAGGGGGGAATTCGCTTAAACTCCAGTTATCTTTAACTAATCGTTTATGGGAACGGCCCGCGGATCGATTCTACCAATATCGATCGAGCGTCGAAGCCTATAATCAATCGCTGTATCTATGTATATATCGTAGTTGCCACAATTTAGAAGGATATTGGAGAAGGCGGGATTAATTCCGTGAAAGATTCCCGCAGAAGCAGCGCGACGAAGTAACGCGCCGATGAAACTTTCCTCCCTATTTTCCGACGATCGGTGAAATTGCCCGTTAGTTCGTTGCCCGGGAGATTAACGACGTCAATACGTCGTGCGATCGGGAAACCGGGAAACATTTTGTGCACCTGTAGCGCCGTGAATTTCATCCGGGATGACCGGAACGGTTATCCGCGGGACGTCCACAAAATTCAGCGTCCAAAGTTTTATTCTTGGTCGTCCGCACCACGCGTTCCTCTATCCGATTAGCTTCTAAAAACATGACGAAACGTTAAAATCCATTTAGATTTGCATTTCGAATCGCGATGGACGTCTCCACGTGCGTGCAGATAGAAGAAAAGTCAATACAATAAAAGAGAATAATCTTTCAGTAGGCAATTTCGATATCTTCCTATTTTAATTTAGAAAATCCGTTGGATTAATTTTCATCTCGGTTCAATTTATTTCATTTTAATTTTAAAAAATTAGAGAAGACTAGAGAATAAATCGAATCAGGATTAATGTCAGATTAACTGTGATCTCGGCTTAATCTATTTCATTTCAGATTCTAAAAATTGAAAAAAAAAAAAAAAAAAAAGGATAGAGAAAGAAATTGAAAATCGAGATTAAAATTAATGTGAGGTAGAAATGTGCACTGTATAGTTTCGCTTTTTAGGCCGACTGATTTTCGTGCGAATGGTCGTCTCTCCCCTAATTATGGGAAATTCCAATGGTATTGCCTCATCAGTATGTATACGTGTGTCCGCACGGAGAGGACGTCGGTAATGAGAACGTCGCGAATTACGTGCAACGCGACCCGGCTAAATTGCACCACGGACTCGCGCACACAGCTCTTCTGACCTTTCATCCGCTTTTATCGTATACAAAAAACGCACAGGCCACCGCTCGCATACCGTATCTAGCGGTAAATGCCGTCGTGACTGTGACGTGCATTACGCGAATTGAATGAAAACGCGAACAAACGAAACCGAAAACGCGCGACGTGAGGCGAAAACAAGCGAGATAAAACAACGTTAAAATTTCTATGACCAATATATTACGGATTTCGCTGAGTTTTATACATAAGAATATATATAGAAATTAATATCTACATAATGCCGATTCCTATCGATGTTATGTTTAAGATTAAATTCAATCTCGATTTAACTTATTTTACTATCTTTCCTTTGTTCAATTATATAATTGGAAAAAGATAAAAGAAAATTAAGTCGAAACTAAAGTTAATCTATACTGGTAGAAATGGAAATGATTTTAATTTTATATCACTTTACAATTAGATAGTATTAAGAAACGGTTGTAGCTTAGTAAAGGAATGAAATTTAAAAGTTAGATGGACATTATTCGATTTTAATCGCTTGCTTTTTATCTTTTTTTTTTTTAGTGTTAAGAATTAAAAAGAGATACAGAAAAAAAATTAAACCGAAAGAGATTATAAAGTTAATCTACCTTGGTAAAAATGGACATAAAATTAAGTCACACTGTAATTAATGTTAAACTTAAATTAATATTAAACGACAGGTTGTAACGTAATGGCAAAGGGATAAAACTTAGAAATTAGATGATAGAAATTAGATGAACGCGATTCGATTCTAATCGCCAGGATATTAAGCGCTATCGATCGAGGGATCTCGCGGACCTGATCCTCGAGAGTTTCCAAGTTTCCAAGTTAATTCCGAGGGGAGCCCCGACTCAGACACGAGATTCGATACGTTGGGGCAATATACGAGGGGCATCCAGGAATATCCGGTGCACATCTGTGCCGCATAGCAAACGGCGATTCTCAGAGACGCTTCCCCGACCGAGGATTATGCACATGATACGTGCTGCATCCAAAGCATGCGGCTAAGTGCAAGGTGCGAGTACGGATGCATTATTGATCACCGAAAATCGGCGAACAAGAGAGAGAGAGAGAGAGAGAGAGAGAGAGAGAGAGAGAGAGAGAGAGAGAGAGAGAGAGAGAGAGAGAGAGAGAAAGAGAACAAGAAAGAGCGAGAGAAAGATAGAGAGATGGGGAAGGATTAATCGCGGATTAATCGTGACTTAATCATAGCTTAATCCTGGGCTTAATCTTTTCGGAGCAAGCTTGTACCTTCAGCTTCTGGTCAATCTTCTCCTCGATCGGAGTGCTCATCTTCGTCGCGTTGATTCTCATTATTCTCGCGCGCGATCAGTGAGGTGTCGGCACCCTGACGTATTCTCGGGAATTCCTGTTGCTGGCCTCGACGACGAGGCTCGGGGCGGCCACCGTTGACGACATCGGCGGGCACCACACCGTCGTGACTTCTTTAGCGACAAATCATTCCTCGCGACGGCGACGACGACGGCCCTTCATCGCACTCTCCCTTTCTTCCTGTGCACCAGAAACAATCGTGCCAATACTAAAGCCAAGACAGAAAAATCTTCGAGTTTCAGGGGGATTGATACCGGCGAAAACTTTCAATCTCCCTTCTCGGATTCGAGGCGATCACTCTGAGAATTCGTCGCGTGAAGATTTGAGAAGGGTCTCACGCGAAGGGTTGAGAATTTCTGATATCGAGCACCCTGAACATCGATCCAGAAATTCAAAAATCGCTGCGAGGACGCGCGAGAACAGCCTATGGAGGGGACCTTCGAGCTGTACGGTTTCCTCGGTGCTCCAAACGGTCGTCCTCCGAGAACGAACGCGACAGGGAGAGCACGCACTCTCTCGTGCCAGCGCTCGATCGGGATCAGGGTCGTTTCGCGTTTCTCGCGTGTCCGACCGAACTCACCGAGGTCGGAGGCGTCAACGGGTCCAATCCCTCGGCTGAACTCGCCGTCTCGACGACGACGACGCGAGCGAAGTCAACACCGATCCCCAACGACGGGAGATCCGTCCGCCCGGTGATTCGCAGGCCTACCTACGCAGCGCGGTCGGTCGACCTGGACAACGCGGCGGGACGGGATGAGACGGGATGAGACGCCTCCTCCAGAAAGCGCAGCGAGCCGACCGGCGCACACACGTACCGTAGTAACATCCAGCACGTCCTGTGCGCTACGATGTGCCGTTGAGCGGTGCGGTTCGGTGCGGGGCGGTGCGGGACGGGCTGGAAGCCGCGGCGCGCATCGATTTACGCGGGGCACCGCGCATAAGCGGCGCTCGCTCAGGCGCGGATCACGCGAGGGGGATGGCCCTCCACCCGCCACCCGCTCCTCCCCACTCCCGCGCCAATCCCCTTCGGACCGCGCGCGCGGAGAGATTTTGGGACAATCAAATTTTACGAGATAAATCGAGTGATTATAAGTACGATTTCGATATCATATCTCTTTCTCTAATACGCTGCTCCAATTAGCGTCTTTCGTGCCCGAAGAATGTTTTTCGTCGACAAAATATAATGTCCTAGATTGTCACGTAGAAATTAGAATGAAGAGAGAACTTTTCTCTGTCCATTTCTCTGTCGATATAAATTAAATTTAATTTCATTTCATTCAAATTACGCTTTCTATGATTTTTTAATGTAAGAATTTGAAGGAGATAAAGAATAAGTTAAATCGAGAAAAATTAATAAATATTTTAATGAAAATGGATATTCACCCGACTTGATCATGGTTTATTTAACAATACCTATGTCACTATTTTATTATTGTTTAAAATTATGGACATTTTGCCGTTTTTACTTCTAGAAATAAAAAATTAGATCATCGATGAATAATATAGTTAGAATTTTTGTTTAATCAATTCTATTGATTGAATTAATTAGAGTTTGTTCAAAGTTGCCCTGAGATAGAAAAAAATTAGTTCTAATAGTTCTCTATCGAAATCAATATAATATTAATATTATTTTATTGAATTACTGAATTTCGTCGTTTTACATATGAAAAGAAAAAAATTAGATTAGGATTAAAGAATGATACAGTTAGAATTTTTGTTTAATCAATTTTACCGATTGAATTGATCAAAGTTTGCTCAGAATTGCTCTGAGAGAGAAAAAGATTAATTCTGATTGATTTCTAATGAGTTGAGTCGGGTCTTCGTTAAGTTGATCCTGATGAAATCATAGCGGGAATTTTATAGACATGTGAACATCAGAACTACGAGTATCTCCAAACTTAACATTATAAAAAAAAAATTCAAAGCACAAAACGAAAATTTGCAGAATCTGCCGCTGCTATTTTCAATATGCAAATTGAGTTTTCTGTCTAGATAAAAATAGTTATCGAAGTTAGGATAATAGCATTTCACACCTTATAATTCTAAAGATATTGTACAATAAAATAAAACATTATAATTGATACCAAAATTATATTCTCATTACAGTTTTTTTGCATCAATTTGACATTTTCACATATTTTGTCGCAATATAACACGTGAACATCCAATAAAGAAATCTCACTCGATATACTACTTTACGTAGTATAAATGGATCTAGTAAATATACTTAACAACGTATCGTACGACATTTCATTGATAAAGTCTATTTAAATTTATTCATTTAATATTTTATTTTTGTTCTTACATTTCAAAAACTTTCACATATATTTCAAAATGAAAATATTGTTGTTATACATAGATACAAAATGAATGTCATGTAAAAAAATAGCATTATATTTAAATAATAAGCTATATATTTTTCTCTACTTCTCTTTTCTCATATTCTAGAGAGAGAAGAAACTTCAACATGTTTATACATTATGTAGTATCACATATGTAAATAGTTTACAATAATCAAATATTTATCAAATATTTTTTCCTATTATTCAATTACTCGAATATTTTGTGACACAATTCTAAATCATACATTACATAAATCGTGCCACTTAGTCCCAAAATATATTCTTAAATATTTTGACATTTAAAAAATTTCATATCAGTATAATTTGATTATACAATTTACGGAATAAATATGAAGTACGTGGAATAAATGTTGATTGAATAAATTGATTGAAATCATGATAGCTTTTATCTATGATAAAATGATATGATAAAAATCAAATTGTCTATTTAAATTTATTCATTTAATATTTTTTTCTCTTCGTTACGCGTACTTTACGCGTTTTTACATATAAAATATATCCAAATATATTCATAAAATTAAAATATCAAATTAGACTTGTAAAAATATTAATTACACCTATCTATATCTACAAATTACACACTATTTTGTAAACAAAAAAGTTGATATTTTTTTCTAATTTATCTTTGATTATCCTTGTTCGATAAAAAAAGAGCAAGTCAGTCAGTTAATAAGCGTTCCAAATATTTGTTGGAGTGCTAGAGGTTTTCATGTACACATAATAGAGATCTTTTCTCTTCCGCATGCTTGCATATTTACAGCAGAAAGAATGTGCGATATTCACATCTCTTTAAAAAAAAATTCCCTATTATCTTTTAAAATGTACAATACGGCGTGAAATGTATCTCCTAAACAAATACAAATACATTCTTTCCCAGATTTTTTTTCTTATATCATCTAGAAAATAATATTTTTTAAGAAGTCATACGACGCATTAATTACACCCCAACTAATGAAAGACCTCATGTAGTTCAGATGCACACCCTTGTAGAAAGAAGTTATGCTTCGATTCCTGGAAACATATACCTCGCGAGTCACAGCCAGAAACTTCTCAAAGTCGCCGCCTATCTTCGTCTGCATGTGTATCTTGATTACATTCATTGGATAGAACACCGTGCTGGTGAAGCCGCCGATCAGGGCGCCGCTGACAAAGTTTGTCAGCAGCGACTCTTTCTCGCCCAGCAACACCTTCGATTGATCCCGCAATGTAAAAAACATCAGATTGGACAGGCCGTTTCTGTATATGATGGGAACCATGCCGCGATAACACTCGGTTACTCCGTGATTCATCAACAGATACCTGAACGCGTGGGGCGTATTCTTAAACTTATCGTGATATCGCCAATCCTGCAGCAGCGTTTGCACTCTCTCAAGCGGCATGAGAAGAGCCTCCATTGTGCCAGCTATGTTCGCCGCTAGGATTTTTGCCAGTACGTTGCTTCCAGTTAAGAAATATAATCTCTGCTTGCATCCTTCGTACATGCTGAACATCAGGCTGAGAGATAAGGTCTTTTGGCACAGAGGCGGCAAAATTCCACGATACAGCAATCTTATTCCCTCTCGTGACAACTGTCCAACTGCGGCACCCACAGGCACTCCTTCCAAAATCTGTATATTCCGACACAAGGAACTCTTATATCAATGCTTGAATATTGTCTATTTCTACCAAAATAGAAAATTGAATCTCTAACTAACTAGATTAATTTGAATCTCGTTTTAATTACATAATATCGTTTTAATTTACTCTTTATCTTTTTCTAAGTCTTAGAATTCTTAAAAAAAAGGATAAGTTAAACCAAGATTTGAAGTAATTTTTATTGATAAAAATAATCAGCAGTGATATTTGTTAATATTCTTTATATTACCTGTCTAAATATGATTTTGTTAATTGGAAAAGTAACAGTGACATTGATGACAGCAGCACCCCAACCGCAAATAAATTCCTTGACATCATTATCATTGAGCCTGAGGACCGAATGCAATGGAACTTTTCCTGATGTAACATTACTCATGTTGATACAATCTTTTAGAACAATAGAAAAACAAAAAAAAAATATTTAATTGTTCTAATTCTTCTAAATATATTTGAATTCTGTCCAACGATGCTTCTGGATGTCGCATATTGAATTAGGCATTCTTTATCTAAAAAGAAAAGTTAAATATTGTTAATACTTAGAATACTTGTTATTACTTTCAATTATTTATATCAAACAATAGACAATAGGCACTTGTAACTTTATCATATCGAACGAAATTAAATTAATTAATATTTAAATTATATATTTTTTGAACTTATGTTAAATTTATTAACAATTAACAAAAAAAAAACCGTTCACAAAAAGTACGAGAATGTCACGGCATGACTCGCGATATAAATTATATAACCTTAATCGTCACATGTGTCTAATGAATTTCCATCTATTTTCGACTTACGTATTTATTTTTCGACATTCAACCCATAGTTTTCAAACACCTACGCTCAGAGCTTCAGGTATCGTCACAAGAGTGCCTAAAACTATTCACGGCACTCGTTATATCATAATTTTATCATCACTTGTATTTTCAGATGACTCCATATCACCTGATATCTCGGATTATCACAATCACAGCTGATCAATGTCTGTCCATAGATTTTCTTCCTTTAACTCGCGCACGCGTCAAAGCTTTCAATATTTCTTAAAATTTTTCGTTGCTTTTCTCTTTGTTTTCTTTTATTAAATTTAATAGTAGACAAATGGAATTATAAAAAAAGTTCATGCATCAATTATAAGATATTATATAACAAACATGTGATAAATAATGTAAATAAAATAAGAGATTAATCCAAATTTGGATTTTTTAAATTGAAATACTTGAAATTATAATTTGCTTCGCTTTGCCTTAATAATTGTTCTAATGTTATGTTTCAGAAATTTCCTTAATTAAAAATTTTGATTCAAATATTAGATTCAATTTGATTCAAATATTAGAAATTCTTAAAAGAATACCTAGACGGCACAGAGAGTTTAAAAAGAATTCATTTGTATGTCACCAATTCTGAATTCTAAATAAGATTTTTAAAAAACGTGGGTGAAAATTCGCGAATTTAAATTCGCGAAAGTTGAATCTTGAAGCTTAACAAAGTATCAGGAGAGCACAATCGAAAACTCTAAACTAGTGCAGCCAGTTCAGCTAAAAAGAATAGACCCATAGTATACGTGACATGAACTATAGATAAATACGCGCTTTTCAGAATCCAGCTATAGGTGAATTCTTTTTGAATGCTCTCTGTGCCATCTAGGTAATTCTCTTGGAAAACATATTCTTAAAATGCTACTTCTTTCGATTGTGCTCTCCTGCTACTTTCTTAAGTTTCAAAACTCAACTTTCGCGAATTTAAATTGCGAATTTTCATTCACGTATTTTCACGAAAATCTTACTTATGTTATTGAAAAAAATATTTTCAAGCAACACATTTATTTTCACACTCCTTATTATATAATAAATTATGTTATTATTGTTATGTTACAAATTAATTTTATTTTTTCTCTGATAAATATATAATACAATTATCACTTATAGCAACATAATCATTTACCTTTTACGCAGAATTCATAATATTCAAAATTTAATACATATCTGCATAATTTTGATATCCAATAAGATGTAATCTTTAGCGTCTACAAGTATTATTAATTAAAATCCCTAGGAAACATTTTTTCTTATTGGTCCTGATTTATACTCGCAATGATCATATAACTTTTCTTCAGGACAGAAAATGAAAAATTTCGCTCAAAATTACATGATTGCTGCCCAGTGCAACGCTCGTGAACATTATTTATTTTTGTTTAACATTTGCAACAACAAAGATATAAAATGATTCCATAAGCATTGAGCGTGAATCGGAATGCAATCTTGAAATAATACAATATCGGAATGTCATTGCCGAAGGCGGTATGAATTCGTCATTAAATTGATATTTATATTCGAGTGTAGCTTTGGAACTTGCATTCGGTTCCACGACGCAAACGAGTGAGGTTCGCTGTGTATAACCCTTATATTTCGAGGAGTAACGATATAACTGTCTTTCTATTTCCATTTCTAATAGCGTGAAATTTTTCCGTGGATTTTCAACGATGCTTCGCATTGCCAAGATCTTTTCTTCCACTAGCAAAAATCTCAATAAGACCATCGAGACACCTTTAGGTTCCTGCGTCACGTCCAGGTGGGTATCGAATATTGCCTTTTATTTGTTTTGAACAACCTGTTGCCAGTCGGAGCGAATTTTGAATTACCAAGAAATCATGCTCGTTCTCGTTAAATAAAAATGATATGAACGAGTTCGACTCGCATATCGCTCTGTAACGCGGTTTGTCGCATGCATTTCGTAAATATGTCTGTCATGCAAAGGAATAACCTAATTTCAAACAAATCGAATTGCAAAATTTGTTGTGCAAAATGCATGAAGCTATTTAGTATAATCTTAGTTCGTCGCGATCGATTTATGTTGAAAGATTGATATACATCGATTTACGACTCCGATTATTTTTAGTTACAAGCATGTGCGTCGAACATATGGACTTTGGACTATGCCCCGTGGATATGAGATATGTCAAATTTCTTGAACGTCATATAAGTGCGGATATACATGTTCTGTATATTGTTTATCTACAGCAACGCACAGTTATTTAAATAGTGTGGGCAATCATTTCTTCCGAGTCTTAAGTTCAGTAGATTCTAAATATCTAAGAATGGAAGACGAGTGTATTTTAAAATGAAATATTCTTTTCTTTCTGCGAAAGATAAAATACATAATTATGAAGAAAAATCGAAAAAAATGAAGAACTTTAAAATTATATAGAAAACAGAATAACTTTAGAATTATTGAGATTTGTGTGTATAATTCTTTTTTAATTCAAATTCATAGGTTCTAAACATTTTAAGAATAAAAGATGAATATATTTTAAAATCGTATATTCTCTCCTTTATGACAAAAAAATAGAGAATTGTAGAGCAAAAAAATAATTCTAGCATTATAAAAAAAAAGTAGAGAATAATATATGTAAGAAATAAAGAAAATCAACATAATATAATCAATGGTATAAGAGCATTGTCAGCAAATCTCTGAAAGAAACGAAATATATTAAAAATTGAAGTTGTGTTTTGAAAGTAAATTATACATATTAAAATGTATTTGCTTATCTATCTATAAATTCATATTTAATTATTATATTAATAGCTTGAATAGTATTGAAATAATATGCTTTCCTTGAAATTTTCTTGCTAAAATAGCTGTTTTGTAATGAATATTTTTTTTCCTCAAAACTTTATCTTCATGATTGATGAAATATATATATTTTCCATCAAATTTGCATCCTGATTGGAAAGACTAAGCTATTGCAATAATGGCATTTTCCACTGTGTAATTATTGCGAAATTATTATGCGCAATTATTACGAAACAAAAAATAATCTTAAATCAACGGTATATCTTATTAACGGTATATCATTGTTTATATAACAATTACAGTTAATCCATTCTTCAGACATTTTCACTTTACGTAATACTGACAATGCTTTTGTGTCATTGACTGTGTAATAAGTTAAAAAGAGTCAAAGAGTTGTTTCATAAATCAATCAAATAATTAACAATTGTGGACATTAATTAATAATATTAAAATCATACAGATGTTTGGCTACCCAAGCGGCAGTAAAAGTCAGGGAGGAAAGACAACAAGAAAATGCCGCCACAAAAGAATCTCAATCTTTTACCATGAATCTCTTCCGTGGCCAGTTGCAACTAAATCAAGTGTGTCCATTTCCCGAACCTATGACTCAGGAGCAAACTGATACGATAAAGATGCTTGTTGATCCTGTAGAGAAATTCTATGAGGTAAACATCTACTTAAAGAATATGATGATCAAAGCATAAAATTAACTGCTATTGAATATATTTCCTTTTTTCTTGTAGGAAGTAAATGATGCAAGCAAGAATGATCAGAATGAATGTGTGGATGAGAAAACAGCAGCAGCTCTCTGGGATATGGGAGCGTTCTCTCTGCAAGTGCCTACGGAATATGGCGGATTGGGGTTAACAAATACTCAATACGCTCGAATTGTCGAAATATGTGGTTTTTATGACTTAGGTATTGGTATTACACTAGGTGCGCATCAGAGCATAGGATTCAAGGTAAAACTCTTTCCCTAATAGATTTAGATTCTGAGAATCTATTCCCTATTTAGATTCTTAGAGAATATTAGAAAAATATCGCAGAAATAGATTACATATATTCCCTTCACATTCAGAGTATATATTATATTAAAAATAAAAATAAATGTGAATATTTTTACATATGAATATTTTCAAGAGTTTTTATGTATAACATAATATATATCTTGAATATATAAGCAAGAAATATATGGAATTTATTTTCATGATGTCTTTCGAATATTCTTAAAATTCTTAGAACATTTTACTTGATACTGGATTTTATTTCTTGACACGGTTTTATAAATCTTCGTTAATTACTTTATCTATGCTCGATAATAAACCTCCGTTTTCAGGGCATACTTTTGTTTGGCACACCGGAACAGAAGGCCAAATACTTACCCCGAGTTAGCAACGGTGAATACGCCGCATTCTGTTTGACGGAACCGAGTTCCGGCTCCGATGCTGCTTCGATACGCTCGCGCGCAGTTAAATCCGCGGATGGATCGCATTACATTCTCAACGGCAGTAAGCTTTGGATATCGAATGGTGGCATCGCTAATATCATGACCGTGTTTGCGCAAACACCTATGAAGGATCCAAAAACAGGCGAAACGAAAGACAAGATAACTGCTTTCATCGTGGAGAGAGGATTTGGTGGTATCTCTAATGGACCGCCTGAGAAAAAATTGGGCATCAAGTGTAGCAACACGGCTGCGATCTTTTTTGAGGATGTTAAGATCCCAGCGGAGAACGTTCTCGGCAAGGAAGGTGAAGGTTTTAAGGTAAAACTTTATAATAACTTGCTTTCCACCTTTATCGTAAATATCGTTAATAAATAAGAGAAATGTATCCAAGACATGATCTGTTCTTATATCTACAATACATAGTTCACACAATGTATCAATATTACATTTAAAATTTCTGATTCTAGTTCCAAGCTTATGTTACTTGCTTCGTTCGCTTTCAGGTTGCAATGAACATTCTGAATAATGGTAGATTCGGTATGGCCGCTGCTCTTTCCGGCACTATGCGTTTCTGCATCAAGAAAGCCGTCGATCATGCAACGCAACGCGTGCAATTTGGTCGCACATTGGACAATTACGGCTCGATACAAGAAAAGTTGGCGCGTATGTCTATATTGCATTACATCACTGAATCCCTCGCATATTCGATTTCCGGTAATATGGATAGTGGAAGCCAAGACTATCAGCTGGAAGCAGCTATCTCGAAGGTAATTTGTCTATTGCTCGATTATGCCTTATTGAACATTGATAAAATTCTAATGCATTTTTAAAGGATAAATATATAGATCTTTCATATTTTAATAAATTATTAATGAAAGAAATATATTTACTACTAATTTATATTAAGCTATATTAAATTACAAAGATCTTGCAAAAGACTTCGCTTCTTCGCGAATTTGCTCAAGAAAAAATTTATTGAATTTAATTAAAACTAACTTGAGATTTTTATTATCTCATCTAGTCAATTTGTTTCTCATTTCAATTGTAAAATATTTAATATTTAATAATCTAACCATAAATTTATTATTTGTGTATTCATGTAGCTATTATATTACTTAGTATCATATATATTTGTATCCACAAATTTGTTTTTGCATCTGTTGTTGCAGTGTTTTGCATCCGAATCCGCATGGTGGGTGTGCAATGAGGCTATTCAAACTTTAGGCGGAATGGGTTTCATGAAAGAGGCCCAACTCGAACGTGTTATGCGCGATATACGCATATTCCCAATCTTTGAAGGAACAAACGATATTTTGCGTTTATTCGTATCGCTTACTGGTATCCAATATGCCGGAAGTCATTTGAAAGAGTTGCAAAAGGCCTTCAAAAATCCTGCCACGAATATGGGAATGATCTTCGAGGAAGCGACTAAGAGAGCGACCAGAGCAATCGGTTTGAAATCACCGCCTACCTTTGGGAATTTGGTTCATCCGAAATTGGCGGAGAGCGCTGCGCTTTGCTCGGCGGTATGTGATAATAATATATTTAAACATAAAATTTTGTTAATTAAATCTAAATATAATGTATATGAAAGGAATATTATAATTGCAGTGCATCGAAAACTTTGGACAAGTTATTGAATCCTGCCTTATTAAATATGGACGAAATATTGTAGACGAACAATTTATCCTCAACAGGATTGCACAGGCTGCTTTTGATACATATACTATGGCAGTTATCTTAAGTAGGACAACTATGTCGTTGAACAAAAATCTGCCTAGTGCAGAACACGAATTATTAATGACACAAACTTGGTGCATGGAGGTATGAGCATATATTCTTTATCAATATTTTTTAGCAAGATCAATAGGTATAACTGTCAAATATTTGCTATAATCTTTATTTATAATTTTCATATTTTATGAATAAATGTATAGATAATATTTAATATTAATATATTTTGTTGATAATTAGAAATAATTTAAAAATATTTAATTTTTTTAACCTGCTATTTTTATTTGATCCTGCTACTAATAAAGCAAATACAAATTTATTTTGTAATTGTTAAATATGATTTTTATATAATTGTTACCTGCTATCTAACGCATTATTTTGCTATTACAGGCGTCAAGTCGTGTTGCGTACAACTTAAAACTGGTCAATTCCAGCAAACAATTGGACATCTTTAATAAATTGAGTAAAATTTCGAGAAACGTTTGTGATGTAGGCGGATGCGTACAATTAAATCCTTTGGGTTTTTAAAGACAGTAAATTTATTTAATAAAATTTGTTTTACGGGATTCTTTATCAGATCAAAAGAATAATAGAAATTGCTTTCAATTAATGCAGAAAAAATTGAATATTTTCATTTTCTTTCATTCTTTCTCAGTTCGTATTTTAACTTATAGATTGTAAAAATAAAAAATATATAAAAAAATATATAAAAGTAAAAAATGTAAAGTATAAATATAAAATTTATAATGTCTATAATGTAATATCTTCCATGAAAATTACTTACAAACAATTTCGAACAATCGACAATGTAAATAGTAAACTTAATAAGGTGTAAAGCATAAGGTGTATCATGTAAATATAAAATATTATGTATTTTTAATATCTCTTTATACCTCTTTACATGAAACGGCGATTTCAGATGTATATAGCCATAATACAAACAAATAATGCGGTCCGTCTGACGTTTCTTTTCTTAGATGCTGTTTATTCACTTTATATATCCATCAGTGTTTTGTTAAAATAATAAAAATAATTTTAATAAAAATCACACCACGTTAAGTCGTCTTTTACATAATAAATTAAATGAAAGACTTTAAATGGGAGAAGTATATCATCTTACAGCATATACATATATATCCTTATCTTATACATTTAAAAATATTTTAATATATTGTAGCTGCTCTTTTCCCACTTAAAGAAACTTCTCGACATAAGACATATGAAAGAAAATGTATCAAACAGGAAGTTACAATCATTAATTATATAATAACTGATCGCTCGTTTTCCTAATCGTTAAATGCACAATTTAACAATATCACAATTATGCGAATATAAAGATGCACAATTTTTTCCATCGTACTTTGTCAATTGTCAATAATGACAGTGGAAGCACACTGAATGTCCATATATATATATATATATATATATATATATATATATATATATATATATATATATTCCATATCGTATTCTTTTTCAAAATGTACAACATCCGTACATAAGATCATTGTAATGTAGAATGAAATCGAGGCGAAAAGAAGAAAAATGGAAAGCTGCACGCTATATCCACATAATATGATCGTGTTACTCAAATTTGAGAATCAAATTTCTATTTTCAATTTCTTGTTTCAGTCTTACCGACTCACTTATTATTTTATCGCGAATTAATCGCGAATAATTCTATCTTGTTTGAATGCAATATATAACGGAATTCGTTAATAATAATCTTGAACAAACTTCTTAAATATATGGCTTTTTTAGGCAATTCTAACAAAGTGAACAATTCGTTGTCTATTATTCGAGATTAAATAAGACTTATCAGATTCTAAATTCAATGATGTTGAGAAAAAATAGATGCAATGGATTCAATAATAATATCGCAATATTCTATTAAAATGGTTCAACTTAAATGTGATCAATAATTAATCCAATTCCAAAAAAAAATCTCGCTGTACAAGTTGATATAAAAATAACATAGATGGAGGTTTATCACAAATCTTTCCTTTTTCTTTCACTTTAAAGAGCCGACAAGTGAAATTTGCAAATTCACTATGTTTCAATGAGCTTTGAGATCTCACTTAATTTTCATAGTGGCAGTGCTTGGCTCGAATTCTCACGATGACATTTCGAAAGACGTGCTAGATACGCGAATCTTGACTTCCAAGGGAGCTTTGATTCTCAAACTTGAAGCCGAACACGTTAACGAACATTCGAACAAATTAGCAAACTTTATCTGGAGTGACACATGACACAAAACTAATGTAAAAAAAGGTAAACTCGGTTATTCCTCTACTGTGTAAAGGCGACATGTTGAGCGACGGAGGCGCAGGCGGGGATTTTACCTACGAACGTTGATAGACATCGTAACAATGGCTGCAATTTTTGTAACTTCTGAGAAAAATAGAACATCTGACTATCTTTTTCTTTATATATGTATTTGTTACTCCAGGTATGTGCTTTTACTCGTCGAAGGGGCAAGAGACCGAAGTATCACCCGTACATCTTGCTGCGAATCCACGCAGTTTACTGGTGGAATCTATTCTCGTCGTCTCTTAAATCTAATAAGTTACCGTTGCTCGCGTAATGCTAAAAAGTATCGGAAAGAAACAGTCAATAAACACATACAAGATAGAAGATTGTGATTATATAAGGACTCGCTCGTTAACAGACCTGGGAAGTTATCGTCATTCGTGTCCGAGGTATAATCGCCAAAATCACATACACACCGGTCACTGTACAACGCTATTACAGAACTATTCCAGTCCGATAGGCCGTCAGATTCCAGAAAAGTGATCAATGACCCTCTACTGATACTCGATAAACAATCTCAATGGTCACGCTTCATTTCTCTGTGACGATAAAATCCGAGGCTCTGCCTATAAGATGCGCTTCGTATCTGCAAAAGGATGACTCGAATATTTTATAAAATTATAATATCTTCTCGTGTTATCCTTAAATTGAATACACACGCGTCGCCCTGATATTCCTCAATATGAAAATAAATCTTTGATGATCCCTCCTATCAATACGTGACCTGCTTAAGTGCGACCTATACTCTCCGTTTTTGGTGTTAGAAAGAAGCGGAATACTGTGCTGGCATAAGCGTTTCTCGTGTTATGAAGTAAAACGATCAGATTTCCTTTTAATTTATATCGAAGAACATCGGCACGCGTTTCTTCTTCTTTTATTTTGCAATTTATGGAAGCGAAGATGACGGGTTCCACATCTAAGAGCGAAAAAATGAGATTTAATTAAAAGCGCACATCGCCGATTTTTTTTTTATTCAGGATGATATTCGCAAATGCGCGGTATCTGATCGCACGTCGATCCTTTCGCAAGAGCACCACGCTCGACACTTAAAATCTTACTTTCGTTGCATACATTTGCTTTTATCTTAAATAATCACTCATATATGTATATATGTATATATATATATATCTCTGCGCGTTTGCGCCTGTACGAAACTGCTCGCTTATAGCGTTTATATCATAATACTAATCGCCGTATTATGGCTCAATAATTCATAAACTCTAATATATAATACACACTCAAGGATCGGGTCGCGCGGCGTTAAGGAATAATTTTACATTGTATTTCAAATATCATAATACGAGTATATATTAAGACTTTCGTAGAATTGAATTTCTATGTACGGACATTTCAGAAAAATAGAATTTCATATTTTGCGAGGAAAGATAAAAAATATATAAATATCCGCATCTTTTTAACTGTACTTTCTACATGTCCTCCTAGCTTCTTTTTCTATTATATAGATTTTATCTGCATAAAATGAGACTACACTCTTTCTGTACACATTACATTAATCGTAAGGAAATGCAGATAAAAAGAGCAGATTTTTGCAGATTTTACGAAATTATTCTTCACAATCAACTTTCATTTATTAAAACAAAAAAATTATAATATTCGGAAATTATAATATGGATTAATAAGCGAGATGATAAAAATATAATAAACGTGTTGAACTGCTGATCCTCAATGATATCTCATAATATAATAAATTACTCTGCGCACTATGTCGCGCCGTTTGGCCGCAACTATATAACAACAGCGATCTATAATAATTATAATAACGACCGTAAAACTTTATACATAAGTCTGCGGTAAAGTGCGAGACGATTTTTCGCAAATAGAATTACGGATTACACATTAATTTAGATATGTTGCATGTAAATTAGAATGACTGGAAGTCTCATCTGCGAAAGGATGCCAGACCTTGTCCGACCAACCGTTCACATCAGCTAGCTGCGTATCTCGTATCGCGCGCGATTCAATCAGCGTGCGGTCGCGGCTTCTCCCGTTACAGCGCTCGTTAAACAATTCACGATGCGTACAATATGCACTTGGCGAAGGATGAAGAATACATTCGAAGCATATATAAAAATTATTAACGGCATTTCTGTAGACGAAAAAAGTTAGAAGCATTTCAACTCGAGGACGCTATTTCCTCACGACGTAGACTATCTCGACTCGTCGATTAATCGATGGGGGATGTACTTAAGCGCAATCTGAGAAATGTTAATCTCCCGCTGTCGATCGCGGCATTATGTAATTTACGACGGCTCGCTGAGCCTGAATTACATGACGTCAG
Source organism: Pogonomyrmex barbatus (assembly GCF_055798465.1). NCBI lineage: Eukaryota > Metazoa > Arthropoda > Insecta > Hymenoptera > Formicidae > Pogonomyrmex > Pogonomyrmex barbatus. The sequence continues at coordinate 5,747,483 of NW_028297109.1, forward strand.
TACCTGGAGTAACTTCGCGAGAGAGACACACACAGAGAGGAGAAGTTAGGCGGTGTGATGCCTAACCCTGTGCTATAGACAGATTTTTAAACGTTTGTCCGTTCCAAGCGACGGCGATGCAGTAATGCTGGAGCAACTGGGTGAGGAGTTCTCGTTCGTCCAGCATTTCTATGTGCTCGATTCGACTACGATCCATTACAGGCAGTGAATCATAAACATCCACCATCGTCCACGCACTCGTGCCCTCCCAATTGTTTATGGTAAAGCTACAACAATCGCAAGCAAATTATCGATATGTCAATCGTCATTGAGCCAACAAAGAATACACAGAGGGATGTACTTACCGTCTCTGTTGTGTCTCTAACGATTCGCAATCTTCCACGCCTGCCAATAAGCACCCACGGCTGCGGAGGTTCGACAGCATTACTTGACCAAATTTGTCCTTCATGTTCACCTGTTCGTAGCTGACAAAAAGACTGTTCGAGAACTTGCCCGCCAGCCATTTCAACAATGACGAGGTTGCGCTAGCGTCTACATATACTAGAACACATTCTGCGAGGAACATAGTGGGTAAATTGAAATTGACTTCAGCTTGGGTCAACTTGTTATTTAGCTCCGCTATGTGTCGCAGATCTGTACCAACCAGATGATAATTCGCGGCGTGCAGGTCTGTGGTCGAAAATCGGATTTCTCCATCTAAAAAGTTATATTGAGTATTGCAATAAGAAAGTACAGATGCATGAAAGATAATGAAGTAAAGCAAGCACACATGCGAATATATATAAGTACCTTCGGTGTTTAACATGTCGATTAATTGCTTGTGTTTCTTGATGTGATAACATTTCTTTGCAGTTATGCTGGGAAAATCGAGCTCCACGAAATTTGCAGGGCTATTCCCTGCCTCTCTCAGCCTCCAATAAAGAGTGTCAAAACCAGCACCCAAGTTTATGATCTGACCTTTACCACCAGACAGCTGCATAAATAAAAAATTCATCCGTGAGAACATGATATTAAAAATCTCTTTCTTATGCTTTATAAAAGAGAGAGATATATAAAGATATAAGATCATTTCAATAACAATTTTACTTAAACTTAAAAATTTACACAGAATCTTAACATATAAAAATTATTTTTATTAAAACGCTAATAATAAAAAAATGCACATTACAATTCTTATCTAAGAATCTTGAAAGTTAAATCCATATAGATTGCAAACAAAATAATTAATAGAAAATAAATTATAAAAATCTTTCTAGAAGAGAGTAAACTAATTTTACTTAATATTTAAACGCAGTCATTTTTCCGAGCATAATAGAGCTTCTATTCGCACTGCAGAAGGCAATTGATTTTTCATTTTTATGGTCAAGATCCTCTACATTATATATATATATGTACATACGTATACAGCATGTATACGTATATACGTGCGTGCGTGCGTGTGTGTTCGATTTAGCAGCGCTCGAGCCAAGTAACTTGGAAGTGAAAAACGGAGGCGTTCGTTTACGTGCGACAGGGCGGAATATTTTTGACCCGCTATAACGGGTAAATATTCGCGACGCGTGCAGCTCTCTCGTCTCCGAGCTGGCACCGGCTGCACGCGCCGCACCGCGCGTTTTTCATTGACCTATATATCGGCTGGCCGTCGCGATAGAAGCGGGGAACCTCGCGGGAATTAGGACAGGGCCTCGGCCGTCGGCGGGTCAAGGTTTCCGCCGCGGCACGTCCCTGCCGCCTGGATCAGCTGTATTCCTCCCTTCCCCTTCCCGTCCCTCACGCTGATGTTCTCCCTCGTTCTTTCTCTCTCTCTCTCTCTCTCTCTCTTTCTCTCACCACCCACATCATCCCGATTTCCCGATTCGCGTTCTAGGTTAATACCCGCCGTGAACGAGTCCGTTCGTCCCAGCTGCACTTTCCTACCCTTTCTGCGATCGCGATAAGGAAATGCAGGCTCTTCGCTGATCGTCCAGAAACGAAATAGATAGTACAAGAGAATGCAAACCGCGGAGAACGCGAGCAGACGGATATAAAGTTAACGTACGTCTCATAAAAAGAGGCGGGAAGAAACGGTAAGGGTGTAGAAGGTGCAGCCGAGCGAGAGACGTTGGAGTGTCGCGGATTCAACGGGATTATTTTTTTCGTTTTCTCACTGCGACGTATCGCGCGTTTCCGCGCTCGCGTGTCCGCGCGAATCCGGAAGAATAAGAGAGAAAAGGGAGAGAAAGAGAGAGAAACGGAATGAGAGAAAAGACGAGGCCCTGACGCGCGGGGCTTGACGCTCACCTTGAGGAACTTTTCGACGAAGAGCTCGATGCCCTTGACTCTGGCGTAGTAGCCGCGATTGATCTCGGGCGCCTTCCGGGTGGTCTGCTTGACGAACAGGCTGATGAACGGGTCGCACCAGTAGCCGAGCTGCACCGCGTAGCGCTTGCACTCGCTGGCATCGTCGTTGGTGGCCTGTATGGCCTCATCGTCCGCCATATCCTTGATCATCCCACCGGCGCCGGGAATAGTGGCGGGTTGCCGCGCCGCTCCGCTCTCGCTCTATCTTTCACCGTCTCTCACTGACACGCGCGTATACACCATGCACTTTATTCCTCCCTTCTCCTGCACTCTCGCTATCTCAGACGAGCGCGAGCATTCTACCACTCATGCGACGCGATGCGCGCGGACTCCCCGGGGATGATGCGGCGTACGAGCGGACGATCACGTATCTGTCACTCACGGCGCACCACTGCGCCATCAACGGCCATTGCTATTCCCCGCCGGGTGCTGCACCCGGCTACACCTGCGCGCTTCGGCGCGACGCGAGCGCGTAGGGCGCCTAAATAAAAATTCTTTTTCATGTTAAGCATGATATTAAATTCATTATTATTAATACAAAAGAATGTATTGACTGTATGAAATTAAATTGAAATTTGAAAACGTATTTTTTATTTCTAATTTTTTGTAATGGATAATGTAAAGTTTTAATCGTGAATATCTCCAGAAATTAATTGCAAAAAATTAATTAATAATTTAGGAAGATTTTGAGAATTATTTTAAATACTACATATCGATATATAAATTAAATTTAAATTTAAATATGAAATTTATAAATAATAATAATTTTGTATATGTGTGTGTGTGTGTGTGTGTGTGTCTATAATTAATAATTTTATAATATATATTTAAAATATATCATTATTGCAATACAAGTTTAAAAATTAAATATGTAATATCCAAACTGTTCGGAGAATTGTGCTCATCTTTTATGATACTCAGAAAAGATGATAGGATAATTTAACGTAACTTTTATGTTTCTACCAATTTTATGACATATCTCTAATATCGATTTCGAGCTTTAGCATTTCCATCTCAAGTTTAAATAGTGATCATAAAAAGAATATAAAAGCGAAATGACTCACAAAAATTATTTATTCATTATTATGCATTATTATGCATTATTATATCGGTCGCTATTTATGTATTTATTATATTTTTATTAATTTTCTTGAAATTTAATTTTCAAATATCCCTTTATTTATTAATAATAAAATATACTTAAGCCTGAGAGAAATTAAGCTGTTATATATTAATGATTTTTCATTAATAATTTTTCTACTGACAACTTTTTAACGATAATATGTATATCATCGACGACATGTGTTTTATTGATAAGTCTTGTTACAAATTTTACACTGCGTCTTTGGAATATTTCCTACAATTTATTCCTTACGAACAGATTGACAAAGACTTTTTCATTATTATTAGAAAGCGTTTTTTTCAATTGTGTTATATTATATATTGCAATCAGTTGAGTTGAATTTTCTCGAAAGATCAGAGTGCATGAAGTAGTGCATTCAGAAAGAGCTGCTTGATCTGCTTAAATCTAAATTAGAGTAAGAAATTCGTTATTTGTATATACATATATTATGATAAAGATGAACATTTTTCCAAAAATGTCAACGAGACAGAGTAAAAATACACACTGAAAAATATAATTTAATATATAATATATATAATATATAATAATATATAATATATATGAGTATACAAAAAATGAGCCGCTAAGATTTCTCGTAATATCTTAATTTTCGCAGCGTTGTATTGCTCCCGGTGTGTATATTGAATTATTATTTTCTCTCTCTCTCTCTCTCTCTCTCTCTCTCTCTCTCTCTCTCTCTCTCTCTATCTATCTATCTATTTCTATCTGATGAAATTATAATCGAATCCGTGACTGGATCTTCTTCTTATTCATTATTTCATGTGACAAGATTTCATATAACAAGATTCTATATATTGCAAAGATAATACATATTGCATATAAATAAAAAATGTGAACTTCGCTCTTCGATTTGAAGCATAATGGCGCAGAAAATAAATTATTTAATATAATAAAACGTAAGATAGAAAGAGAGAAAAAAAAAGTTCTGATCGCAAAATTTTCATAGATTTGAAAAACGTGACTTCACACGGGATCAATCGGAATCAGCTGGATTCCTTTTTCCTTTTTTGCAACACGTTTTATCAGATTCATTAAAGCGGGTAAACAAATATAAAATGCTTGCTCGGAGTAAGATACTCGCGTTGCTCAAACGAGACAGATGCATGCATCATTCGAGATCTATCCCGAACAATATTGGCTCGAGGAAATGATAATTACACAAATATTATGTCTAAGAACATAGATAGGAACAAACCATAGGGGAGAAGCGAGTATATCGTTAATTAAAAAAAGAAACAGAAAAGAAAAGACAAATAGCGTAATGTAGCTCGTATATAAATACGAATTTATGGCGGCGTTGATTAAACTCTCGGTATCACTCGATATTTCCGCAATAAACGCGGCGAGCTCAACGATGATATAGAAATTCTTGCGTAGATATATTAAAAGTATAAAAAAAAAAACCATAAAAGACTAGCGAGTGTGATCTTCTAGTGCCATGCGTCCTTAATCCTTCCGAGACAACATTCGGACTAGGTCGCGACAAGCTTTGTGTCTACTACGCTTTGCAGCTAACCAGATCGCTAATCGAATCTCGTAGGGAATTTCTTATCTTAAGAAAACTGTAAAAAAAGGTATTTGTGCAAAAATACTTAGTCTTCTAAGAATGCGGAATCTCGGAAGGATTAAAGTTTTTCTCGATATTTTTCGTTCAGCGCGAGCTAAATCTCATCCTTTTAAAGAATGAAGATTTTTTTTTCATTGAAATATCTTCTGGTCTCTTGGACTTCCGCGCTGTTCGAGGTTATTGTCGACTTGAATCAACCGGTTATTCTTCTGCTTCTTTCTTGCCGGTTGTTCCCTTCGCATTCGTGCTCTTCGTTTTCCGCTTGGGCGGAACAGGGGTGTCGGGGCCAACGGCGTCGGCTGATGACGGTGGCGGTGTTTCCGGCACGCTTGTATCGGTCTCCAAGGTCTTCGTGCCGATCTTCTTCGTTGTCTTTACGGTCTTCTTCGCCTTTTGTGAACTGTCCGCGGTAACGCCCTCCGTCGCGGTTGAAGATACCGCCTCATCGGCCTTCGTCTTCGGTTTCTTCGTCACTTTCTTTACCGCCTTCTTCGCCCCTTTCTTGTCTGCACTCTCTCCATCGGCGCCTTCAGCTGAATCAGATTTTTTTAGACTTTTCTTCGCAGTTTCTTCCGCCTCCTGTGTGCTCTCCACGGATGGACTAGGCGCCTCGGTCACCATCGGCGTCAATGGGATGCTTGACGATTTTGCTTCAATGGATTCCATCGGCGAGCTCTGTTCGGCAATCGGCGATTTCGGAACTTGGGTTGGCGATTCCGGAACTTGGGTCGGCGATTCCGGAACTTGAGTCGGCGATTCCGGAACTTGGGTCGGCGATCCCGGAACTTGGATCGGCGATCCCGGAACTTGGATTGGCGATCCCGGGACTTGAATCGGCGATCCTGGAACTTGACTCGGCAATCTCTCTGCTTCCGCTACTTCGGCTTGTTTGGTAGGCATTGCCTCTAGCGCTGGTTCCGCTTGCGTAATTGTTTCCGGTTGTTTCGCGATCGCTTCTGCTATCTCGGTTTTCACTACAGATTCTTCTTTCATCGCTTCTATTTTCTGCTCTGGAGGTTTCGTTTCCGTCGTTTCCATCTTTATAATCAGTTCTGCAGGTTTTGTTTCTACCGTTTCGATTTTCGCCATTTGTTCTGGAGATTTCGCTTCTGTTCTTGCAACTTGTTCTGCTAATTTTTCCACAGATGATGCTTCTGAAGGCACTACTTCACCTAATATCTTTTCTTCAGTGACCTTCGGTGGCTCTGATGGCACATTCTTAGTTGTGAGCAAGATGCTCATTGATTCCTTGGTTACTTCTGCAGGAACATCAGTCTTTTCCGGTATATCGGGAATTACAGCCGCAGTTGTCATAGGAGCATCAGTCTTTTCCGGTGTATCGGGAATTATAGCCGCCATTGTCGTGACATCGCCGCGTTTCTCAGCCTCGCAAGCCGACCCGTTCAACTGAACAGATTCCACTGGAGTCGGCACAGATGCAACATCCGTGAACTCGTGCACCGCCGTGACCGTCGTGGCGATCGCTTGATCGCTCACGGTCACGGCTGCGTCCAATACGGACTCCTTGGGTTCCGCCTGAAGAACCGATTCCGCCACTTGAATAGGCACAGGACTCACGGTGGAGATTTCGGATGCCGCTAACAGCATCTCCGCGTGTCGCTCGCTTGGATCTATCGTTAGAGGCTGCGTTACGTCAGGCATGGATTCGACTACACGTTTCGCGGCGTCTTCCATCGGCGCTTCGCTCGCTACAGAAGGAACAGTAACCTGCGGACTAATCAAAGTTGCAGACTGCGTCGCGTCTGGAACGACCGAAGTTGGGGTCTCTGGTTTGGCCTCGGTAGGCGCTGATGTATCATCAATTTTCGCAACCGGCGTAGCTACCTGCACAAGTTTGCAGACCGCGTCCGCCAAGAGGTACGTAGATACCTGCAAATCAGTTTGTTGCGGTTCTTTCGTTTCGAGAAGAGATTCGCTTTGAGGCGCTGTTTCTTGCGTGGCCTGCGGACTCGCGAGTTTACATTCTGAAGTTATTTTCGCGGGCAGCGGTTCTACCGGTAGCTTCGGCGGAGGCACTTCGATTTCGCATACTTTTACATCCTTTGGTTCCGTTGTCGGTTTCACACAAATGGCTTCCAATTGTACCGGCTCGCTGGCGACTTTTGTTGCAGCGGTTTCTACCGTGACGCTCTCGCCAGAAGGTAACACGGGTGCTTCCTGCTCGGGAATTTGCGCCATGGGAAGCTTCTCCTCTTTGGGAATTTCACATACTAGACATTGCGTTGGATCCTTGTCTGCCTCAACTGAATGAGGAGAAATAAAAATAATAGATGAGTGCCGTCAAAAATATACATATACAAAAAAATAAATATACAAAGAACTATTCTAGTAAAAAATTGAGTGAAGAAATCGTGCGACAATTCTATACGGTGAATGGAGACCGTTTTCTTTTCTAATTTAAATAGAAGTAGAATTGTCCATTGAAAGAATCACATATTTACAAACAAATTACATTTCATATTTTTAAGCAAAATAGGCAATGCTGATGAAAAGAAAATTTGATATTAATTGTATCTATCGAAATGTATCACGAGTTTAAACAGTGCAAGTATGTACATAAACCATGAATGAATAACAATTAATAATAATTACGTTTGCTAAGCATTTTGACAGACCAGAAGTTACATGAATCCACATATATAAATTATAAATAATGCTCATGTGCTCTTTGTTAACATAAAGCATATAAAGCGTAACAGATACAGTTTAATATTTCGCACATATAATGACAACCTGTCTAATAAAATGATAATAAAAGCTGATTATATAAAGCAGTAGCATTAAACAAGCAATATTTCACAAATTGTTTAATTAATAAATAGCTACGATTTATAAAGGCATGCTATTCATGTACAAAAGCATGAAATAACAATTTTCAAAGTATTTGATTGTACCTCACACATTTTGTTCATATATACATTTGATTTTGTATATCGATTATGTACACTTTAGAAATATATTACAGCAATGAATTTAAAGATACAATAATTCTAAGAAATATTTTCTTAAACAAGAATAATTTTTAATATAATAAAAGTAAGAATAAAAATGTAGTTTTAATTTTAATGCATTTATGCATTTTATAAATAATTAAGAAAATAGGTAAGAAAATAAAAATTTTTTTAAAATATCTGATTTAAAATCGAAAATCAGTAATAATTTTAGATTATTTTATTTTGCTTTA